>NC_086153.1:5332272-5636818 GCF_035149785.1 Candoia aspera
CAATCTTTTTTACAATTATGCCTGAAGCACAGCAGTTGAGGTTAACCCAGTGTTTCTCAACCTTGGCCACTTAAAGATGGGTGGACTTCAACTCCCAGAATTCTCCAGCCAGCATGGCTGGCTGGGGAATTCTGGGAGTTGAAGTCCACCCATCTTAAAGTGGCCAAACACTGGGTTAAACCTAAATCGAATCCCCCGATGGGAGGAGATGGGCGGGGACAAATCGAATAAATAAATAAAATTATTAAGCATACGCATATTTTTCCAGCTGCTCCTTTTTTGTACCAGGGGCGCAAGGGTGTTCCATACAACTGACAACCTTGCATTTTAAAAATCATTATGTTCAGCCATGTCATTTGGCAATTACCATTTTTATACTTGCATATCTATTTACTGGACAAAAGGTATCCCTTCAAAGCTGTTGTGTCAAAACAACTGCAACCGTTCTGCCATTTGTTTGGATTAAAGCATAATATATTTTGTGGCTTTGGGTTTTCAGCGCGATTGAAAGGGATGCAACTCTCATGCATAATGTATAAGAGTGACCACCTCAGAACTGAGATCCAGGTTTCTGGAATCCCCTAAACAAAAGCAAGCTCATCCTGCCCATTAAAGCAAGGTTTTAAATTTGACTGGAGTTTTTGTTTTTTTTACCAACAAAAGCATTTTATTACATAAATTCGCAAGGCCCTGTCACAGTTTTGGTTGGTCCCTCAATTAAACTGCAGTTATTACAAATAAGTAGTGTATTTTTTTCTTGCCCAACCCTCACAATGTTTAAAAAAAAATCCTGAGCTAAATAATAGAAGAAACATTTCAATAAGGAAAACTTCCTAGGAGTAGATTAGTTTACCGGGAAAACTGGTGGGCTCCTTGTTACTAAAACCTGGAGATGGGATGAAGACAGGCAGAGAAAGGCCAGGTCAAAATAATAAACATGCATTTTTTAAAATAGGAAACTGAAGCCTTTTCCGGGCTGCAATTTATTTTCACAACAACTCTGCTAGTGGACTCAAAGTTACTCCTAAGCAATGCACTGGATGCATACCAGCACATGTTCAGCCAGTGCCTCGCATTGTGACGTGGCATTGCCCTAACTGGTGCGTGCCCATCTTGCCCTAAAATTCTCATACGGTCAGAGGATGATGGGAGTTGTAGTACAACCCATCCAAGGGGTGCTGGTTTGAGCCAGAACTGGCTTCTAGACCATTTCTCTACACTCCAGATCCTCCCGTGGATTTATCTGTAAGCTGCCCAGAGTCACTTTTATAGTGAGACGGGCCGTGTGTAAATTTAATAATAAATAAATAAACAAATAAACAAATAAAAAGTAAAATCTGGAGACAAGGGAATTTTGAAGATGCCATTCTGCCTTCTCTCTTTTCTTATTTCTTTTCACAAGTGAGCAGTCAAACAATTGCATCAAGCCTCAGATTGGCCCCAAACTTTTATGTTAGTTTTTCTTTTTAATTAAAAATTGCAATAAAAATAAAAAGTGAGCAAAAACAATCTCACTTCATTCTTCCTCCAGTAATATTGCTAGATCTCTACGATATCTTCAATAAGCCTTGTAGACCAGTGTTTCTCAATCTGGGCAACTTTAAGAGGTGTGGACTTCAACTCCCAGCTTTGCTGGCTGGGGAATTCTGGGAGTTGAAGTCCACCCCTCTTGAAGCCGCCAAGGTTGAGAAACACTGGACTAGCCCAACCCTCTGCTCTGTGCAGAAATCCAAGTTAAGGCATCTCCGAGAGGTGACTGTCCAGCCTCCAGCTGAACATATTCAATGAAAAGGAGTTTGCTCTCAGGCCATTTATTCTTAATATGCAAGGGGAAACTGCCTTCCATAATGCAAATCCATTATTCTACATCCCAATGGTCTTGGGCAATCGAGAAGTCTTGATCTCCTTCTGTCTGACCCCCTTTCAGGTCCTTGCTATCTGCATTCACACATCATGCTTAGCCACAATTAATTTAACCAAAGGTTGCTAAATTAACCCCACTTTTCTGAATGCGTGTGTGTGTGTGTGTGTGTGTGTGTGTGCCATAAGCTAACTGCAGAGGGAAGATTTGCATAATGACTTTGAGGCCAGCTTTGGAGAGATCTATTTTTGAGGACAAATCATTATTTAGGTAAAAAAGGGAAAGTGTTCCTTACTATAATAAATAAAAATAAATAAATATTTTGTGGGTTTCACTTCTTATTTATAGCTTTTAAGGTATCTATTGACTATTTTTAGCTTTGTTGTACACCGCCCAGAGTCACCTGCTTTGCGAGACAAGTGGCTATATAAATTGGACATATAAATAAATAAAGATCTGCCAGCAGATTACTGTATTGCAAAAAAATAGCAAGGTTCATAAGCGTGCAAAAGAGATCAGCATTAAAAAAAAACAAACCACAAATCCAGCCCAGCTAATGTCCCAAGATCGTTCTTCTTAGCAACATTCTCAGTCAACAGTTGGCTTTGCCAAGTCAACCCCAGCTGGGAAGCTAGTCTAAGATCCTTCAAGAAGAAAAATCAGCCATGAGAGTTGGGGGGACTGGCTTCCACGAGAGGACAATGTCTGTGACTGCTGATCTCTTCCTGCAATGCCCAGAGAGACATGGAGCATTCCACGTCTTCTGTAAACCATGGCTGGAGCCCAGTAGAACTGACGGATAGCAGATATTAATCACATGGCATGGGATTGTCCACAATGCAAGGAGATCCCTTTCTAGGCCAGCCTATATGGATGACAAACTTTTTGGTGTAGAAGGCAGTGAACTAGCTAGAATCAAAGTGCTTCAATGAAACACCCAGGGGTTATCCTCTCCTGAGAAGAACCAAGCCCGATTCAGGAGCATTCCACCATTCACAACCACATTCTGAAGACTCTGTATCCATACTCAGGAGAAAGAAGCTGAATTTTAATCAGAAAAGCCAGCGAGGTTTATGCCTTCGTCTCCACAGAGCATGTTTAGAGAACTTAATCAGAACACTCTTACTGTGTTCAGTGGGACTCACTCCCTTAAGTCACACATACACACACCAGAATGCCAAGGTTAAAACTGACCCAGTTTAACATGTTGTGTGAATGTAGCTGCCAAGTTTTTAACACTCTCAACTTGCTAGGTGCTGTGCCTGGCCAGCCCAGCCAAAGGGTTGTGTGAGGATGTTGTTGTTTTGTTACCCAGAGCAATTATTTAAGTTTTTACATTACACTAAGCTATAATCAAGTCTGTTGGACTTTGTTTGAGTTGATCAGTAAACCTAGCCACAGAGGCATATATACCATGATTTATGGCTAAAGGCCATGTAGGAACCAAGGCAATTGTGGCTAATTCAACAAAACCTAAAAACAAACCTGGCAGGTTGCAAAGGAGGAACTTGGTTTAAAGAGGTTTAGGAACTTAATTACCACCACCTACTTAGCTCAGAATTCTCTACCCTGAAAAGGACCAATTTTCAAAGTCTCACGCCAAAATATGTTTTCAGCACCTCTTTTTAACTGGATTGTTCAGTATCTGAATTTAGCAGTTCCTGTCCCATGTTCTAGCCCAGAGTTTCTCAAACCTGTCAACTTTAAGACATGTGGACTTCAACTCCCAGAATTCCCCAGCCAGCAATGCTGGCTGGGGAATTCTGGGAGTTGAAGTCCACATGTCTTAAAGTTGACAGGTTTGAGAAACACTGTAAATCTAGCCCTTCAAGGCCAGGTCAAGCCACAGGCCACATTGACAAGCCCCGTCCTCAGAGGGAGAGGCGATACCAACTCTTTGCCCCCCCTCCTTGCCCCCTTACCTGAGAAGCCAACATGTGCTGGGAGAGGTGGAAGGGGAAGTGGGCGGTGGTGCCCGCTGTCCCTTGAGGAGCAGAGAGTCCCCCGTTTTCCAGGCTCCCTCCGCCTGCCACCGAGGCCAGCAAGTGTCCCATCCCCATGGCCGAAAAGGCACCGGGAGCCATCGCAAACTGTCCTGGGTGCAGGAAGAAGGGCTGGCCAGCACCCAGGGGGTTGAAGAACTGTTGGCTGTGGAGGCCTGAGAGCGCCAGGCTTTGCAGGTGGCTGGGATTCAAGTGCGGCGGGCTGTCGGTCTGCACCATCAGGGGGGTAAAGGCTTCCTTGCTGGTGCACCCCATCGGGGCACAGTCCCCGGACCCCTCCTTCTTGGATCCCTCCTGGGGCTGCTGAAGAAGAGCCTCCTTCCGCCTGCCTTCCGTCTTCTCCTTCTCCAAGCCCAGAGGGGGGAAGAGCCCTCCCTCACCACCATTGCCCTCCTTGGAGACCTCGTTGCCTTTGCCGGCCCCTCGCTCTTTAATCCTCTCCTCGCCCTGCAAGCAGGGGACGTGATTGGGTGGGGGGCTCCCCTGGCCCAGGTCCGGGCTGGACCGCTTCACTCCCGGCCCCTTCTCCAGCTCTTGGTCGCTGCCCTTGTCTTCTGCAAGGAGAAAAATGCCACTTGAGCCCAACCGGTTAAGCTGCAGGAGTGGGGAACCAGCGTCCTCCAGGATCCCATCATCCTTGGGAATGGGGGTTGGGGGGGAGGGTTTATGGTGCTTTGGATGCTTCAGGTGATGGCCTTTGGCAGACAATGAGTATTTCTGTATTTTATAGCATGTTAGGGGGCTGTATTTTGTGAGCCACCTGAAGTCCTCGCTGACTGGGGTGGCCTAAGTATTTCGTAAATAAACACATCTGCTTTGGGGATTGGGGGAGGTGGGAAAGAAATTTAGCAAGTAGCAACATGAGCCTGGCCGGGTGTGGAGGAGGAAGCTAAATGGGGTTGGAGTTGGTTAGGATTTGGATGGGAGACAACCAGGAAACTCCCAGGCTGTAGGCTAGGCTGAGAAGTTGAATAAGCGTGCTAGAAAAGCAAAACAGCAAGCCCTTCTTGCCTGACTGTATCCAAGGAGATTGTGTCCATGGAAGCACCGGAAAACTGATTTCAACTTGATGGAGCGCATTTTTTATCCTTTTTAGGATATTTACCCGCACCATTTGGCCACCTTGTCCCTAAATGAGCACAGCTACCTCACTCTCCCTCCGTGAGAACTTCTCCAGAAGTCTCTTTTCCTGGGACAGAATTTCTAAAGCAAATCCCCTACAAAATTGAGCAAGCACCAATCAGCATTTCTTTGCCTGTCATTAGCCCTGCTAAGGACTCGTGATTCAGGGGAAAGGGCATTTTTAATAGCTCCCATTTAGTGCAGAACATCAGATACCTTGCAGTAAACACTCCAGTGTCCACATTGCCTCCAAAGTAAATGATGCGCTTGAGATTTCCATCTTCTGGCTACTGAAATATGGCTTAATTTAATCAATAAATCAAAACTCTCCAGGGCTATGATCTTACCACACGTCCTTAGAAGGAAAGGCCCATTTTTATGCCTCTCCTTTGCTTACAGTGTGGCACTTACTGGGAGCCACACAATTGTAATAACGTGTACAATATTCAGGACTTGGAAAGAAGTTTGTTCTTGAAGTCGCAGCTCTGCAGGATTCATTTTTGAACAAACCATCAATTAAAGCCCATCATTTAAACTCACAGGCAGCCTTACAGCCTCATGTTGTGCAAGTTTACTCAAAAGCAAAATAATAGTTTAAGGCTGAAAGCCTAGATGGTCTACTGGCTGTATTTGCCCATTATACTAAACCACCAATCCTGGTTAACAAACTGTCCTTGCTAAGACAAAACCAGACGAATTGCATTAGAGTTGCGTCAACTAGATTGTCACATTAAGCCATAATATGGCTGGCTTGTTTGGGTTTAGCATATGGTATGAACACGGATATTACCTGTGGGTAAACTGCTAGAAATTTTAACCCAGAGGCACTTAAAACCAATGGAGTAATTGAGTGATTTCTTTCCAGGCACGTATGTGTGAAGACAGCAACCTCAATCAATTTATTGTTAGTTTATTTGGTGGGAACTTAGAAACAGCCTCTGTTAATTAATTTTAAGAATTCCAGGCCTGAGACCGGATATTTTCGGGCAAAAGTTTTTAGGGCGAAAGTGACTAAAAATTCCAGAGGAGAAAAGGCGTGTTTAATACAGCCAGCAGGGGGCGATAGATAGCAAAGTCTTCCAAAACTTTCATTCTCAGTAGCAAGGAAAGGGGGCAGAGAGATGGGGGAATAATTCCCTGGGGAAAATATTACAAAACAAGAACGTCCACGTTCTCCTTGGTGGATAAACTTAATACAAGCTTAGAAACAGCTCCGCTTCTCATCATTTTGGCACCTGCATGTCCAACTATGGCATAATATAAATAAACGGTACGTGCATGATTATGATTTTGGAAGGAGTTAGATTTATTTCACGGAAGAAGTTCAAACTGTTTTAAGGGGGGAAACTGCTGAAGAAGGTGACTCCGGGGGTTCAGAGGTGGAGCTGGGGGGGCCCATTTGGGGAAGGGAGCCCCCTCCCCCGCCCTTGTTGACGCTGCCCCAAAGATCCTCACCTCTGCTGTTTCGGTGGGCCCGCAAGGGGCTGGGGGTGGTCGCCAACGGGGAGTGAAGTGATTCTCGAACTGGGGCAGGCTCACACGACGAGGCGTCCGACTCGCCCCCGTCTCTGTCCTGCTTGCACGGATCCTCGTACATCCGCAGGGAAGGGAGAGTCAGCTGTTTCCTTTCAGTGGGGAAAAAAGGGGAGCGGGACCGGTCTTAATCTTCAACAGAGGGGCGTCGGCATTTGAGATGGTCTGAATCCCCCCTTCCCTCTACCACTTCTCGAGGTCGAAGGCAAAGCCGGATTACAGCCCTCCACAACCTCCCACCCGAACCAGAAAGGGACAACACCTCGCCACAGTCAAGCCACTTTGGAGTGAAGTTGACACCTGGTCATAAATCTGTGTGGTTTTCTTGACAGCAGCGTGGAAGTGGATTGCAGGGCCGCAACTAGGGTCTGTGTCACCCGGGGCAAACATGGATTCCGCACCCATTTTGGCGCTCCCCCAGCGCTCATTTTGGCGCCCCCCCAGCGGGGCGACCGGGGCACATGCCCCGGTTGCCCCACCCCCCACCCCCAGTTGCGGCCCTGGTGGATTGCCGCTGCTTTCTTTCAGGATGTCGTCTGTTTCCCAGTCTAATCTGCAGCCCAGGGATCAACTGGTGGTCTCCCATCCCATTGCTCTCCAGGCCTACCCCTGCTTAGCTTCTGAGACAGCCAAAATGGCCTCTGCGCTGCCATCTGCTTTCTCTGCTAAGGGGTTAGGGACGGCTATTAAATCTGGCTTAAACCTTCTTTCCCTTCTCAAGTTCAGCCCTCATTTTCCCTGTGCCAAATTTTAGACTTGGTTAATGTAACATGTTATTTGCCTGTGGGAGGCAGAGGGAGCCAACCACAACCTGGGGAGTTGTGGTTAACTGAAGACACCATCTTTGACTAAGGCACTGCTTTGAACGCTCAGTAAGGCTTTGTCCATGGCTTAATGAGTTGCATATAAATCCAGCCACTATGACTTGTAAGTTATATTTAAGGCAGTTTGCTATCAAATCCCAGGTGATGGGAGGTTATTTAATAAACCATGATTAAGCGAACCGCAGTTCAACACCTTGGGTGAACACAGTGTTTGATTACAAAGTTCCTCATGGCTGGGTCTGTTTCTCTGGTTTTCAGCAAGCTCAGAACTCAGTGAAGATACTAATGATGCCCGCAAAACTTCTGAGTAAACCTGAATAAGATTGTAAATAATAACAACAACAGCACAGTACAATTCTTGGTGTGTCTGCTCTGAAATCGATCCACTACAGGTCTTAAATCCCAAGCAACTATATTTAGGATGGCGAACTAAGATAAGGGGAAAATGCAGAAATGAAAAACAGCCTTTGCCCACTGAAACCCCACCTCATTAACACTGAGGAAAGATTATTCTCAGCCTACCTTTTCTCTCGTCGTCCATTCCCCGTATCTCGAAATCCTTTTGCAAAGGGGTTGTTATCTATCTTCAGCTGGGTGATCTGAGAAATATTGAAATCATTTTCAGAAACACTCCAAGGTTGTTTGATGGGCCAGCCAAGCTGGCAGAGGAGTGAACTCATGCCCACCTTGCCCTACCCTCAGGTGTTTGGCACTTCAGTCCCCACAATCCCCAGCTCAGGCAGCCCATGGCTACAGATTTGGGGAACAGCAGTCCAAACATCTGGAGGGCACCAGTTTGGGGAGCCCTGGTTGAAGTGATTTTTTTTTTCTGCTCTTAGTGACTCCTTCAGGCTGTTCCAACAGAAACCTGGAACATTTTTTTATTCTCCCTTCTTTGGGGAAAGAAAGGTTCTTTTTGTTTTTTGTTTTAAACGCTTCATTTCAAATATAAGTTGACTTAAAAATCCCTTGGAAGCAGGGTGGGGGGGAGTTCAAAGAACACAGTTCATGCTGAATGTGTGAAGACAGCCTTCAAGGGGGTTATTGTACTTCAATTACCGCACAATCCTAGGTAGGCTTTCTCAGAAGTAAGACCTTTATTTAAAGGGGTCTTTATTTGCAGCCCCTAATCAGGAAATGCAGAAAAGTGCAGAGAAGAAGATGCAAAGTTAACATTCTGTTGTCAGCCAAAAGAGCGAATCCAAGTTCCCCAGACAGGTTTAGGATCCTGGACTTTATGTTATCCTTTTATTTATTTACATAGGTTTTTTTACACAGCTTTGGATTTTTTTTTAAGAACTCAGGTGCTGACTTCCTTTTCCAGTTCAGGACTTTGACTATTGGCCCTAAAATTCCTAGCTATAGGGCTGGGAATCTGGGGGGACAGAGAAAGAGAGAGACCAGATTTGCATAAAAAGGATAGGAAGGAGTTTTCAGTCCTCCAGTTTAACACCCTGCAGCATGATCAAAACTGATGCTGTGGGTTTGGCCTGAATTACTTATCAGAGTTTGAATAAAGCTAAGATCAGCACAGAACAGGTACTGAAGCTGAAGCTCAAATACTCTGGCCACCTAACGCGAAGAGAGGACTCACTGGAAAAGACCCTGATGCTGGGAAAGACTGAAGGCAAAAAGAGAAGGGGACGGCAGAGGGTGAGATGGCTAGACAGCATCACCGATGCAGTGAACATGAATCTGAGTAAACTCCGGGAGGGAGCGGAGGACAGGAAGGCCTGGCGTGCTGTGGTCCATGGGGTCACGAAGAGTCGGACACGACTGAACAACAACAACAACAAAGATCAGCTTCTTTCCCACCCTGGTGTCCAGCCCTGAGAGCCTCTGTGCAGGGAAGACAGCTATGAAACCAGGATCCCTGGACCTGGAAGAACCAGACTGCTGTTTGCTTTAGTTCGTTTGCTCCCTCCCAGCCCTTCCCCACATTCAAAGCATCCCCATGGGTTGGCTCAGAGGGGTACTGGGACTCCCGGAATTAATCATAAATTAAAGGGTTTTGTCAAAACATAAGCAGAATACTTCCTGGGGGAGAGAGCAGAGGAACCCTGACTGAAGGAAGTGAACATCTGGTGGTTTTTCTGAGTGCCAGGGACACAAAGGTAGACTGCCTTTCTCCATGGAGGTTGAGATTCCATGTAGCTCCTCCTTGTCAGTTCTTAATCATCTCGTTCTTATGATTCCCCTGAAAGCTAATAATTATCATGGTAGGGAATTCCAGAAACCGATTTTCCTTTGGGTTTGAATGCAATGTTGGGAAATCGTTGCAGAGGCCTGTTCTTAAAAGGGAGAAATGCTCTGCTCTTCTTAAGCCCCTAACCACATCCTACACCAGCTTAGCTTACAAGGAAACCCATTAGACTTGACTTTTGGTGTTTCTCTTAGCCCCTTCCTTAAAAAAAACTGGGGTGGGGGGAGAGAGACAGAAAGAATTTTAACTTTTCCTTGCAAGAAACTGCAAACCGCCCGATCTGATCAGCTAGGATGAACTGTGCCATTTCTTGCTAGTAAGTCAGGCAAATGGTGGGGACAGAAAAAAAAATAGATTAGCAAATGGCTTCCCCCCACCTCCTGCGCAAGACATTTTAGGGCTCCCCCCCACTTTGTGCAACCTGCCTCCAAGAACCCGAGGGGAACTCCGGCTTGCCGCGTTCCCACAACCGGGAAAAAAAGGCGGGTTGGTCTGCGAAATGACTCCATTAAGGGGGAAGCGGGGTCGGACGCGATCCAAGAATCCCCGGGAAGTTCGCCAAGCTCCCCTTCCTTGGCCTCCAGAATGCCGGGCTTCCTTCAAATCCCCCTTGACCACGCTGGCTGGGGATGATGGGAGTGGGATTTCAACGGAACTGGAGCGCAGCCCCTCAGAAGGATGCTGCTGGGGGGGTCGAAAGGGAGGGGTACGTCTTTTGATCAAGAAAGGAAACGTCCAGAGACGGGGGGGGCAAAAAGAGGGGGATCAATTGTCCAGAAAAGGACTTGCCCTTCTAACCCCTTGAAGATCAGGTAAAAGATCGCCCCTGTTTTAAAAAGGAATTTTGGAGAAACAGTCGCCCATCCAGAACACCCTTGGCCCGACTCTACCCGGTCCCTGATTTTTCCTTCTTCGGGGGCCAAGAAAACCCTCTTTTCATAGAGGGAAGCGCGAATTGCTGCGGGGCGGAGGAGGATCGGGGCTCCGACTTGGGGAGACAGGAGGGCGTGGGGGGCTCCCCCGTCTCCGGGCCCGGCGATCTGGAAAGGCCGGGTTTTCAATTAGCTTGCCTTTCCCGCCCGGGGCGGCGGGGCTCCTCCCGCCGGACCAGGCTGGTGGCCTCGTAAACTTGAAGGGTGAAGTCCGTAATCGATTAACGACCCTCTGACGCCGGGCCCACCGCGGAGAGAAAGCCCGCAAGCGACAGGCCAGGCCGGGCTGAGATGGGGGCGGGGGGGGGGCAGGCAAAGAAAAGGTCCTCTCTCCTCCCCACCGAACCCCTCCCTCCAAACGCTCGGAAGCTTTGCAAAAGGCATTTCTCCGCGCCCTTCCTCCGCTCCCGGCTCAAATCTAGTTCCAGTCCGATTTCCAGCCGGGGTTTTATACCCTGGATCTGGGACATAATTGGGCTTTAAAACAAACTAATTCCCCGCTCCCTATTTCCCTCTTTCCGGGGCTGAGCACGGCAAGTTGCTCGTTTTCCGAAGGAGTGCAACCGATCTTGCAGGGGTTTACTCCAAAGCAATCAGCGCTTATTTGAATGGGGTCTTCTTGCGTGTTTAAAGCTGCACGCCCGATTCTCGGGGCCTTTCTTTTGGAAACCTGGTGATTGGATTCCCACAACCAGGCCGAATAAAAACCTACCGAGGTCCTTCACAGGCAGTTCTGACCTTGTTTTAATCCTAACCTTGATCAATGTTATAATTTAGTAACTGAATTAACAGTTCGTTGAACTCAGCTCCTTTGATTAGTTCCTGGTTCAGTATATTCTGAAAATGCATGATTTATTCAATCAACAGCATAAGCTTGTTGGGGGAACTCAGCCCCCAATTCTCTACTTCCCTGCCCCTTTCTTGTCCCCCAAAATTCAGGGAAATCCGGAAGGTGCTTCCAGTCCCTCTTACCCAGGGTTAACTAAAGTTTGCAGAATTAAGCTAAATCTGGGCTATAGGCTGCACTGACCCCTAATCTCAGTGCATGGCCTAGTTTCAAACCACACATAAACTAGGCTCCAATGGGATTGAGTAGCTTGTGGTTCAGGGTCTTGGGAAAAACCAGCCATCACTTTAGGAAGTTGTGTGAATCAGGCATTAGGGCTGATCTACTGTATGTGAATGCAGCAATGGTCCCACTAAGCCAGGTTACCCTTTCTGTGAATCCTGCAACCAGAACCCAACTGCTTATTCCATTACCTCCCCCACCCCCAGGAATTCCCTCAACCAAGGGGGAAAAGATTGAACATAGAGAAGCCACTGCCGTGAAGGCATTTTTTGAAGGTGGTGTGCGAAGATCAAAAGGGAAGAGAGATCCACACCCTGAAAAACCTCTTAAAAACTGGAACTGTGTCTACCTAGAGGACAAAAAACAGCGAGATGGGGGGAGGAATATTTTGGGCATCGTTTATGTAACAAAAGATGTTGCAGGGAGGAGATATTCCCTGCCAAAATTCGTGTATCACCCAACGAGCCCTGCGCGTTAGATATTTAAGACGGAAGGCGGCCTCCAGTGAAAATCCCAGAACTGAGATTTGATTTCTCTCTCTCCCTAATACTCGGACTAGCCTTACACCACGCTTTGATAAGCACCTGTCTCGGATTCCTTGGCTCTGAAAAAAGGAAGAAGTGCAAAAGAGGCAAATCCAGGAAGCTTAAAGTTCAATGGAACCTCCGAGGACCATGGCAGTCTATCCTGAACACTAGCCATTGGGGTCTTCTATGCCTACTGTTTCAGCCTGTTAGGGTTTGAAACCTACCACCCTGGAAGAAAAAGTTGGAAGTACCGAGGTGACGGACCAGAAACTTAAGAAAAAGAGAGCCGGCCCTTAGCCCCACACCCCACCACGTCCTTACCTTGTCATTTTGGTAAGCAGTCACCGCAATGAAGTCGGTTTCGGGAAACACGTAAGTTCGGAAAGTGCTGTAGGGTAACTTGAGGATGTCATTTGCTCGGACTATGTGGAATCTCGGCTGATACTTGTGCATCGAATTGAGGATAGTCTGTTAGGGAAGTGGGGAGAGGGAAGAAGATAGTTGAAAGCTAGAAAAAGGGGGAGGGAAAAATCTGGACATCTTTTTAAAAAAATCATTCTGTGTGAAACTATTGTACTCATAAAGATATCTGCTTAGTTGTTTTCTTTAAGCCAGTTTTTTTTTAAGCCACTGCATCCCCACCCCCCAATAAAATGAGAAAGGACACTGTATTGGGGGAGGAGGGAAAAAGAGGGAGCGCTTGTGATAAAAGATGTTCCCAGTAAGACTGTGATCCCGCAACAAGGTAGAGAAAGGAAGGTCAGCAAGAAATGATGTTTACACCTCTCTTCCCGACAGCTCTTTCTGGAGAACAGCCCCTTCAGGATCAGACACCCCAAACTTAATCTGAAGCTGAACTGGGATTTTCACTTCGCTAGAGACAAGGGTGGCTTTGCTGGTGTGGGAGAAGGGACAATTCCGAGTGACGTTTTAGAGCCAGTTCGGAGTGATGGCCTGGGAGAAAAAGGTGAAGGAGCAGAAGAAAAAAGCATCGCTCTAAAACTGCTGGCCAAGGAAGCAGGTGTAAGACTAGGGAGAAGTTTAGGAAGCTTCCTCAAGAGTAAAGCTGTATGGAATAGGTTGCAGTCTCAAATAATTCCTCGCTCAGCTTCTTTATGCCTAGGCAGAGAAACCTAACGTTGTTCCGCGTCCTTTTATAAGACACAGTGGTTTTTCATTCATATATTTATGATCAGCCAGGGCCTGGGAGAGGAATTATGATATTGGAGGGGAGCTCAAGAGACTATTTTCCTGTGCTCCAGGTCATGTGTAGAGTTCGCTCTCTCTCCAGCCTGTTTCCGACTAAACACCTGCTCTCCCCACAGTACATAAAAAAAGAAGGAAAAGGTTGAAAATCGACCCAGAATGATCTCTGATGACGAAATAGATTTATGTTAATAATGCTAACAATTTAAGGCGGGTAGCACCCAAAGGAAAAGTCCCTGTTTCTCTGGGGAAAACAGTTGTAGGCCCCCCGTTTCTCCTCTCCCATGGAAATCCAGAGGGTGTCAAAAGGGTTTCGCTTTGCCCCTTCCCCAAAAGAAGAAAAGCGAACGACCCCAGAGAAACAGCTTGCTTTGATCACCCCCCACCCTCAACGCCTCCAGCGGCCACCAGGACACTTTACTCCAAAGTAAATCGGAGAGCGCCAACGGACGACCGTTTCTTTGCTCTTGCCTCCCCAAGGCGCTAGTCCTCCGCACCTGAGCTGCAACCAATCCAACCGACAAACAGGAGATCCCTCCACCCCAGGCGCGCCTTCACAGGGGCTGGTTTGGAACAATGGGGGAAAGCGAGGCGAAAGCCACGGCTTCCTCTTTCCACCCTCCCCGCGAGAACCGGACCGGCCGGAGATTTACGGAAGCAAAGCAGGCCCGTTTCGATCTAGGATCCCCGGCAAAGGAGGGGGCCAATCGCTGATTTTCCGCAGGAGCGCAAGTGGGCTTGCTTTCCATTTGGGCGAAGAGAGGCGCGCGGCGCAGAGCAAGCCATCCTGAAAGCTGGCTTGTGAGATCGAGAGGGAGGGAAGGGGCCGATCCACCCCTTCTTTCGGAGCGCCCTTGCTCCCCAGCAAGTTTAAGAAAAGCGGCGGTAGCTTCTTCGCTTTTCCTACCGGCCCGGATTCCCCTGCCACGCGCTCATTTGGAGGGGGGCCCCAACGCGCACAGCGAATTGAAATACGGGAGGCTCATTTCCAAAAAAATCATCTGGCTGGGGAGATCCCGGTTAAAAACTACTGTCCATTGTCTATTTGGATTCCCCAGTCAAAATGGGTGGCGATCCATAGGCGAATTAAGCCAGGCTTCACTCCCTGTGCGACAGTGGCCTGGGTGATTCGTTCTTTTTCGTTAGTGACGAAAAGAAATGTTAAAAAGTCGGCTATCTAGGCTAAAAGAGTCTCTTAGGCTATTTTTAGGGGGCATCTAGACTCCCCCCAGTTCCGGATAACGACCCCAACTCTTCTTCAGCCTTCGCCAATCGGGTTGGGAAGATGGGGCTTGTAGTCCTCCCAGTCCCGCGGGTGCCAGGGTGAGGAAATGCCCTAATTATTCGGGGGGTGTTCTCTGAAACCGAGGGAGCTTCAAGCGACAGGAAAATCGTTACTCGGAAGTAAGGCCCCGCGAGCTGAATGCAAAGCGAGCCAGGTTCCTTAAAAGCCCTTTGTTTCCAGCGAGATCTACCTGTCTCCCGTTCACACGTTCAAGGAAACACCGGCAAGGCTTAAGGCTAACGTTAAACCCCCGAACCCCATCCATTTACTCGCAAGGGACCCCCTGCAACATCCAGATCTAAAACAAAAAGACCCATCCAGACATGCGGAGGGTCAACCGAATGTGCCTCCTCGGAAGTAAGTCTCAAGTAGGTCTCCATTCGGCTGGACAGGAGTCCTTGGTCATTCCGCAAATTGTGTTTGGCCTCCCTCTTGCAACTTTCAGAATGATCTAGAGCCCCCCCCCCGTTCTGCACCCTCAAATGTAATAGTTCTTTTTATTTATATATACCGCATTTACACTGCCCCATTTTAGAAACCCCATTCTTAATTCACCCGTTTCGGCCCCTTTCTTGGGGGCGGGGTGGGGGAGTTCGGCAGGAGTTCAGATTGCTAATTCACTTAAACCGAGTTCGTGGCGGATTTAAATCAACTGGAAGCCTTGCATTTTAAACGACATTTAAAAAAACAAACCCAAAGATCTTTGAGGTCAGCTTGGAGGACCTGGTTCCTCGGAAGGAAGCACCGGTGTACTCGATAAGGCTTTCTTTCAAATCAGTTTGGGTTGGGCATGGCTGATAATTCGGGTTAAAGGCTGGGGTGGAATCGATCCTAAAGGAAGGCAGCTATTCCTTGAAAGGCGGTGAACCGCTTGCGCCTGACTTCATTTATTTGATTGGGTAATTTCCTCAGCCGCCCATCTCAACAAGTGACTCTGGGCGGCTTGCAATCATAAAAGTTTGGGGTTTTTTTTCCAGTTGAACTGGAAGTCTAAGGTCCCTTCTTGAGAGATTTTGTTTTATTTCTTCGATTTATACATGACTCTAGACAGTCACATATTTTGTGGCTGATTCGTTATTCGGTCAACCCATTATTCTGCTTTCACAGGGCAGGTCGAGCCATTAACTAACCGTGCTACACAGGCTAGGTTAAAATAGGGCGAAGCTAGACTGTGGCTCAGGGTAGAGCGGGAATAAGGCCCGTGGGATTACAGAAGGAAGAGGCTTAGGCTCGCTCACAGCTCCGGCCCATACCTTAGGACTTCCTCGCTGTCCAGTGAGAAGATTTGGGGGGGCCTAGCTGAGCCCAAAGATCTAAGCCGGGGATGCTTAGACGGAAGAGGGCCTCGCCTCCAGAAAGAAAGAACGGTTCACAGGCCAGTCAAGCCACCGATCCGGATTTAAGCCTAGCTCAGGCCAAGGTCCTGAATCTGCTCCAGAGCCTAGCCCTCCTGCACGCTGTGGAAGAATTAAGCGCATTTAACTACAATCGACCTTCGTTCAAATCAAAGGGGCCTTGCCTCCATTTATTTTGTGATGGAGGGTGAAAAGCCTTGATCCTAACCGCCGCGCCCCCCCCCCCCGCAAGCAATTTAGCAGGGAAGGTGAGGGAAACCTGTTAAAACCTGGAGGTGTAAGGAAACAACAAGGGCGTTTGTGTGAACCCCTCCTAGTCCTTCCCGAGTGCAATTCGCAACTCGAACAACCGTTCCGACGTGCTGCTTACCAGGCAAATAGATAAGCTCCTGACACTCTTAAGGCTGCGGTTCCCTAGGAGTATGCCTCGCAGAAACGTACGGTTCTCCTGAGGGAGACACGCACGCACTTTCCGCTTCCTAGTCCCAAATCCCTTTGGGTGGAGGAAAGGGTCTCTTTCATTTACTTACTCGCAAGTAAGCCCTACGTAAGCATTTTTACGGAACGAGGAGGACCGAGGCTCTAATACCACAGCCTCTTCATCGTCGTTCCATGGTGGTGATGATTCCTCCTCAAGATCCCAATTGCATTTCCTAGGAAGCGATCGGTGGGGCTCCCTCGCGCCGAGAAGCAGCGCCCCAGGCTGCCCCTTCTCCCTGGAGGACGCAGCCCCAATAACTGGCTCGCGAGGAAGCCCTGCCTAAAGCGAGGGCCGCCGTCGGAGGCACCGAATGCAATGCAACAGTGCAACAATAATCGAAGGATACGCGGGGGAAAGAGAAGGAGCTCTTAATTCTCCCCCGTCCCCAGTTGCAGTGCTTCTTGCTCAACCCGTTTGCAACCCCCCCTCCCCCTTTCACTCCAGCCCCCTAAAAGCAGATTTGTTTAGAGAGGATTCCCTTGCAAGCCAGACAGTCTTCCCCAATGTCTCGGAGACGCCGGCGCTTTTGAAACACCCCACACCCCGAACGGGATACTTGCGCCCTGTTTGGTTCTCTCAGATCATCCCGGATTTCAGTTTCCTTTGCTGGGGAGGGGAGGGGAGGGGAGGGGAGGGGAGGGGGGAAGGGGGGGTGGGGGCTCCACTGAACCCGGGCAAATATCAGGGGATGAGTCTTTTGAGGCCTTTACGAAAAGGCCCCTCCGTTTTCTCCTTCTTTTCCCTTCTTGGAACACGCGAGCCTCACAATTTTGGGACGCGATCCAGCCCAGTCGCAGGCTCAGGAGGGGATTCCTGAGAGCAGTTAACCCGGACACTTTGGAAATACAGCAACGTGCTGGAAGGAAGGAGGGAGAGAGAAAAGAGGAAGGAAGGAAGGAAGACACGTGTTGCAGACTAGCCCCTGCACTAAACCCACTCCTGGCCTTCAGACGAGCAGTTCCCCACCGGTGGCGTCGGGATCGACGCCCGGAACCCGCCGACCTCCACTCTCTTCCTGTCGCGCGAGATCCAGAAAAATAGGCACACGATTGTTCCCTGCCAACGCGCGTCTATTTGGTGGGCTGGTGATGCTGGTGGGGTGGGAATTTTTAAAGAAAGGCTACTCTCCCCACTCCTCGCGCGACACTGCCCAGTCCGTGTTCAAAGAGAAACAGGGCAAACCGAAAGAAGAGACACTTTTAGGCTTCACGCAGTATTAACCGTTTAACCCTTGCAGGCCGCAATGCTCCCTTTCTGTTGCCCGCTTCGAGGCAGAAACCTTTGCGGCTTGGCCGGAGTGCAGGCACTGAATCCCATCTCCCCCCTCGCCCCGAATATGGCTTTTAATGTGGGGGGGGGGGGGAATCAGTGAAAAAACAGATCTGGTAACCCTGCACGTGTGCGCCTGTAAGATAGGGGCAGAGACCCTCGCCAGCGTCAAACGTTGCCTCCCTCCTTCCGGCTGCTTCAGCGCGTTTATGGAAAATGTTGTCGCTGTTTGGGGGTCCAGCCCCCCGCCCCCCGCCGCAACAGCCTGCAGTCTTTCCCGGGTGTGGGTGCCCAGGCGCCTGCAAGAAGGCCTGAGCCATCCGTTGAATTTCAACCTGCCCCGAAAATGAGTCCGGAAGGGAAGAACGTTTCGCGTGGCTTTTAAGAAAAGGAACTGAATTCTCACAAACACACCGGAAGAGGAGACTGTGCACATTCTACGTTGTAGGGGCTTAAATTAAATTTCTAGCAAAACGCGCGGGCTCCGGGTTTTTTTCCAGTTCTTGTTCCCAAGCTGTAATTTTTTTTTTTGCCAGGTCCTGCTAGAATAGAAGGACGCTTACTTCCAAGGAAGCAGAGGGCTGTGCTGAGAATTAGATTCTAACCCTGTTTTGTCTTTCTCTTTTGTAACAGACACCTGTAATTTGACTTGTTTCCTTCATTCCCTCCCCGGAAAAAGACTTTTCATAACCTCTTAAACTGAGTTTAAAAGGAGGTCAAGTTATAACACAACAAACAGATCAAAATGTATGGAAATAATTCCTCTATTTCCCTCTTGTTTCTCGAAACGTCCAAGTGATTTTGATGAATAAGGTCTTTTTTTTAAAAAAAAAAACCTTATTTCTCCTGCCCTGACTAGGTTTGCTCAGATACATTCAAGCCGGTTATCATTCTTTTTCAGCAATAAAGAACATAAAAAATAAAAGCATCTCTTTCCCCCCCCCCTACTCAGAGGTCAGACAGGTCTAGGTCTCCCTTTGTATTTCATTTGACTTTCAACAGGGCCCCAACGGTGTAGAAATACATTTTTAAATACTGTACGTTTTTAAGATTGCCAGTTGAAAAACGTTTACTCTAAATGCGGCATAATTTTGTTTCAGGGGATTTATTCCCAGATTATGATATGTAGAATTGCTGTCTAACATTTGGGAAAGGGAAGGACCTCGCCAGAACAAAAAGGGCCAGGTGGTAATTTAAGATGTATGTATAGGCAAAATGGTGAAGAAACGGGTAAAAAAACACTGTGCATATTCCAACGGATTACGATGGGGGAATCCAGTTTTCGGATCCCCCAAGCCAGGAGGCTCAAATCCCGTTTTCCCAAGTCCAGTTTGGCAACGCTGCTTCTGGGACCCATTTTCCCCACAGCAGAATATTTGTAACGGAGGAGAGGGGGGAGTTATCCGGCCCCCTTCTGCAATCTGAAAGCAGTTGGGGAATGAAGGAAGAGCTTAAACCCCTTACAATGAAAAGTGAGCGTTTGTAAGATTCCCTCTTTCCCCCGCCCTTTACGACTTTCCTTTGGCTGAGTGCAAAAGGAGTTTGCGGGTTTCCAAGAATGGATTGGGAATTCCGCGGGCAGGAAGATGTCCCCATCTCAGCTGTATCCGTCCCTCTTTCTCCCGCTCCCTCAACCGGCAGTTTTGGCCAGTTTTGCTAATCCCCGGGAGTTTCTCTTCCGAGATCGACCCTCTACCACTGCGCCGGGGCTGCGGAAGTTTGCGGGGGAGCCTCTCTTCCCCACCGCCCCACGCCTCCCCACCTCTGCGCAGAGAGATTCTCTCAATTAAAACGGGTTGATCTGAAGGAGGCCGTCTCCTGGGAGCCCAAACCGGGAAAAGCCTCAGCTTAGCATTTCTGTCGACAAACCCTCCGGCAGAAAGCCCGCACTTGCAAGCGACGGCGCAGAGGAAATGCCGCACGTTATTTGCATTGCAATTGGTGGGCCTTCATTTCGAAACCAAGCCGATACAAGCCGCGCGGGATACACGAAGGAGAATGGGGGGGGGGGTTCGATTGTTTCCTTACTACTTCCCTCCCCCCCACCCCCCCAAGCTTAGGAACCAGGCCTTGCTATGAATTTTAAGCTCCTGATAAGAGAGAGCGGAGGGCGCTTTGATTTATTGCTTACTGATAAGAGTCTCCCCCCACCCCGTTCAGAATCAGGCGCTGGGGGTGAAATAAAATCCCTATGGATTTTACAGGTAGAAGGTCGCCTCTTTCCTCATACAGAAGAGAGAGGCTTGGATTCTTTATCCTGCCTGCGCAAATATGTATGCACAGGTTGTATTGTTATCGTCATTGCTGCTGTTGTTTTATGCCCCTAGCTCTTCTGTCTCAGGAAGGTTGGAAAAGGCTAAGGAGAGAAGATACGCTTCCCAGCCCCGGGGTCTCGGTGCCCTAACTAGGGACCAGACCTCGAGACGGCAGCGACTGGAGCCCCAGGAAAGCCGGGGATGGGTCGAGATCCTGCACCTGGGCTGCATTTAAGAAAGGGCCTTTCAGAGTGAAGAGGAAGGCGGCGTTGGCTTGCCTGCGCTCTAATTCCCAACGGAGTGATTATCTGAAGATAGAGACACGTGTCAATTGCGTAGGATTCCCCCGGGCCAGAAGGAAAAAGCTGAAGGAGAGACAGAGGGAGAGGGGAGATAAGAAAGAAGAAAGAGGAAGGAAGGAAGGAAGGAAGGGGAGAGCAAGAAAAAGAAAAGAGGGAAGGAGGAAGGAAAAAAGAAGGAAGGAAGGAAACAGAAGGAAAGCAAGGGAAGGAAGGAAGGAAAGAAGGAAGAAAGGAAGGAAGGAAAACAAGAAGGAAGGAAGGAGAGAAAGAAACAGCAAAAAGAAGGAAGAGGGAAGGAGAAAGAGAAGGAAGGAAGGAAGGAAGGAAGGAAGGAAGGAAGGAAGGAAGGAAGGAAGGAAGGAAGGAAGGAAGGAAGGGTGCCCACTTACAAAGCCGTGCTTGTCCGAGATATTGTTGGTGAGCTTCAGCTTATGGAACGCCACCGGCTTGGCCATCCACTGCTCCCCGGTCGCCGGACTGTCCGGATGGATGTACATCCTCTTCGGCATCTCCGGATCGGCCTTCCCGGCCACCATCCAGCGCGAGTTATGGAACTTGTAGCGACAATCGTCGGCAGCCACAATATCCATCAGCAGAATGTACTTGGCTTTCTTATCCAGGCCGCTCACCCGCACTTTAAAGGGGGGGAACATCCGTCTGGAGGCGAAAGAGAGAGTGAAAAGAAGGGGGAATCTCAGTGCAATTGAAAGGCGATGATGGTGATGGTAATGATAATAATAATAATAATGATAATAATAATTTACACACCCACACACGCACCTGCCAATGGGTGTTCCTTCAACGATGGCGATGGTGAGTGAGCCTGGTTAATGTCTATTAAATAGTAGGATTCTATATAATTTTTTTCTTGCTAATTTATTTTCGGAAGCAGGCGGCTGAATGTGTCCCCCCGCCCCTGTATATTCTACAGCCTCTCTTCTTAAACTGGGGAAGACTAGGTTTACTCCCGAGTAACATGCCTCTGCTCTTTTCTCCGAGGTGCTCCCCAGATTGAATTAAATATTCCCTCCCAAAGAAGAAAGGCAGATGAGGGCAGGTTTCAGGCTGCACATTTATTCAGGGGTCTTTGTCCCTCTGAAACTCTGAGGAATTACTCCGGAGCAACGCCCCCCTCCCTCCCAGGATCGCCAAAATGTTAGCCCTGCCGCGCCTGCACCGAACGCTCCGGGCCCATTTTCATCCTTTGCCATTAGTACAGATTTTGGGCGAAGGGCTGTCCAGACTCCAGGCCGACATTCGGTTAGGAAATAATTCTATCTGCTTGAATAATCTCTGCTTTATAAGGCTGGAGGAAAGGAAGGCTAAACAACAAACATGTTTCCCCTTTCAGTAAAAACCCTCCAGGTTAGCTCCATCCATTTGAAAGAAATTTACTTCCTGGTAAACGTGGCGCATTCTATTTCTCACACAGGAATATAAACGTTTATTATTATTATTATTATTATTATATTGTAGAAGGTTCCTTTGTCTAAACTTAAAAAAAAGTTAGAAATCTGGATCTCAGAATTTTAAAAGCCTGCGGGTTTCCTCTCTTGGAGAACGTAGAAGCTCCAAAGAGGCCTCGATTGAGCTTGGCTTGAATCAGCAGGGCCCGAGTTTGCTGGCTCACACCGTGCCTGGGGGTGGGGTGAGAACCCCTTTATTAAGAGAAGGAAGAGGTGGTTAAAAAGCGCGCACAATAGGCCACTGGCAGGGGGGGGCAAGCGAGGGGAAGGAGAGAAAAAACGCATAAAGTTCCTCCGAAGTTTAAGCCAAATACCTCCTCTCCGTTTATCAGAAATAAAGAGGGTTAGGGAAGGAGCAGGGTGAAAAAGCAGGGCTGGAAATTACTCCCCCCGCCCCAGGGAGATAAAAACAATTTCACCGGCCTAAAGTTTTAACAGCCTCGATTTTCGGAAGCGGAAGGGCACGCAAAGAGTAAGGAGCGGCGTTCGCTCTTCTCTCTGGCTTGTATTTACTCGTGAGGAAACCTCGCGTTTCTCCGTCCCTGGGCCGCTTTGGGGATCGATCCTGGCCTCTAGGCCACCTGCACCCTTCCAAGACGTTTAGCGGGATTCTGCGAGGCTACCCTGCCAGCCAAAGGGACCCCCAAATCATCAACTGCTTCCAGGTGCGGCTTTGCAGATGTTTGAGCATAAAAACAAGGTGTTTTTTTTAAAAACAACAACACCTTCTGATTTTCTAAATGACTCAGAATCGGAGAAGGGGTGAGCAGGGAGATATAGCAAAGATACCAGCAGGAAATCCATGGGTTTTTCTACCGGTCAGCCTTTCCATAGAAATAAAAAGCACGTGGAAATATAATCTGAGATTGTAGGGTTTCAGTTATAAGGCTCAGATTGGGGGAGAGAGGAGTTGGAGGCAGATTTCTTGGAAGATATTCCCGGGAGTCATCCTGTCCTTAAAAAAAATTGCTTTCAGGTCCCTTGTCAAGCAGCCCCCACCTCCACTTCCACTCCGCCCCCCCCCCGCACATCTGGAAGCAGCCTTCCTCCCTTGTATCAGGACTTTCAGGTACTCCGAAATGGAAGCCCACCCCCACCCCCCAGGTCAACGTGATTTCCAGGCAGACGTCGGTAGGACAGCAGCCTAAATATTTCGGGTGGAAAGGCGGGGCGGGGGTGGTGGTGGAGAGGAAGGCCGGCTGGTGAAGGCAGTGCTCAGTGTGAGAAGTTGCAAATATTATTATTAGCAACGTGGCGAAGCCCGTCCCGTCCCATGGAAGGGAGGAAGAAGTTGGCGTCTCTTCCTCCCCACAGAAAACGCCAACAATGATCCTGGAAATTATATTATTGTCATTTACTTCTTACTCTTTTTCTGCACCGCTTACTTCAAAAGGGCAGAGCGTGACGGGATTATCATTATCCTTCCTGTTGGACAAGGACTGGATTCTCCCTCTCTCCACAATAAACACTAAAAATTATTATTATTATTATTATTATTATTATTGCACAAGGACTGAATTCTTCCTCTCTCCACAATAAATACTAAAATGTTTCTGCATTTATTATTATTATTATTATTATTATTATTATTATTATTATTATTATTCCTTTTGGAGTCGGGTGGCCTCAAAATCTAGTACATAAATCTGTACCAAGACAGAAACTTCTTCCTCTTTCTGCACTCCTCCGCCTGAAAGGGAAGACCATGATGTATTCTTATTATTTTATGACAACAACGATACACGGGATGGCTTTTCTCCTTCCGCCAATAAATCCCAACAATCATTCTGCATATTACATTATTATTGCTATTTCCTCCTCATTCTTTTTCGGAGCTGCTTACCTTGAAAGAGAATGCTGTAGCGCGATAGCGGCGTTACTGTTGTGGTTGTTGTTATTGTCGTTGTTTTTGTTATTACACGAAGGCTGGCTTTTCCCCCTCCCCAGTAAATCTGCATATCATTATTAGAGTGGGGGGCTGCGGGGCTCTTCCTTACCTGCCCGATTTAGTGATCACCATTTCGGTCCCCAGTTTGTGAAATTCGTCCCAGAGATCCTTCGCTTCCAGGGTGACTTTGGGGTCGTCCTCCACCTCCTCCTCCGGCTCCAAGCTCTTCAGCGACCGCAGATGGGCGGCCTGGTGGTGATGTCCGAGAGCGGAGACGTGTAAGCCGGCCTCGGCGGCGGCTCCAGCCAGGCTGGGATCCGGCAAAGGCTTGGCCAGGGCGGCCGGCGGCAGGGCCAGCGCCGGGAAAAAGGAAGGCTGGGCGGCCGCTAGGAAGGCGGACATGGGGAAGTCAGCTGGCCTGGGCGCGTGGAAGGGGTGGTAAGCCATCGCAGCCCCCGGGAACGCTGGATCTCTCATCGGGACATCCACAAAGCCAGGCGGGAAGAGCGAGGCCCCCCAGGCAGGGAGAGCGGGCGCGGGGAAGGAGGAAGCCGGCCGGCTGCTGAATTTCAGCCCCGGGGGCTTGGCGCTCGGCGGCGGGGGTCTAGTCAATTTCAACCCTCCGGGACTCTTAGCCAGGCTGCCGTCTTCGCGTCCCTTCGGGGCTTGGCAAAGAGGAGGGGGAAAAGAGGGGAGCGCCGCAGAGAATGGGGGGAGCCCACTCCCCCGCCGCAACCCCCGCCACCCACGCGCCCCCGTGGGTGAGGCGATTTTAAGCCTCCGGACAGGCTCCGGGGCGCCCGTGGGTCCTTCTTATTCGCCGCGAACGGGAGGGAGGCCCGGGGGAAGGGACCCCCCCCTTCCCGAGGTCGAAAAACAAGCAAATCAAGAAGCGCCGGGCCCCCTCCACTGGCGAGGGCGATTCCTCACGCCTCCGGATCTTGCGGCTTTTCAAAAAGGCGCCTCTCCAGACGATCTTGCAAACTTCGGGGGTGGCTTCGGGAGGGGGGAGTCGGGCAGAGCAGCGTCCCCCCCCCGCCTGCAGCCTCGGAAGAACTCCCGGCCCCTGCGAGAGCCAAGCCCAGCCGGATTTGGCGGAACTGGGGGAGAGCGATGTCTCCGCTCCCGGGCGGCGGGCTTCCTCGCTTCTTTCCGCCTGCTCCCCCGCCAGCCCAAAGCGAAACCAAAGCCGACTCCTCCGGTCAAGAAGCGCGAGGCTCCGCAGCTGGATCGGCGCCGGAATCCGAGCGGCGGAGAGCCAGAGGTTTCATAGCTCCGGCCGGGAGAACTCCGGATGAAATGCTGTCTTTTTCCCTCCTGGGTCGCTCTGTAAAAACGGGGGCTGTCTCGCGTGCGCCGCCTTGCTTCGCTCCGGTTCCTCCACCTCTCCGCTCAATCGCTCTCGCCTCCTCGCTCGCTCGCTCCGCTCCACCCGCCGCCCACCCGCGCCCCCCCGGCGCGTTTCCACCTCTCCCTCTTTCCCCCTTAATGAGGCAAGCCCCCTTGATTGTGGATTTTAGAAGCTCAGACCAATTGTGGAAGCCCAGAGGCGTGGTTTTGACAGGTTGGGCCAAGATGCGGGTGGGAGGCAGGGGGGCAGAGACAGAAAGAAAGGGAGAAAAGAAAGCGGTTTACAGCAGGGGGAGAAGGGAGGAGGAGGAGGAGGAGGAGGAAGGAGGCGGAGGAAAAGAAGGGGCGAGCGAGCGAGGAAGAGTTGGGCGAAGGTGTCGGAAACCTCTCCAGAAAGAAAACATGTCAACAGAATAAAATATTAACCAACGCTGCAGGCCTTTGGAGGCCTCCCCTCTCCAGACCGGGGTTCCCGGCGGCAGAGTCCTGGCTCACGGAGGGAGGAAGCTTCCCCGGCGCTGCTGCCAAAGGCTGTTCAAGGGCGCCGGGAGCCAGCGAGCGAGAGAGCGCGCCACCCAACGCGCCGGAGCGCAACCTAAGAGCAGAGCCCTGGACGAAAGGCAGGGGGTTGTCGTCCCGGGGCGGGGGGGCGTGCGTGAGGGAGGGGTCAGGGACGTGTCGACCGACCCACGTAGGTGTCCTAGTTCCAGAAAGCAGGAGTTAACGGATGGCGGATAAACCCCATTCCCAAGACCTTTAGGCACGCGTGTATTTTGAGGGCCGGTGAGAATGCGATGCCGGGTTTAGCCTCGGATAAGGCTTAGCTCCCCGCCACCCCGCTCCCAATTTTGTTCTGCCTTAACGCGCCCAGCCTCACTGCAGCCCCAGTTCAGGCACACTTTCCCGGATTTTCCTTTCACACGTCTCTTTCTCTCCCATCCCAATCTGTTTTCCTCTTCACCTTGGCGCCCCAAGCCTTACGCTCCGAGGAGACCCGCTGGCCCCGGCAGGTCTCTGGTTGAGAGCTAAGATTGTGCCCGATGTGCTCAAAACCTGCAAGCAACTCAGGTCGCTGGTGTCACGTCTGCAAGTAAATAAACTCGCGGGATCTCCAGCCTGCCTGTCTATTCGCAGACTAAGCAAGCTTCGCGAAGGACGCAGCCTGAGGTCTTGCCCGGCATCCTGCCAGGGTGCTGTCTTGGACGGTCAAGATTGAGCGCTGATCATTTTTCCTGGGCAAACACAAGTCAGGCGCTGCCCGAAGAGCTGGCAGTGCCCATTTCAAGGGTTATAGGACGGCCGCTTCCCTCCTGCATCCGCGTTGGCGGAAGCCGGTTCTTCGCGGGCGGGAGAAGGCTGGGCGACTTCGCAGAAACTCTGGTCTCCTTTGGGGCCGGGTGCTACCCTGCGGCGCACAAAGGCTGGGAGTAAACCGCACTGAGTAGGCTTACTTGTGGGTAAAGAAGCCGGGTCGCGCTACAGAGCAGGCGGGGGAGGGGGAGGAGTGGATCCTGAGTCTCAGCAAGGCCCTTACTCTGGAGTAAGTTGCCCCAACTTAGAGGGAAGCAGCGCTTCGAAGTCCGCGCAGCTCTCTCTAGCAGCGCCCGGTCTGGTCCGAGCCCAAAACTACCACCCCCGCGCGGCGCACCCCCATCCCGCCCCCGCAGCCTGCACAGCTTGGAAGCGGGGACGAGAGAGAGAACCGGGGATCCTTTGATTCAATCCAATCAGAGGGCTTTTTCTCCGATTCTTCCTGCCTTCCCCAGGCATGTTTCTCAGGCTGGCCGCTGCTTCAACGAGACGCCGAACGAGCCCCCCCCGCCAGCCCCCGAATTTCAGGAAGGAAGGAAGAGAAGGGGGGGGAGGAAAAACAAAGCCGCGCCGCAGCTGAAAGCAGGGCCCACTCCGAAGCGCAGAAATGAGTAGATCTTCGTGCCCCCCCACCCGGCGGATCGGGGCGGGGGATTAGCTGGAAGGAGATCCGCGCTGCTTTCTTCTCTAAATGTGGAATTTTGGAGAGGGTTCCCAGATTGCCGGAGGAGAGGGGCAACCACGGGAGGCGCGGAGCATCGCCGCTTTAAGAGCCTCGCTGCGACGCCCAGCCTTAGCTGGCCTGGCGGGGGAATCTCCGACCTGAGCGAGGAACCCGGAGCGCAGGGCGTAGCGGACTCCGCGCCAGACGCGGGCCAGCGCGGCCTTCGGTGAGTGACAGCAGCGGAGGGCCGTCGGGCAGCCCCGGGTAGAGGTTCCCAGGGCCCGCCCGTGGCCCCGAAATGGGGGAAATTGAGAAAAAGCAGCCTGCGGAGGAAGGGGGGAAATGCTGGGGACGACCCGCGTTTGGGACGTGTGAACGCAGCCGCGGCTGCAGTCGAGTCCAACCCGGTTCGTAGCCTTGATCTTCTCCGGGTGGCTTCTCCCTCATCGCGCACAGGATCGCAGAACAGGCATCTAGGTCTGGCCCAGGGGGTTCGGCAAGCGATTTCCTAAGGTCCGTCGCTTAGTTGGACCAAAAGGTTTCTGCGAGAATGAAAAACTAAGCCGTGAACATCTGAAGGGGAGCGGGACTTTTGTCCCCCGAACGGCGCGCGATCCCATTGCTCCGAAGTGGGCGCCTTGGACAGCTAGGATACCCGACTTAACTGCGCGAAGCTCACCGTTTGGGGAGACTTCCCGCAAAGTTTAGGGAATAGAAGAAAACGGCCGCGCTCAGATTCGCGATGACACGGAATATAGCTTCTCTGGCTACTTTCCCACGACACGCTTAAGCGGGTTATTGAATTATCCCATGGAGTGGGGGTACCTAATACACTGCCCCTTAAAGGAAACGAACGGGCTCGGTTCCAGCCCACGGAGCTCCCAAACAGCGAATAAGGGCAACGCAAACCAAGTTCAGTTTATGGGGTTGAACGCAGTCGTAGGACTTTACCCATCCTGGCTCGGCGGGATGTGGGAACGTAGCCAGCCGTGCTCGCAGCAAATTGCTGCTCGGCTCTCTGAATTTCCGCCACCGGAACCGAAGGACGTCGGATTGCGGGTGTGCGGTGGGGAGAGAATTTTGCGCGAAATGGTTGGGATATTGCGCCGAGGAAGAAGGTTTATCTTGGAATGTATGGATGTATTAATATATTATGGGCAAAAGTCGGTTGTGGACCACGAGTTCAAACTCACCGAAGCCCATTCAGACTCACTGCAATGGCTTGGCTTAACTCTGACGCTATATAAAGCGCGCGCAGGATGTGCAGTGCGAGGATGTGGAAACTTGAAGCTATGATTTGATCGCTGTTGAAATCCACCAAGCCACGTCGTTTCTTTGATCTCCCCCAAGTCCTCTGTTAATTGAGCGGCTCTGTTTGCCAAACCCCCTCGCTTTTCCCAAGGAAGCAGAATTTGTTGCGGGGGGGGGGGGCGGCTGTAGAGAAGAGAGAGACGAGATGGCGATCGTTTTGCAAAGCCGGTTTTGTTTAGATAGAGATTAAAGGGGGGGGGATTGAGGGAGAAGACAGCAGCGGCCTCTCTCTCTCTCCCCCCCTCCCCCTCTCCGCCCTTCCCCGCCCCCCGCCCCCCGCCCCCCGCCCCCTGCCCCCCGCCCCCCGCCCCCTCCACAGATAGCCCAAGACGCGTCTAGGGGAACTGGAAGTCGGCCCCTTCGCAACTGTCTTGATTGCAAAGGGGGGGGGGGGCAGGGGTGAGCCAACAGCCGCGCGGCGCCAGGAGTTTGAAAGAAGCGCAGTTAAAAAGCGGCAAGGCAGGTGCGTGTGGATGCGTGGGGAGGTGCATCGTCCCCCGTCCCACCGCAATTATTCAAACGGGCCTTTGCGCAAGACCCCACCCCACCCCACCCCACCCCACCCCACCCCACCCCACGTGTTGGCTTCCTTATGGGAAGTGAGAAGAGGCGTCGAAGCGCCCCCCACCCCAATACGGACGGGAGGCACCCGCGCGTATTTTTTTGCGCAGGCTGCCGGATCCTCTCTCCCGCCGCCACCCCTAGGTGGCCGCCTCTAATCAGCTTCTGAGAATCTCCGCCGGACCAGCGGAGGGGAGGGGAGGGGAGGGGAGGGGAGGGGAGGGGAGAGCCGGGCGGCTTCTCGAGCAGCGGGGAAGGGGTAGCCAGGCCACACTCACACACACACACACACACACCCCGCCTTCCAACGCTTCTTCTCACACTCTTATTTTCTTCCTACTCCGAATTAGGACCGGCCCAAGCCAATCAGAACAGCTCTCTGGCCTGCCTAGTTGATTGACAACCTTTCTCATTTGTAGACCAAGATAGCAACGATAAATATGGTGCCCAGTTCGGTGGCAGCACCGGGAAGAGCTTGGCTGATCTCAGAAAGATTAGGAGGGGGAGTACTTGGATGGAGGGCCACCAGGAGATCTCCAAGCTAGAGGCTGGAATGGGAAATTGAGAAAACCTTTCTAAAGGAGGCAATGGCACATCCCTTTTCTAGTGTTACCAAAAAGGTGTCCATGAAGTCCAGCTGGCCTCGAAGGGGTGTTTTACACACTTTTTTGTGTTTAATTTCGTTTTGTTCAACGGTGAATTTACTCCAAAAGAACACTATCTGGGCTGCTTTAATACAGAGAATCTAAGTGGATTTTTCTTCTATTGAAAATTAAATTATTGGAGGGGAGAGGCACACTTTATTTCAGCTAAATGCCATATGGTTAACTAGCGATGAAAAGGAGGTGTGTAATCCCTCTCCCTCCTAAACTTTTGCAATCTTTTTAGCGGTGGGGAGATCCTTTGCCATGGTTATATAATTCTAATCTGAGTAAATTTAGTAAAGTGAGATTTACACAGACCTGCTCAGAAGTCAGTTTGGTAAGTCAACCGAGGCTTACTCCTAGATGAGTGAATACAGACACACAAACACATACACACAGCCAGTGTTAGGTTGTGTTAACTTGACTGCTCTGTCTGGAGTAAAATTCCCGTTAAGGCGTAGCCCTGAGCCCTGGAATCAGCTCGAAGTAGCATTGCCAACAGGATCCCCCAGGTTTTTAGAAAGAAAATGCACTTCGCCAGAAGCCCTATCTTTTAAATATAATTAATATAATATAATATATATTGTGTATATAATATAATATATAATCACAGTTTAGGCCCCCATACTGGCCATGCCCTTTGAATAGCCCAACCACTTGGGAATCTTGTATTCCCTGAAAATTTACAGCACCAGAAACTTTCATGGAATCAACCTGAAAGTTTCGAAACCCATAATCCGTTGAGGCTTTCCGTGATTCCAGATTTTGGGTCTTTTTGACACACGCTGGGATAGTGGCCCCAGGACAGGCCCCCCGGGAAGAATTTGAAGACCTGGTTCTGCCGCCTCACCTGGGATGGGAAGGGCAATAGTTCTTTCTGGGGGTGGCTGGCACCATAGAGTTTGTTGTTTATTCGTTCAGTCGCTTCCGACTCTTCGTGACTTCATGGACCAGCCCGCGCCAGAGCTTCCTGTCGGTCGCCAACACCCCCAGCTCCCCCAGGGACGAGTCCATCACCTCTAGAATATCATCCAACCATCTTGCCCTTGGTCGGCCCCTCTTCCTTTTGCCCTCCACTCTCCTCATCGCTACTTGAATTTTATATCTATTTTATTCTCTATTTATAGTGGTTGCTTGTATTGTAATATATGTATTTTATGGTTTTACTTGTCAATTTTATTGTAAACCACCCAGCGTCCCCCTTTTTTGGGAAGATGGGCGGTGATAGAAATTTGAAAAATAAATAAACAACCCCAAATCAACTGCACATTATGGCTGAGTAGGGTGCCCCGGTTTACACAACCCTCTTAATGTGTGAGATGGTTTAGTTGCTCTTGACTTAGTCACTGTCGCTTGGGGACTCTAGTTGTGGTTAAGCCAGCTGTGCATCCCGAACTTTTTTCTTCATTACCCAAAACCGCTTATCAGAAAGTCCTTTTTACCCAAAGTAGGTAAAACACTTTTAAGTCAGTTTAATGGGTCCGTGTGTCATTACCCAAAGAAAAACCACTTTTAGCCAATTTGGGGTAATTTACCCAAGTTTGGGAAGCACTAAGTTGGGGTGTGTTATCGCCCTGTGCAACTTCTAAGAGGTGAGGAAGCTGTTTACAAGATGCTATTTGGCAAGTGGGGGACAACTGTGGGGTGGGGGGAGATTTGTGCCCCTTAGTTTTCTTAGAGACACACACCTATTTGAACCATATATTAATTATATTAATTATATTAATTATATTATATTATATTATATTATAATTTGAACCTAATAATGCCAGGAATATTTTATCGACCTTGGCTGATCAAAAAAAGGCTTAAGTGAAGGTGGGGGGATTAGTTTCAGATGCCAAGAGCCAAACAGCACTTGGGAGCCCCTTTTTGGACTAACAAATGTCGTTTATTAAAAGGCATCAGCTTTCCACAGCTGCAGCTTACCGCACCCGATGCACTGGAGGACTAGACTAATGCACAATTTAAATGGGGATGAGAGACCACTAGGAAATCTTACCCCCATTTTACAGTTAGGCAGATGAGAGCGATTCATTGGGAGAATGTATTGTGGCTTGCTGAGTCGGCTTTGGTCCAGCCTTCCGAGTAAACTCAGCCCTTATAGCTGGCAATCTAGGGCAGTGTTTCTCAACCTTGGCAACTAAGACGTGTGGACTTCAACTCCCAGAATTCCCCAGCCAGCCATGCTGGGAATTCTGGGAGTTGAAGTCCACACGTCTTAAAGTTGCCGAGGTTGAGAAACACTGATCTAGGGCCTGAGCTTATGCATACATATGAACTCTGCTGCTGTGGTTGATAAACCATGGCTTGGGGCTTAGGCTGCGGTGCGCAACGGCTGATAAGTCAACAGGCCAAGATTAAAAGAAACCGCGAACGGTCGCCGCAGCCTTAGCGAGATTTTGAGTGGGCGGCTTCCCTGCGACTCCCTTATGTCCAGAATGTGGAGGGGGCTTGATAGCAACCTGGCTTTGTTCGTTTCTTATCCTCGTGTGAACGTTCCCACCGGAGAAAAGCGAAGCTGGGGACGAGGCGGAGAGGCTTCCCGCTTCCTCCCCAAACCAGCCAGTCGTTTTCGGCTCCCCGCGGCCCAGCTACTCCTGGCCCCCAGCGCCAAGTAGCGCGCCGCGAGATCATCTGGACGGGCGACCACCGTAGCGCGTTTGCGCGTCCTCATGGCCATGCTCGCGGGCCGGACAAGAAAGCGCTCCCCACCCCGCCCTATCTCTGCTCAGAACAAGGAAGTCGGGGGGTTGCAGAGAGAAAGCTAGAGGCTAAAGATTGAGGAAGACGCCGTCTCAAGAAAGGAAGCACGGAGGGGGGTGGCGCGTGGTAAATATCACGCCGCCGCTTTGTCTTTAACGAGTCCCAAGACCCCATTTAACTCGATTTTTCCACCCAGCTTCCTTTCCCTTCCTTTCTTCCTTTAAATGCTGTTGACGGAGCCACCCGCGCCCACCAGTATCCACCTTGATGTGTACATTTGGAGGTGGGTCGTGGGAAAACCCACTCCGCAAACAACGTTCATCCCCAAGAAGGGGGGGGCGACGATTCTCGGACCTGGATAAAGCCGGTAGCACTGAAGGACGCGAGGTGTAGACACGGACGACCCTCCTCTCCCACTCCCCGTTTTCCAGCAAGGCGCCCCTTTCCCTCCGCGTTATGCCCCAATGTTTAGCTGGGCTGGGATGAAAGGAGAGACCTTGATAAAAAAAACCCTCAGCGAAGGTGCAATCCTGGTGCCTTCTGCTTCCCTTGCAATTTTAAATGCGAGGGAATATTTTATTGAGTGATGAGTGGAACGAGGGTCGAATGAAGAGGTTCCCAATTTTCTTTTTAGCTCAGCGAGAGAAAAACAGTCTTCCTTGCAACTCATGTTTTTTCTCGTCCTCAACGTCGGTAGACCTTCCTGCTTCGCTTGGGCGGCGTTCCCACCCTCCCTTTAACCCGGCCAGGTGAAAATGCAACAGCGCTTGCGCAGTTGCAAAACCTGGTTTAGGGTTACCCTTGATACGGCGGCTTGGCGGGGGTTGTTTCTTTGGGGGTCGTTCGGTTCCTGATCCATATAGTGAGGCGAACCTCCAAAGCGGGCGAGTTGAGCCCCCAAGTCGAAGCGGGTCGTGTGTGGACGCCGCTTAAGACAGCATTTCCCAGGAGACTTCAAACAGAAGTGAGCCCCGGAACAGTTGTTTCGGAGGCTTAAATAACGGTCCGGCGCTGCGGCTTTTAACCCCCTTCCCCAACAGGACGCCCACGCCCAAGCTGTCAGGCGTTCGCTGTAAAAACGACGGCTGTAAAAAACGGAATATTCCTCCAGGGATTAAAAGTAGTAAAGAAATTCAGCACAGGAGAATCCCCTTAAAACACTCCAGTTACAAAGAATACTACTTTTAGTTTGGGGACTAAAAATCACTTGCCTAGACGGGGCGGTGGCAGGGATTGGATTATGTCCTTAATCTGCTGGCGTGGGGGTGGTGTGGGGGGCTGTAGCTATAAGTGAAATCCGAGTTTACTTCTCCTCCCTAAATATTTGTGACATTTCCTTTCTCCTTGAGTCTTTCTTTCGTACGTTACCCGTCCCTTTCTTCCCGAAAGGTATTCTCAAAAAGAAACTTTTTTGCTCCCCATTTTCGGAGCGCTCCGTCCCAACGAACTGAATAAGGTCTCTGCGTCAGAATGAATGAGAAGAAAAACAGGAAAATCGCACAAGCCCAAACGAATGGACTCTTCCCCAGCTGTGTATCTTGATGCTGCACTTTATTACTATTTTTAAAGGCTTGTTTGTTTGTTGTGTTCGGAGATAAGAGCGTTTCGAACCACAAATAACGGAATTAGACATTCAGTGTAAAAGAGGTGAAATAGATTTCTCTATCCCTCTCCCTCGGTCTGTATTGGGGGGGCGGGAGAGTAAATATCTCCATATGTGTGTCTGTTAAATGAAGCTTGCCACGAGGCACAGAACTTGTTAACACCCCACCCCCTCTCATGATTGATATTTTCCTGGGAGGAAACCTCAGGTTGAATTGGGTTACCAAGACGCGAGAAATCGCAGGGAATCTGGGCGCACCTGTTCAGACTGATGAAAGTTAGGAAAAGGAATTAAAAGGTGCTCACGAAAAGGCTTCTGTCTTTTCATGGCGATAGTCAGCCTGAAAAGGTGCGCCCGGATTCTTTCTGATTTTTTCTTACCAGAGACTAACGCGGCTCTCCTCTTACAGGACACCTTAAGAAAACGTCATTCCCGAGGAAATGCTGGACGCGGGCAAGTCATCCTCCCCCCAACACGAATACCCACCAAGTTCAAGTTCCTGCCATTTTCTACATTAAACTTCCCCGGCCCCCAAAATCCACCCAGCAGTGGGAATATTCTGCTTTCCTTCCCTGTTTTCCAGCTGCGTTTTGCTGGGATTATTTATTTGCTCTTCATTTTCTATCTCTCCCCAACCCCCACCCCTCCCCACCCCCACCCCCATCCTTATCTTTTGGGACTGATAATGTTTGCAATAACTTACCTTCTTCTCGAAATGCAAATCGCTCACTTACTCAAACACACACACACACACACACACACACTACTCTCCCCCCCCCCCCCCCGCTCCCATCCGGATCCTAGCAAATCTGTGCCCGGTGGTAAAGTTATTTCCAATTGTTTTCAGAAAATCACCCAGGGGGGAGAGAAACCTGCAGCTTGTGCAGTTCCATAGTTGAGACTATTAGCTCTAGCATTAGTATTAATTTAAAGAAAATAACACTAAACAAATACATAAAATCCCCCTGTCCAACAGATGAGCAATAATAAAAGCAGTAGAACACACAAAAAATGTGTTTGTGTTCCTTTACACATACAACCCTAATTTACAGGAGAGTTAAAGCTACATAGAATTGTTGTTGTTGTTGTTGTTGTTGTTGTTAGTTTAATATAAGCAAGCGTTTACTATCTGGGAACAGATCCATCCCACCTTGAAGAAAGGAGGAGGAGGAGGAAGGGGCACCCCTGTTTTTTCTCCGTATGTTTTGGAGGTGAAGAAGGCGGGACGGGAACGATCAAGTTCGGGTCTGCCTGAGACTGAAAAAGATTGAGTAAGGATTATCTTGAACGCCAGAAACTCAGCCCTAGAAGAATGGGGAAAACTGTATGTATACGTGTAGCAATCATTTGTATACATACATTACATATATAAACGCGTGCGTAATGTCTGCCTAATGCCCAAGATGAGGGACACCTGGATCCGGGGTGCAAGCAGCAAATTTCTGCCCCCGCCCCGGCCGTGCGCTCCTTCCCCCGCCCCTCGCACTCCCTTTCATCTGCCCGCCCCCTGCCCCCCCGCGCTATTTTTAGCCCATCAGACTCCGGCCTTGGCGCCAGGCCGGTTAAGACCTGTCAAAGTCCTTCATATTTCCCTCCTGTCACATGGCAGGCCCTCCCCCTTTGCACACGCACGCACGGGCCCCCCCAGACACACACCCGGGGAGGGAGCCGGGGCGCCTGGCCGTTTGCTCTTCTCCGCGGCTGCCTCCTCTCGCTGACCTCGGCCAGCGGGACCGCTGGTACTCTGTCCGGCCCACTTAGCCAAATGGCGGCTGACGGATGAAAATCACATTTCTCACCAGCAGCAACGAGGCCCCTCCTTGGCCCTCGCCCCCCGGCCCGGATCAGCTCCAGCTCTGGAGGAAATGAATGGAAATGGTCCCCCGAGCCGGGCCGACAATCAAATCTTTAAGCGAAAGCCGCAAAACTTCCAAGCAGTGCGGGGGGGGGGGGCGAGGAGGGGGAGATGGTTTTGCCTGCGAGCCGGCTTTCCCCTCGGGGAGGTGCGCAGCCGGCTGGGAAGCCTAAACTTGGTTTCTTCCCTCTGGGGAAGGCGCGCGGAGCTGCTGAGGTACCACTCCCATCATCCCCAGCCCCGCCAGGGAGTGGTAGTCCAGCGCCTCTCGAGGAGGCCAGCCCGAGGAAGGGGCTCTGGAGTTTGACAGCGCCCGAGTTCCCAGGTAAGCCTGTTGCGGAGGGCCGAAAGAAATACTCTCTGGCTGATATTTTGGCATCAAAACAACAGCAACATCATCGTCGTCATAGTAATATAGAATAATGAAAGTAATAATAAACTGATAATTCCACAGTATGATATAGTCTAATATAATGCTAAAAGATTATAATAGTCACAATAAGACCAAGGCTCAGTTATTCAGCTTTAAAGGCCTTTCTGAGAGGCCGCCCTCTTAAACGCGCTTACTCGCTCCTCGGACAACCTTCCGGGTTTATTTTTTCGCGCTTCCTTCTGCAGAGCAACGCCGACGCCTACATTCGCCCCACTCCCGCGTTCTCCTCTCAACACCCTTCGACTCCCCGCTTTTCTCCTCCTGGCCAGGCCCTCAGTGGAGCCAGTGGCCTTCCAAAGACCAATTTTCATCTCCAAGGCCTTTCTTTCTCCTCCTTTTCCGGGACTCGTGACCTGTGCTTTCTGCGCGCCTCCCCCTCCCCCCAAATTCGGGTGCCCTCCGGATCAACCTTTGACCCCACTGAAGTCTGGAAAGGCTAGGAAAAGTGTGTGTGTGGGGTGCGTGTCTAACCTTGTTTAGTAGCCGTTCCCGACGTGCCAGAAGCTGCACATTTCGTTCTAGCCTGCGGCTTCGAGCTAAAATGGGGAAACCGGAGTCTTCAGAAGGAGCTGATTTGGGGCACTAGTCGAGAAGAGCCCTTTTCGGAAACGGGAGTCCGCCTGCCTTTCATGTAAATGCCTCCCCCCGGATACCGGTGTCCTGGGAATAAATCCCATTGCAGTTGATGGGACTCCGGGGGAGGCGCGAATAGACGGCCGCGGTAAGGGCCCCGCTATTGACTGCTGCTTTGGGCAGAGTTTCCGCGTTCATATACGCACGTGTGCAAGTAGAGGGCACATTCAGGATGACTTGGATCCTTATAGGATTCCTTGAAATAATGGCATTAATGTTTGGTGGGGGGCGGAATCAAATCTGTGTGCCCCCCTTCCAATTTTCAAGGGTTCAAAAAGGGCTTGGTGTAAACTTAAACCTCTCCCCACCACCACCACTCCCCATCTCAGCATAAGAAGAAGAGAAAGGCAGCTTTTCCAAATCCCGGTTGGATCCGGATTGGAAAAATCCAGATGTCTCAGAGACTAGCCCACTAGTTTGCCAGACACTTGCTCCCCTCTAGAGGCTTTTCGGGGTTCTGCAGCCCAGATCTATAGTTCTAATAAAGAAACTGGAGGGCGTTGATTCCCTTCCCACCCCGACTGGGATTGACTATTCTCCGTAATTAAATTATACAGGAATGCCCATAAAATTACATTTATGGGCATTCCTTATGCAATTTATGGACGGTGTGTGTCTGTATATACCAGGGTTTCTCAACATTTGCAACTTAGAAACCAGGAGACGGTGAATTCTAGTCCTGCCTTAGGCATGAAAGCCGGCTGGGTGGCCTTGGGCCAGTCACTCTCTCTCAGCCCAACTTACCTCACAGGGTTGTTGTTGTGGGGAAAATAGGAGGAGGAAGGAGTATTAGGTACGTGCGCAGCCTTGAGTTATTTATAAAAATAATAAAGGTGGGATAGAAAATAAATAAATAAAAAAATAAAAAAATAAAAAAATAAAAAAAATAACTTCAACTCCCAGAATTCCCCAGCCAGCCATGCTGGCTGGGGAATTCTGGGAGTTGGAGTCCACACATCTTAAAGTTGCAAAGGCTGAGAATCCCTGGTATATACAGTGCGTCAGAAAATCCAGATCGTCTCCTAACAATTCAGAGAACTGCAGAGAAATAGTTTATAGGTGATATAAATTCAATAAATAAAATAAATAAATAGTTGTTGTTTCTGTTAATGGACACTCCCCATTTTTACTTCAAAACGCAACCCCATCTTCTGGATTTCTGGCCTGGAAATACAGGTCTTTCACGCAGCTGTGGGCCAGGAAGAGCGTATGGGACGCACTGGGACACGATAGATCAGACTGGAGTGAAAAAATAAAGCGGGGGGGGGGGGCGGACCTTCTAAAACAGCAAAGAAGGTGTCCCGAAGACGTACTGAAAAAGAAAGAAACATTAATCCAATAGAAGCGGCGTTTCTGTGACAAACTGAATCGTGGTTCAGCCAACTGAGTATAAATCTAGCCTGTCGTGCGAATTCAGCTTGCCTGTTCATAGTTCCGTCCGTGGGAATATGGAAAAAGGAGACTGAATAAATTCTGCTTCGTCGGTGGAGGAAGCTGTGGCTGGAACCGCGCCGTAGCCTGTGGCGCGCAGCAAAGGGCGACCCTCCCTCTCTGGCACCCTGGACAGCTTTTCTCCTCCGGACGAACCTGGCCAAATTTTTTTTCCAGCCCCCAGTCCTATTATTCCCACCCCCATCACACAGGGAGCATGGTCTCCAGGGAGCAGATCAATAGAGTTTACTTCGAAGGTGGGATTTTACTGTAATCAGGGATGCCTCTGAGCATATGCAGAGTGCTTTCCCGTGCTGTCGAAAAACCTACAGCCCCCCTCCCCCACCACGAGGCATTGTGAATTGTAAGCCAAAGGGGTTGCTTTATCGGGAGGTAGTTGAATTGCGACTCCACGTATCGGTTAAACACACACGCACACACACACACACACACACACAACTGGCTGATGCTCAGTTTGGAAGAATTGCAATTAATTTCAACGCCTTTACACAAGATGCTTAACCCAACAGATGCATTCACACCAACACACCACACTTGGTTTGTTCTAATATTGGTTAGGGTGGGCGCGTGTGGCAAAGCGTTGTCTGGATCCGGCTGGCTGGGATGGTGAATGGTTTCCACCAACTGTGGACCCATAAAATGGGTTTAGCCAGTAACCAAGTAACACGTTGTGTGAACAGACCCAGTAGCATCGGAGATTTATTGCTCACGTAAATATTAGTGTAGAGTTACTACTTATACAGAGGATACAGAAATAATCGCTTTTTAAAAATGGCTTGTAGGCCCGGTATTTTGTTTTATTTTGTTTTTTGTTTTATTTTACTTTTAAGGCAAAAGGATCCAGCCCCATAGCTTTTCAAGAGAAGCAAAATTTATGCTTTTGGGGTTCCTTCTCCGCTTCTCAAAACACCCCAGACTCTGACCTTCCCACAACACGGTAAAGCAGGTGCTAGACTACAACTCCCATAATCCCCACCCAACAGGGGAATGAGTGGGACTGTAGTATAAGTGAGGGCTGGAAAAAGCTTCCCAAGGGGGTGTGGGGAATGAATTTTCAAGCAAGTCAGCAGAATAATATACTCCGATGGGGTTTGTTTCTGATATGCACTCCAACTACAGCCAGCCTTTCTCTTGCTTAGCGTGTTGTGTGAACGCAGCCGTCGTGGTTGCGTTTTGGGGTGGTGGTTTTGGGGGTTGCGCCAGCCAAGCCCCAGGTTTTAGGGAGAAGGCGGCCGGAATCTTTCCTCGTGCAGGGGGGGCAGAAGGATCTGGAAGAAGGATTGGGGGTCAATCTGGGCGGTGGACTAATGGGTAGAAAAGCCGGGGATGGGCGGTTAGGCCCCTCCAGAAGGCCACGCTACGCCCGCTTACCTGACTACTTCCGGGCAGACACCCGAAGGGTCGCACTCTCTCGACGACGGTCTTCCTCCTCTGGAGAGCAAGATGGACCGCGTTCCCACGACTGGATAAACCTCCAACTCAGGTATCGTGTTGGAGAGAAACGACCTTCCTGCGCAGGATAGAGGAGGGAATAAAGGGGGGTGGGGTGGGTAAAGACATTGGAGGAAAGAGGGGGGCTCCCTGGGGAACGCGGGTGCTGAGTAAGGAGCCCCCACCCGGATTAAGGCACTCGCCGCCCTCTTCGCCGTTCTGGTCCGAAGGCGGACTCGGGGCCCGCCGCGCTCCGGTGTGGAAGTGGTCTCGTGTCCGAAAGGAAAAGAAGGGGAAAAGCGGGGAATCTCTTCTTCGAACGGGAGGCGTTTCGCTTTGGGGTAGGGAGAGCAGGAGAAGGAGTTTGCTTTGCGGAGGAGGAATTGCCGGGAGGGGTATTTATTTTTATTTTTCCGGGGGGAAGAAACAGGCCGATGACCAACTACGTTCGCTTCAGAATCAAACCCCGCGGAAGTCAAGAGGAAGTAAGGACCAGGAAGCATATTTACAATCCCAGCTAAATAACAACAACAACCAGAACACCATCGGCATTGACAAAATCTCCATCAGTCAATTGCAAAAGGCAGCTTTACTTGGAACAGCTTCCATCCTGCGACGATACCTTTAATATTATCAAACAACAACATCTGCTTATCCCAGGTCCTTGGGAAGGACTGGATAGGTGGACAAAAATGCCAAATCCAGCAAAAACATCTGGCTGACTGTGCGAATAATAATAATAATGATGATGATGACGATGATGACGATGATGATGTCCTTGGGAAGGACTGGATAGGTGGACAAAAATGCCAAATCCAGAGAAAACATCTGGCTGACTGCGAATAATAATAATAATAATGTCCTTGGGAAGGACTGGATAGGTGGACAAAAATGCCAAACCCAGCGAAAACATCTGGCTGACTGTGAGAATAATAATAATAATAATAATAATAATAATAATAATAATAATAATAATAATAATGTCCTTGGGAAGGACTGGATAGGTGGACAAAAATGCCAAATCCAGTGAAAACATCTGGCTGACTGCACGAATAATAATAATGATGATGATAATGTCCTTGGGAAGGACTGGATAGGTGGACAAAAATGCCAAATCCAGCGAAAACATCTGGCTGACTGTGCGAATAATAATAATAATAATAATAATGTCCTTGGGAAGGACTGAATAGGTGGACAAAAATGCCAAATCCAGTGAAAACATCTGGATGACTGTGCGAATAATGATGATGCTGATGATGATGATGATGTCCTTGGGAAGGACTGGATAGGTGGACAAAAATGCCAAATCCAGCAAAAACATCTGGCTGACTGTGAGAATAATAATAATAATAATAATAATAATAATAATAATAATAATGTCCTTGGGAAGGACTGGATAGGTGGACAAAAATGCCAAACCCAGCGAAAACATCTGGCTGACTGTGAGAATAATAATAATAATAATAATAATGTCCTTGGGAAGGACTGGATAGGTGGACAAAAATGCCAAATCCAGCAAAAACATCTGGCTGACTGTGCGAATAATAATAATAATGATGATGATGACGATGATGACGATGATGATGTCCTTGGGAAGGACTGGATAGGTGGACAAAAATGCCAAATCCAGAGAAAACATCTGGCTGACTGCGAATAATAATAATAATAATGTCCTTGGGAAGGACTGGATAGGTGGACAAAAATGCCAAACCCAGCGAAAACATCTGGCTGACTGTGAGAATAATAATAATAATAATAATAATAATAATAATAATAATAATAATAATAATGTCCTTGGGAAGGACTGGATAGGTGGACAAAAATGCCAAATCCAGTGAAAACATCTGGCTGACTGCACGAATAATAATGATGATGATGATAATGTCCTTGGGAAGGACTGGATAGGTGGACAAAAATGCCAAATCCAGCGAAAACATCTGGCTGACTGTGCGAATAATGATGATGCTGATGATGATGATGATGTCCTTGGGAAGGACTGGATAGGTGGACAAAAATGCCAAATCCAGCAAAAACATCTGGCTGACTGTGAGAATAATAATAATAATAATAATAATAATAATAATAATAATAATAATGTCCTTGGGAAGGACTGGATAGGTGGACAAAAATGCCAAATCCAGCAAAAACATCTGGCTGACTGTGCGAATAATAATAATAATGATGATGATGACGATGATGACGATGATGATGTCCTTGGGAAGGACTGGATAGGTGGACAAAAATGCCAAATCCAGCAAAAACATCTGGCTGACTGTGCGAATAATAATAATAATGATGATGATGACGATGATGACGATGATGATGTCCTTGGGAAGGACTGGATAGGTGGACAAAAATGCCAAACCCAGCGAAAACATCTGGCTGACTGTGAGAATAATAATAATAATAATAATAATAATGTCCTTGGGAAGGACTGGATAGGTGGACAAAAATGCCAAATCCAGTGAAAACATCTGGCTGACTGCACGAATAATAATGATGATGATGATAATGTCCTTGGGAAGGACTGGATAGGTGGACAAAAATGCCAAATCCAGCGAAAACATCTGGCTGACTGCGAATAATAATAATAATAATGTCCTTGGGAAGGACTGGATAGGTGGACAAAAATGCCAAATCCAGAGAAAACATCTGGCTGACTGTGCGAATAATAATAATAATGATGATGATGACGATGATGACGATGATGATGTCCTTGGGAAGGACTGGATAGGTGGACAAAAATGCCAAATCCAGAGAAAACATCTGGCTGACTGCGAATAATAATAATAATAATGTCCTTGGGAAGGACTGGATAGGTGGACAAAAATGCCAAACCCAGCGAAAACATCTGGCTGACTGTGAGAATAATAATAATAATAATAATAATAATAATAATAATGTCCTTGGGAAGGACTGGATAGGTGGACAAAAATGCCAAATCCAGTGAAAACATCTGGCTGACTGCACGAATAATAATAATGATGATGATAATGTCCTTGGGAAGGACTGGATAGGTGGACAAAAATGCCAAATCCAGCGAAAACATCTGGCTGACTCTGCAAATAATAATAATAATAATAATGTCCTTGGGAAGGACTGAATAGGTGGACAAAAATGCCAAATCCAGTGAAAACATCTGGATGACTGTGCGAATAATGATGATGCTGATGATGATGATGATGTCCTTGGGAAGGACTGGATAGGTGGACAAAAATGCCAAATCCAGCAAAAACATCTGGCTGACTGTGAGAATAATAATAATAATAATAATAATAATAATAATAATGTCCTTGGGAAGGACTGGATAGGTGGACAAAAATGCCAAACCCAGCGAAAACATCTGGCTGACTGTGAGAATAATAATAATAATAATAATAATAATAATAATAATAATAATGTCCTTGGGAAGGACTGGATAGGTGGACAAAAATGCCAAACCCAGCGAAAACATCTGGCTGACTGTGAGAATAATAATAATAATAATAATAATAATAATGTCCTTGGGAAGGACTGGATAGGTGGACAAAAATGCCAAACCCAGCGAAAACATCTGGCTGACTGAGAATAATAATAATAATAATAATAATAATAATGTCCTTGGGAAGGACTGGATAGGTGGACAAAAATGCCAAATCCAGTGAAAACATCTGGCTGACTGCACGAATAATAATAATAATGATGATAATGTCCTTGGGAAGGACTGGATAGGTGGACAAAAATGCCAAATCCAGCGAAAACATCTGGCTGACTGTGCGAATAATAATAATAATAATAATAATAATAATAATAATAATAATGTCCTTGGGAAGGACTGGATAGGTGGACAAAAATGCCAAACCCAGCGAAAACATCTGGCTGACTGTGAGAATAATAATAATAATAATAATAATAATAATAATAATAATAATAATAATGTCCTTGGGAAGGACTGAATAGGTGGACAAAAATGCCAAATCCAGTGAAAACATCTGGATGACTGTGCGAATAATGATGATGATGATGATGATGATGATGATGATGATGTCCTTGGGAAGGACTGGATAGGTGGACAAAAATGCCAAATCCAGCGAAAACATCTGGCCGACCGTGCGACCAACCATAATAACACCATACTGTGAATACTGTGCGAGGCGGACGATCTCCATCTTGGCTCCACCTTCATTTTGGCAGGTGTAGCAGACCTGATGGGCAACGTGGGTGGGAAGACGCTCGCCTCGAAGAAACGAAAAAAAGGTGCGGGAAAACCGTGGGAACAACGTCCCTAGGTTTGTCTCCGACCTGAATGGAGCAAACAAAGGAAGAGGAATGAATAGAATCCAATAATAATAATAATAATAATAATAATAATAATAATAATAATAATAGGAAAGCTCAGCCGCCCAATGAAGTTGGGTTCCCATTAATAGGTTGGGGGCGGCGTTAGCAGCCTCTGCACCGCATGCTAAATTTACTCTAAATTTCCCCCGGAATCAAGATGTGCAAGGAAAACTCGGTTTATTCCGAAGAAGGTACATCTGGTCGAGGCCCCGGACCCCAAGGCTGATCTCTCAGAAGAAGGACCTCCAATCCCACCTGAAAAGGCCTTCGGGGAGGGGGGTCTCAGGAGGATTTTCGGCTAAGAGCGATTTTATGGCGCGATTCAGATCCCGGCCCTTGCGTTCGCTCGAGGGGCTGCCCCGCGCGACTTAGCTCCGAGCCTAGAGGGGCGAAAATAGCTGGCGATATTTTCCTGCCTGCTGCGGATTGTTCAGAACCAGCTTTTGGGACGCAGAGAAAGAATTGGGTGGGCAGGGCGAAAATCGGGGCGGTGTTAGGGTCCAGGTGCTGGCGGAGGAACGAATATTTTGAACCCAAAGCCCGACTTGAAAAGGGGGGAAGGTGGAATCTGGTACAAAAAACACACAGGGCTTCGGTGATTAAGTAAAACGGAGGTGAAAGATAAAAGGATCTTAATTTCGATTTTTAAAAGCAAAGCAAAGCTATAGATGATTTGCAAGCAAAATAGGATGTGCCGCCCAGTCTAAATGCAGCTGTGTTCCCACAACCTGTTTAACCCAGGATATGTGTGTTGTGGGAAAACAGCCCTGATGCCCTAATCCCATTTTAGCCTAGCCTGTCTTGTGAATCCAGTCATGTATCCCCTCCAAAGGTGCATTCTGTCCTCGTCTCTTCTATGATTCTTAGGCAGTCTGGGCTGCTCTGGGCAGCAGGTGGGACTAGATAATCTTTAAGGTCCCACCCCACCCCGACATTCCATAACTCTATTAAATCAAAATGTTGCTAGCTTGTAGTTGGTGCAGCATTTTGCGGGAAGCCAGCCCCTATAGTATGCTATAGGAATTCAAACAATTAGTGTTTGAGTAATCTGTGGCATCCACTCCAAGCCATGGCTTAGCATGCTGTGAGTAGCAAGCAATTCTCTTCCTTAGGACAAAACACCCCAAGCAGAACAAACAAAATGCCAAGGCGATTTGCCCTGCACGGATATCACCATTTCTCAACAAGGAGCAGAAGGAAGTGTTCACACATGACGCAAACAAGCATTTCTGGATGATGATCATATCAAGTATCCCTGTCTGTATCCCAGTCCCCTTTGCCACAGGTCCCAAGAGCAGATGATGGGAAAGATTTGCTTAAATAAGTCCTGTGCCTGGGGTAGATCACTAAGGTTCAATATGCCAGATGTTTGCAAAGCTTGAAGATGTGCTGGTTGGGGAATTCTGGGAGTTGAAGTCCACACATCTTCAAGTTGCCAAGGTTGAGAAACACTGGTTTAATTTAACACGTGCATGTGTGAATGTCAGATTTCAGCACATGGGCAGCGTGGCCCACAGACCCCAATGACTCACCCCATGTCAAAATAAATAAATGCGCCTTTCAGTTGATTCAACAAAGGGCCCAGCGAATTTTAAACCCTCTTGATAAATAGGAGAACTAGGACCCTCCATAAATATCCCCCGTGGAGAATTTGGTTTGGAGCAGAACAGGCAAAGCAGCCTTTTCGGTTGTTTGCATGTGGCTGTTCAGCAAAGCCACTCATTGGGTGCACACGTTGCCCTAAGCCAGATTGTTTAAAATCCTGGCTTGTTGCATCAGCCACACTTAAGCCACCTTGCACAACTAAATTCAACATGCTGAACCTGGAATTCAATTTTTATTACAGTTCTTTAATAAAAATTATATAAAAAAGAAGAGTGGATTTGTCTGGATTCCCACAACCCGCTGATACGACAATGAAATGGGTTTGTGTCGTTTGCAACTGAGGGCATTGTGAGAACTCACCCTATATTGTAGCCTGTGGGGTGAATCAGACCGTTCTGTTAAACAAACATATGGTTTATTTGTTTGGGCAAAGCAAGTTACATTTATAAAGATATTGGCTGTGTTTGGGGAACTGGAGGTTTATGGTTTAGCAGGCTGTGTGAATCTGCACAGTGTATTCTTCCAAGAGAACAGCCCGCCTTGCTTTATCATCCTGACTCCCAACCCCTGCAATCCAAGGGAGCTCCCCTGCCAAAACAGTGTATGGTTTTCTCAGCTCAGGTTTGATGTGTTGTGTGAAGCCAGCCGCTGGGAGAGCTGAGTCTAGCCATTTTCATAGCATAATGTTCCTCATATCAGGGTTTCTATATATATGGTCACACATGTGATTTGGTTAATTGTAGCTTCTTGCCTGAACTGTAAGTGCCAGGTTCTCGTAATGTGGGAAAGGGTGCCATGAAAGAAAGAAGGGATGTGATTGTAATTAATATACATATAGTGCCCCCACCATGCTGTGCATGCAGGAAATCAGCTTTTCTTGAGATCACTTCCCCTGCAGCTTTTAAAAAAAATTGTTTGAGATTGTGGCTGAAGGTGCTATGCAGTAATTTGAAAATAAGTAAGACCCACCAAAGCTCTAGTCCTCAGGAAGAACAGTTCGTAAATAAATGCTTTTGGATTGCGGAAAGAATAGCTGGAATTCTTGTAACTCCTTGAGTAAAAGGTGGACATTGAAAAGAGGTCCTTTGGGCCGTCTTTCAGGATAGCCAGCTCATTCTCACAACCATTGAAGAATTTATAGCAGCACCTAGCTGACATTGGCTGATCTTGAAAAAGTAGGTTAGGTAATACTTGGATGGGAGACCACCAGGATATCCCAAGGCTGGTAGCTAGGGCGGGAAGTCAAAAAATATCCTGCAAGAAGGCATGGCAAACACTTCTGCCAGGAAAATGACCATGAACTCACCAGGAATCAAGCTTAATTAGAGGGAAGCTTTACTTCTATGGTATACTAAGAAAAAAAGTGGGTGAAGCAGGGAGATAGCAGAACTGCTTGGCATCTTTTAAGACTGCAATTTAAGCTAATGTAGCACCCAACACGCAACCTGGCTTCATCCTTGGCCAACCCAAGGAGTCACTGCCTTGTTTTGCTACTTTCCTCTTCCCTCCCCCTCCCTTTTTCCTTTTGCATTGTTGCTGTTACATTACCATCCTCTGTATGGGTGGTCTTGTCTTTTACTATGTGAAAAAAATGCTTTATAAAGGCACATTTGTTACAGTGATTGTTATCTTGTAGACAAAATGCATGATCATCTTGAGGAAGCTCTCTTCTGCTGAAGAAAGAAAGGCGGTTTCAGTTAATATTTTTAAAGAGTCTTTTTCCTCATTCAATTTCCCATCAGGGTTTGCTCTCCCCCTCTCCTCCTGCCCCTCTAAACTGTTTAGATTTCTTTTCATCTTAAAAAAAAATATATTTCCAGTAATCCAGCTTTCTGGAAAATAACAACACTTCTCCTGAAGTTTATCTAGAGTTTAACAATTCTATAAACACATTTTTCCAGACTGTTTGTCAAGGGAAAATTGTATGTAAACCTCTTTGAAAAAGCTGAGGATAATTTCCCCCTCTTCTTTAACAACTGGTTGCTGAGCTGGCACCTCTCCCCCCAGAAGAGATGTTGATCTCCCCCACCCAAGGGGAACTGGGGAGGGGGCAGGCAAGTGCAACTGCCAAGCCACAACAAGGATAAGGAATATTATCCACACAATTAGTAAATAAAAACTCCCCTTAGCCATAAATACTAATCTATAATTTTTAACTGAGATCCAGTTTGGTGTAGTGGTTAAAGCAATGTTTCTCAACCTTGGCAACTTTAAGACAGGTGGACTTCAACTCCCAGAATCCCCCAGCCAGCATATGGGGAATTCTGGGAGTTGAAGTCCACCTGTCTTAAAGTTGCCAAGGCTTAGAAACACTGGGTTAAAGGCATCGGGCTAGAAACCAGGAGATGTGAGTTCTAGTCCCGCCTTAGGCACAAAGCCATCTGGGGGACCTTGGGCCAGTCCCTCTCTCTCAGCCCTAGGAGGCAAGCAATGGCAAACCACTTCTGAAATCTTACCAAGAAAACTGCAAGGATATGTCCAGGCAGTCACCAGAAGTTAAGACTGACTTGAAGCCCCCCCACCCCAAATTAATTATTACTAAAGTTAATGAATAATCAAAATGATAATGAACAATAATAATAAATGTAATTAATAATAGTAACCAGTATCAATGATGTTACATTACTATTACACATAATAATAAAAATAGTAATACAGCCCCTTCTTATTGCTTGTTTTCACAGGGGGAAGTGCAGAGACGAGCAGCTTTTCTTTTCCAAGAACAAGGAAGGGGCATTGCTGGATTTGAGCAGCCACACAGGCAAAAGAGAGCACAGCTGGCCAGCATCCCAGAGCACTGTCAGCTTCCAGCGAGGTCGGGACACACAGCCTGTTTCTCCACCTGCCTCACAAACTCAGGTTAAGGGCATCTCTGTTCACGTCCTCATATTGCAGGCAAGAGAAAGGAGGCATCAGAGTGTCTCAGGAATAACTTGGGCACAGGTGAGATTCGAACCCAGGACAGGTCAGAGAGTCCAGGTTAGGCGCAGAGAGAGAAGGGGGATGCTGACCCGGGGATACAGAGCAGCTGGGTCATATAACCCTAGAATCAGGGTCACAGCACTCTGCAGCAGTTTGCTTTACCTGATGACCAGGGGTGTCCAGAGGGTATGGTCCCGAAAGTCAAGATGGCAGCTGTGTTGGGCCTTCGAGGTAGTCCAGACAAGGAACCAACCCCCTGAGCGTTAATGCTACCTATATTGCAACAGAATCTTGCGAGCCTGAAAGCCGTTCTCCCCTCCCTCACTTTTACTCTCCAGGGAACTCGGGAGGGTCCCTTCTGAGATGCTTCCCACACCCCTGTTCCCTCTGTGGGCTGAGACGTCTCTCGTCTATTGGATCATTGCCCTGGCTGCAGCTGTTCCTCCTTCTGTCTCTCAAGGGTATTTCCAAGACCGTTGCAACCTGTTCCTGTGTGTGTCCCATGTGCAGTGTACCTCAAGGACAGTGGGGCTGTGATTGCCACATGGTTCCTGCCACCTCGCCTTTTCTGACCATTGCTTGTGGACAGCCCTGTCGATGGCCCAGTTCCCCCAGCAGTCCAATCCTTTGTGCCGGACATTTCTGCTTTGGGTTTGAAGCTGCTTTCCTTACACACAACCCCCAAGGAATGCAGTTGTATTTCCAGACCTAAGACAAAGTGTTCTGGTGTCCTTCCCGAACATCTTTCCCCTTCCTTGGCTGTGGCTTAGAGAATCAGCCACAAGTGGTGGAGTTTGTCAAAGATACCAAAACATATCCTCGTTTGCAAAGCCCAACGCCTGCTTCTGCGGAGCATGGAGAAGCCTAAAGCAAATGGAACTCATTTGGGTCTAATGGAAGAAGTTAAACCCAGGCTTAGAAATACACGCAGCTCTCTTTAGGAAGAGAGAAGAACTGAACCTAACGTAGGCCGTTCCAATGGAAGAGAAGAGAGCCAGTTTGGTGTGGTGGTGAAGGCACCTGGCTAGAAACCGGGAGACCCTGAGTTCCAGTCCTGCCATAGGCATGAAGCCAGCTAGGTGACCTTGGGCCAGCCACCTTCTCTCAGCCCTAGGAAGCAGGCAGTGGCAAACCACTCCTGAAAAACCTTGTCAAGAAAACTGCAGGGACTGGTCTAAGCAGTCTCTGAAAATTGGACACAATTGAATGGATATTAAAAAAAAAAAAAAGAAGAGAGCCCATGTGGTGTGGTGTGGGAAGGGGCTGGGCTGGCCCCAGATTTTTATTTTTATTTATTTAATTAAATTTATGTCACTGCCCATCTCCCCCCAACAGGGGACTCCAGTCCCCCCCACCCATGGATGTTCCCTGGGGGACTTTTGGCCAGCCCCTCCCTCTCAGCCCCAAAGCCAGTCTGGTCCAATGGGGAAAGGGCTGGACTAGGAGTGGGGAGACCAGATTGAGTCCCCGCTTCAGGCTCAGAAGCATTCTGGGGGACTGAGGGCCAGTCATTCCCTCCTACAGGGTTGTTGTGGGAGCGGGGAATCGGACATTGCCTTGAGCATCTCAGGGAAAGGTGGGGTAGAAATCTAAAAAATATCCCAATAAATGTTTGTTTGTTTGATTCAATTGATATAGCTGCCCATCTCAGATATGTGACTCTGGGAGGCTCACAAGCTAAAATGACAAAAAACAAGCTCATATAAATAAAATATAATTCGAAACAGTTGAAAAACAAATTAATAAAAAAACACAAAAGACAGGAGAGTGCCAATCAGCAGCTTACGAACAAGACAAACATCTCTGGAAATGTTGGTAAATGTCGAATTCTTGCCTTTCTCCTTTAAATGACCACAGTCCGGCCACAGATTCTAGCAGTGGAGATGTTATAAATTCATTCTGAATTTTAATGCTTTGATCTGTCTGCTGGAGGTCCCAACCCAGTTCTTAAAATAAAACCTTTCAAAAAACAGCTTTGTGTCTGATTCCTCCTTGCAGGCTTAGGATTAGTTTGAATCTTTTGGCATTTCCTGCCTTTTTTCAGGCAGAACTTTTTGAATCTAGAAGGGTCGTAGAATGGCCTTGCAGGGGAGCTCAGAGGTCATCTAGTCCAACCCAACACAATCCTGGAATGATTACTTAGAAATGGGATATATTTTCCTCCCCTCCTCCACTTCCCCTAATTATTTTCATGACCCTACTATGAATAAGGGAAGGCACTTGTGCATGATGGATACACCCACACCTACACCCACCCCCAAGGGCAGTTTATTCAATAGCCCACTGAAATCAACAACTGCCAGGGTTTAGAATACCCCTATTACTTGTACAGAAAATCCAGTTTTCACCAAATTGGGTTGTAAACTGTGATCATACCAGGTCAGTTTACCAAACTCTTTCCTTCAAGGGGAAGTTGCTGCCCAGATGCATGGCTGTGAGATGGGCAGCCATGTAAACCATTAAAAAATAAAATAAATAAAATAAAATAAATAAAGGAAAATTGAAAGAGGGAGTAGAAATGGACTGGAACATCATGAGAACCCTTCCCATCCCTTCCTTTGTTTTCTTTCTTCTTCTTTCTCTTCCTTCCCCTCTTTTTCTCTTTCTTTTTATTCCCCCTTCCCCCCTCCCTCCCTCCCTCCCTCCCTCCCTCCCTTTTACACCACACATCTTCCCTTCCCTTCCCTCCGTTTTTCTCAGTAACCACTTCAAACCCCTCTCTCCAAAGGTGAAAGAATTATCTTTTTGCTGAACTTTCCAAGCGCTCCTGAGATCTACTGTTTCATCAAACGTATGGATCTTTCCCCTTCTCTCTTTGCATGTTATTGTCCTTTTAAATAAATAGCCATCTCTTTTTCGTGGTTGTTCTAACGGGATTTGAATTGCTAGGAAAAAAGCAAACAAATGCCAGCATTTACAGCTGCCAGTTTCACCATTCCCTTCACTGGCATTTTTCTGAAACGGGGTTCTCTTCGTTCGCATTCTAAATTCCCGCTGCGTGGGAGATCCTTCTCCAGGTGCCCCGGCTGATCCTCCCACCCCTTTCCACGGGAGGATTTCCACTAACTACGGCAGCTGAACCTCGCCGCTGAGGTGGCGGGGTCTTAAAGCGGTAGATCTGCCTGCCGAAAAATCCGCCCGCTTTCTGGCTGGGCTGGGGCGGACCGGCGGGGCGCCGTGCCTTCGCTCGGGGTGGGGGTTCAAAGCCGGCCTTGGCTGAGCGAAATGGCTCCGGGGGAGAAAGGCCAACGGAAGGTCTCCTTTGCCACCCCGTCTCTATCTGCAGAGCTGAAGTGGCCGGCCAGGGCTGGGAAGGACTCGCCTGGCCCCTGCCCAGGGTGACTTTCACACTCCAGGCTGATGACCGGCGGTGGGCCTGGCCGGGCTGGCCCGCTGTCGAAGAAGCCCTTGACGAGAGCCCGGGAAAGGCGGCCTCAAACGAAAACCTCCGACTCAGAGGAAGCTCAGATCTGCCCAGGATGGGAGCGGCAGATCCTTTGTAACTGCTGGATGCCAACAGGTCTGGGTGGATCACGGCCCGTTCTTCCAGAGGCAGAGAGCTGGCCCTGTTGGATTGGCAACCCCCTCCTTTCCACTGAATGAAGGCTAGACCTCAGCTCGACATTGTGCTGTGATGGGACGACCCAGGTTTTTAAAAAATTGCCCTTAAGGGAGCTGCGATTCTCGAAGGTGTAGCCATTGTAGGAGTCTGTTCGGGTTGGTCTTTGGGGGTGTCCCGAAGCACCTTTTCCGACTAACCAGTCTTATGAAAAGGCAGACGCTTTGGGGAGCCACGGTTCACTTCTACATGCTGGCTGGGGCATGCTGGGAGTTGAAGTCCACACATCCTAAAGTTGCCAAGTCTGAAAAACGGGGGGGCTAAACTAATGTAGGACTTATTTATTTATTTTAACATTTAGGTATTCCTTGGTAAAGTGTAACAACTAGAAGATATGGTGAAATAAAGCCAAAAATATAACATTGCTAAAATAATCAAAAAAGAAGATACAAAATAGTAATTAATTAACATTTGGGCTAAAACTAGGGCTATATCCATAAAGTATCAATATACAATTAGCTCAGTCCTTTAACATATTGAATCTAGCCCTATAGACCAGTGTTTCTCAACCTTGGCAACTTTAAGCTGTGTGGACTTCAAGTCCCAGAATTCCCCAGCATGCTGGCTGGGGAATTCTGGGACTTGAAGTCCACACAGCTTAAAGTTGCCAAGGTTGAGAAACACTGGTATGGACCATCTATTACTCCATCTTTGTTAATATGTTTTCTACTACATATTAAGGTTACTATGGTAACTAATCATTTAGGCCGGGTGAAGGTGAAGAGGTTGAATTTAATTGTCCCCTTTTCCCATGTTAATGGTTGCGTTGCCTCAGGAGAAGAACTTGCCTGGACTTGTTTTAGTTTCAGTTTCCCTTCTGTGTAGGCTTGCAGAGAATATGCAGCTGAGAGAAATCTCTTCTCTCAGCAAACAGCCTTTAAATATGTTTGTTTTTCTGTAAATAAAATTATTTTTATAGAAATGCCTGGTGTGTGACTTTTCTGATCTCTCCTGGGCCAAAGGCTTTCTAGCACTCTGTCAACAGGTTATGGGCCCAGTAAACAGCCCAGTAAACCCAGTAAGCCCAGTAAAATCCCAGAGAGAATAGAGAGATCAGCTCCACACCTCATGCACAATTTAAAGGCAAGTAGCAAAGACCTGTGAAGATTTTCTTTGGAGCCACCTGGAGATTTTCCAGCAACTGCTGGTCTACAGGACAAAGAAGCCAGCTGAGGTGATTTGCAAAAGAAGGAAGAAGCCATGGCTACCTCCCAGCCCTCAGTGATGCCTCTGGAGCACCTATCAGAGACCAACTATTTGAATTGGGCCCTGAAGGTGGAGATGTATCTTCGCAGAGATAATCTTTGGCTGCCAATTGGTGAGCAAACCCCCCAAAATCCCAGTGCTGAATGGCTTAGACAGGATGAGCGGGCTAGAGCCACCATTATCCTGGGAGTTGAGGACAATCAGCTAGTCCACGTGCGAGGTATGCAGTCTGCAAAGCAACTTTGGGACGCTTTGAGAGACTTGTATGTAAAGGCAACAGCAGGGAGTAAAGTTACCCTGACAAAAAAGCTGTACAAAGCCTACCTTGCAGAAGGAGATAGCCTTCCTGAGCACCTGCATTATATTCAGCAGCTGTTTGTTGAGTTGCAGGAGAGAGGAATGGAATTTACACCTCTCACAAAATCCTACATCCTCCTGTCCTCACTGAATGAATCATGGGACACACTGATTTGTACCCTGGAGGCTATGCCTGAAGCAGACCTCACCCCATCGTATGTTACACAGCGCTTATTCGCTGAATGGGAGAAGAGAGAGGAAAGATTCCCCACATCTCTTCTGGAAAGCTGCAGTACCAGAAAACAAGGGAAAAGAGGGGAAAGGAAGCTGAGGCCACAGCACCAGCCAGCCAGCGATGCTTCACTTGTGGTTCAGCTGGACATTTGCAGAAAGACTGTGCCTTGAGACCCAAGAGTAGAAAGACACAGAAGAAGAACACAAGGGCAACACAGAAGAAGGCTCTTCAGACAACCCAGATTGCACAGGTTGCTGAGAAGGGTAATTCTGATGTATGGGTGTTAGATTCTGGGGCCAGTTGTCATTTATGTAATTGTAAAAGCTCTTTTGTGTCACTGTCTAAAACTGAAAGACAAAGTGTATCTTTGGCTGATGGGTCTGTGACCAAAATTATGGGACAAGGTGACTTGTATTTATCCTGCTTGGGAGAAACTGTAAAAGGTGTGTTGTATGTGCCAAATTTACAATCAAACCTTTTATCTGTGGCACAATTGGCTGCAACAGGGTATGTCATAACGTTTAAGAAAAATGGTTGTGAGATACGTAAAAATGGAAAATTGTGTGCTACTGGTATGTTAAAAGACTCCTTGTACATTGTGCAAAATGCAAGGAAGCCAAGCTGCAAGGCTGCAATTGGCAACACGCCATATCTTGACCAATGTGTACACCTGATGCACAGGAGATTTGTGTTGAGGTTTTCCTACTAATAGATTAAGACTGCTATTGTATCAAATCATTTTGGCCAGGTGAAGGGGTTGTATTAGATTGTCTCCTCTCACATGCTTCATGCAAATTAGCCTTGGGGAGGAATCCTGCCCGGACTTGTTCTTTCTTCCTTTTTTTCTCTCTGCTGGAAATGTAGCTCAGCAAGGCTTGCTCCAAAGGGAGCTACGTACTTTAAATGTTTTGCTTTTGTTTTTGCTTTCTGTAAATAAATTATTTTTATAGAAATGCTTGGTGTGTGACTTTTTTGACCTCTCCTGGGCTAAAGGCTTTCCCAGCATTCTGCAACAGGTTATGGGCCCAGTAAACAACGCAATAAAACCCAGAGAGAAAAGAGAGGTCAGCTCCACACCTCGTGCACAATTTAAAGGCAGGTAGCAAAGACCTGTGAAGATTTTCTTTGGAGCCACCTGGAGATTTTCCAGCAACTGCCGGTCTGCAGGACTTAGAAGCTAGCTGAGGTGACTTGCAAAAGGAGGAAGAAGCCATGGCTACCTCCCAGCCCTCAGCGATGCCTCTGGAGCGCCTATCAGAGACCAACTATTTGAATTGGGCCCTGAAGATGGAAATGTATATTCGCAGAGAGGATCTTTGGCTGCCAATTGGTGAGCAAACCCCCCCAAATCCCAGTGCTGAATGGCTGAGACAGGATGAGCGGGCTAGAGCCACCATTATCTTGGGAGTTGAGGACAATCAGCTAGTCCACGTGCGAGGCATGCAGTCTGCAAAGCAACTTTGGGACGCTTTGAGAGACTTATATGTAAAGGCAACAGCAGGGAGTAAAGTTACTCTGACGAAGCTGTACAGAGCCTACCTTGCAGAAGGAGAAAGCCTTCCTGAGCACCTGCATTATATTCAGCAGCTGTTTGTTGAGTTGCAGGAGAGAGGAATGGAATTTACACCTCTCACAAAATCCTACATCCTCCTGTCCTCACTAAATGCAACATGGGACACGCTGATTTGTACCCTGGAGGCTATGCCTGAAGCAGACCTCACCCCATCGTATGTTACACAGCGCTTACTCGCTGAATGGGAGAAGAGAGAGGAAAGATCCCCCCCCATCTCTTCTGGAAAGCTGCAGTACCAGAAAATGAGGGGAAAGGAACCTGAGGCCACAGCGCTAGCCAGCAAGAGATGCTTCACTTGTGGTTCAGCTGGACATTTGCAAAGAGACTGTGCCATGAGACCCAAGGGTAAAAAGACACAGAAGAAGAACACAAGGGCAACACAGAAGAAGGCTCTTCAGACAACCCAGATTGCACAGGTTGCTGAGAAGGGTAATTCTGATGTATGGGTGTTAGATTCTGGGGCCAGTTGTCATTTATGTAATTGTAAAAGCTCTTTTGTGTCACTGTCTAAAACTGAAAGACAAAGTGTATCTTTGGCTGATGGGTCTGTGACCAAAATTATGGGACAAGGTGACTTGTATTTATCCTGCTTGGGAGAAACTGTAAAAGGTGTGTTGTATGTGCCAAATTTACAATCAAACCTTTTATCTGTGGCACAATTGGCTGCAACAGGGTATATCATAACATTTAAGAAAAATGGTTGTGAGATACGTAAAAATGGGAAATTGTGTGCCACTGGTATGTTAAAAGACTCCTTGTACATTGTGCAAAATGCAAGGAAGCCAAGCTGCAAGGCTGCAGTTGGCAACTCACCATATCATGACCAATGTGTACACCTGATGCACAGGAGATTTGGTCATGCTAATTTCAAGTATATAGCACAAATGCCACAGCTATGTGCTGATCTAAAGATAAAACCCTGTGATAAATACTTAGACTGTGTAGTTTGCAAAGAATGCAAAACACTGAAAGCTCCTGTGAGTAAGCACAGTGACAGAGTTACAACTAGACCTTTGGAAATTGTACACTCTGACATTATTGGTCCTTTTGCTCCAAGTCTTGGACAAGCAAGGTATGCAATGACCATCATTGATGATTTCTCAAGATACACATTTATCTACATCTTAAAACATAAAGATGAGGCATTTGAGAAATTTAAAAGTTTTGTGACATGGGCAAATGGAAAATTCCCTAGGCCTGTATCTGCACTCCAATGTGATAGAGGAGGAGAATACCTTTCTCACAAATTCAGAAGGTTCCTAGTGGAAAAAGGGATAGAACAAATTCTTTCTAACCCGTACACCCCTCAGCAAAATGGTGTTGCTGAAAGAAAGGGCAGAACCTTGCAAAATGCGATGGAATGCATGTTAAAAGATTCACGATTATGTTTTAAGTACTGGGGAGAAGCTTTATCGACTGCCACTTATGTTCAGAACAGGTTGTATAACTCTATGATTCAGGACACTCCATTCCATTTGTTTTATGGTGTGAAACCAAAGGTAAGCCATCTTAGAGTGTTTGGTAGCACTGCATGGGTTCATATTCCAAAACAACAGAGAAGGAAAGGAGGCCCCACAACAAAGAAAGCCATTTTTGTTGGCTATGAACAAAGCCAGAGGAGCTACAGGGTCATAGTGGGAGAGAAATTGATAATTAGCAAAAGCGCTTCTTTTGCTGAACAAAACCGGGGGAGATTAAATTCTAGCTCTCCAGTTGATCTGACCACCACAAGAGAACAGCAAGGACTTGCTGATGGTGATCTTTTGCCTGATGAGGACATTAAACCAGAAAAGCAAACTGAAGATCTGTCTGATGAGACAGATGCTTCTCAGGAAAGTGATAGGAGTCAAAATTTAAGCCCTGTATTACCTCGCAGATCTCAGAGGAGTAATAAAGGCGTTCCTCCATCACGTTTTCAGGCTGAAACAGTAAAGGCTTTTCACATATTCACAGAACCTGAGTCTTTAGAACAAGTGAATGCTTTACCACCTGAGATTGCACAAAATTGGCATTCTGCCATGCAACAGGAATTAGCATCCTTGAAAGAAAATAAAACATGGAAACTGGTAAATCTACCTCCCAATGAACGCTGTCTGGGTTGTAGGTGGGTTTTCAAACTGAAAAGGGATGCTGATGGCAAAATCCAAAAATATAAAGCAAGGTTGGTTGCAAAAGGGTTCACTCAAAGGAAAGATTTAGACTTTGACAAGACTTTTGCACCAGTTACTAAAGGTGAATCAATTAGATTACTGTTAAAAGTTGCTGCACTCAAGGGAATGTCAGTTAACCACTATGACATTCAAACTGCATTTCTCTATGGTGATTTAGACCACAGATTATACATGCAGCAACCCCCTGGCTATGAAAAAGGGGAGAATCTAGTCTGTGAACTGCAGAAGTCAATCTATGGGTTAAAACAAGCTGCTAGATCCTGGAACCAAAAAGTAGATGAAAAACTGCAGAATTTTGGTTTTGAAAAAGGAAAAGCAGATCCCTGTGTATATATGAAGAAGGACAAACAAGGCTGTATGTATCTGTGCATTTATGTTGATGATTTGCTGCTGTTCACATCAACAGAAAAACAAAGGCTTGATTTTGAAGCCTGCATGAAAAGCCATTTCACATTAAAAAGCCTTGGAATTATAATAACCTAGGTTTGGAAAAACACAGGAAGAAGAATGATAGCTTTCTGTTGAACCAAAGGGGAGATAATGGTAAAGTAATGTGAATGGAAAGACATATAAAGGTGTCAGAGAAGATTGGTTATGCATCTTAATCTGTAGTGTAAAAAGGGGAGTGTTGAGGTTTTCCTACTAATAGATTAAGACTGCTATTGTATCAAATCATTTTGGCCAGGTGAAGGGGTTGTATTAGATTGTCTCCTCTCACATGCTTCATGCAAATTAGCCTTGGGGAGGAATCCTGCCCGGACTTGTTCTTACTTCCTTTTTTTCTCTCTGCTGGAAATGTAGCTCAGCAAGGCTTGCTCCAAAGGGAGCTACGTACTTTAAATGTTTTGCTTTTGTTTTTGCTTTCTGTAAATAAATTATTTTTATAGAAATGCTTGGTGTGTGACTTTTTTGACCTCTCCTGGGCTAAAGGCTTTCCCAGCATCTGCCAACAATTTGGTCATGCTAATTTCAAGTATATAGCACAAATGCCACAGCTGTGTGCTGACCTAAAGATAAAACCCTGTGATACATACTTAGACTGTGTAGTTTGCAAAGAATGCAAAACACTAAAAGCTCCTGTGAGTAAGCACAGTGACAGCGTCACAACTAGACCTTTGGAAATTGTACACTCTGACATTATTGGTCCTTTTGCTCCAAGTCTTGGACAAGCAAGGTATGCAATGACCATCATTGATGATTTCTCAAGATACACATTTATCAACATCTTAAAACATAAAGATGAGGCATTTGAGAAATTTAAAGGTTTTGTGACATGGGCAAATGGAAAATTCCCTAGGCCTGTATCTGCACTCCAATGTGATAGAGGAGGAGAGTACCTTTCTCACAAATTCAAAAGGTTCCTAGTGGAAAAGGGGATAGAACAAATTCTTTCTAACCCTTACACCCCTCAGCAAAATGGTGTTGCTGAAAGAAAGGGCAGAACCTTGCAAAATGCAATGGAATGCATGCTAAAAGATTCGTATTTTTAAGTATTGGGGAGAGGCAATATCTACTGCCTGTTATGTACAAAACAGATTTTATAACTCTGTGATTCAGGACACTCCATTTGTTTTATGGTGTGAAACCAAAGGAAAACCATCTTAGAGTGTTTGGTAGCACTGCATGGGTTCACATTCCAAAACAACAGAGAAGGAAAGGAGGCCCCACAACAAAGAAAGCCATTTTTGTTGGCTATGAACAAAGCCAAAGGAGCTACAGTTTCATAATGGGAGAGAAATTAATAATTAGCAAAAGCACTTCTTTTGCTAAACAGAACTGGGGGAGATTAAATTCTAGCTCTCCAGTTGATCTGACCGCCACAAGAGAACAGCAAGGACTTGCTGATAGTGATCTTTTGCCTGATGACATTAAACCAAAAAAGCAAACTGAAGATCTGTCTGATGAGACAGATGCTTCTCAGGAAAGTGATAGGAGTCAAAATTTAAGCCCTGTATTACCTCGCAGATCTCAGAGAAGTAATAAAGGCGTTTCTCCATCACGTTTTCAGGCTGAAACAGTAAAGGCTTTTCACATATTCGCAGAACCTGAGTCTTTAGAACAAGTGAATGCTTTACCACCTGAGATTGCACAAAATTGGCATTCTGCCATGCAACAGGAGTTAGCATCCTTGAAAGAAAATAAAACATGGAAACTGGTAAATCTACCTCCCAATGAACGCTGTCTAGGTTGTAGGTGGGTTTTCAAACTGAAAAGGGATGCTGATAGCAAAATCCAAAAATATAAAGCAAGGTTAGTTGCAAAAGGGTTCACTCAAAGGAAAGATTTAGACTTTGACAAGACTTTTGCACCAGTTACTAAAGGTGAATCAATTAGATTACTGTTAAAAATTGCTGCACTCAAAGGAATGTCAGTTCACCACTATGACATTCAAACTGCATTTCTCTATGGTGATTTAGACCACAAATTATACATGCAGCAACCCCCTGGCTATGAAAAAGGGGAGAATCTAGTCTGTGAACTGCAGAAGTCAGTCTATGGGTTAAAACAGGCTGCTAGATCCTGGAACCAAAAATTAGATGAAAAACTGCAGAATTTTGGTTTTGAAAAAGGAAAAGCAGATCCATGTGTATATTGTTGTTGTTTATTCGTTTAGTCGCTTCCGACTCTTCGTGACTTCATGGACCAGCCCACGCCAGAGCTTCCTGTCGGTCGTCAACACCCCCAGTTCCCCCAGGGACGAGTCCGTCACCTCTAGAATATCATCCATCCATCTTGCCCTTGGTCGGCCCCTCTTCCTTTTGCCTTCCACTCTCCCTAGCATCAGCATCTTCTCCAGGGTGTCCTGTCTTCTCATTATGTGGCCAAAGTATTTCAGTTTTGCCTTTAATATCATTCCCTCAAGTGAGCAGTCTGGCTTTATTTCCTGGAGGATGGACTGGTTGGATCTTCTTGCAGTCCAAGGCACTCTCAGAATTTTCCTCCAACACCACAGTTCAAAAGCATCGATCTTCCTTCGCTCAGCCTTCCTTATGGTCCAGCTCTCGCAGCCATATGTTACTACAGGGAACACCATTGCTTTAACTATGCGGGCCTTTGTTGTCAGTGTGATGTCTCTGCTCTTAACTATTTTATCGAGATTTGTCATTGCTCTTCTCCCAAGGATTAAGCGTCTTCTGATTTCCTGACTGCAGTCAGCATCTGCAGTAATCTTTGCACCTAGGAATACAAAGTCTTTCACTGCTTCTACATTTTCTCCCTCTATTTGCCAGTTATCAATCAAGCTGGTTGCCATAATCTTGGTTTTTTTGAGGTTTAGCTGCAAGCCAGCTTTTGCACTTTCTTCTTTCACCTTCATCATAAGGCTCCTCAGTTCCTCTTCACTTTCAGCCATCAAAGTGGTATCATCTGCATATCTGAGATTGTTAATGTTTCTTCCAGAGATTTTAACTCCAGCCTTGGATTCCTCAAGGCCAGCTTGTCGCATGATGTGTTCTGCATACAGGTTGAATAGGTAGGGTGAGAGTATACAGCCCTGCCGTACTCCTTTCCCAATCTTAAACCAGTCTGTTGTTCCGTGGTCTGTTCTTACTGTTGCTACTTGGTCGTTATACAGATTCTTCAGGAGGCATACAAGATGACTTGGTATCCCCATACCACTAAGAACTTGCCACAATTTGTTATGGTCCACACAGTCAAAGGCTTTAGAATAGTCAATAAAACAGAAATAGATGTTTTTCTGAAACTCCCTGGCTTTTTCCATTATCCAGCGGATATTGGCAATTTGGTCTCTAGTTCCTCTGCCTTTTCTAAACCCAGCTTGTGCATCTGGCAATTCTCGCTCCATGAACTGCTGAAGTCTACCTTGCAGGATCTTGAGCATTACCTTACTGGCATGTGAAATGAGTGCCACTGTTCGATAGTTTGAACATTCTTTAGTGTTTCCCTTTTTTGGTATGGGGATATAAGTTGATTTTTTCCAGTCTGATGGCCATTCTTGTGTTTTCCAAATTTGCTGGCATATAGCATGCATTACCTTGACAGCATCATCTTGCAAGATTTTGAACAGTTCAGCTGGGATGCCGTCGTCTCCTGTTGCCTTGTTATTAGCAATGCTTCTTAAGGCCCACTCAACCTCACTCTTCAGGATGTCTGGCTCTAGCTCACCAACCACACCGTCAAAGCTATCCCCGATATTGTTATCCTTCCTATACAGGTCTTCTGTATATTCTTGCCACCTTTTCTTGATCTCTTCTGCTTCTGTTAGGTCCTTGCCATCTTTGTTTTTGATCATACCCATTTTTGCCTGGAATTTACCTCCAATGTTTCTAATTTTCTGGAAGAGGTCTCTTGTCCTTCCTATTCTATTGTCTTCTTCCACTTCCGCGCATTGCTTGTTTAAAAATAATTCCTTATCTCTTCTGGCTAACCTCTGGAATTTTGCATTTAATTGGGCATATCTCCCCCTATCACTGTTGCCTTTTGCTTTCCTTCTTTCTTGGGCTACTTCTAGTGTCTCAGCAGACAGCCATTTTGCCTTCTTGGTTTTCTCTTTCTTTGGGATGTATTTTGTTGCCGCCTCCTGAACAATGCTGCCAACTTCTGTCCATAGTTCTTCCGGGACCCTATCTACTAAGTCCAGTCCCTTAAATCTATTCTTCACCTCCACTGCATATTCCTTAGGAATATTAGTGAGCTCATATCTAGCTGATCTGTGGGTCTTCCCTAATCTCTTGAGTCTGATCCTAAATTGTGCAATAAGAAGTTCGTGATCTGAACTACAGTCAGCTCCAGGCCTTGTTTTTACCGACTGTACAGATGTCCGCCACCTTTGGCTGCAAAGGATGTAATCAATCTGATTTCGGTGTTGTCCATCTGGTGAAGTCCATGTATAAAGCCGTCTCTTAGGTTGTTGGAAGAGAGTGTTTGTTATGCAGAGTGAATTGTCTTGGCAAAATTCTATCAGCCTGTGTCCTGCTTCGTTTTGTTCTCCCAGGCCATACTTACCTGTAATTCGAGGTGTCATTTGACTGCCCACCTTAGCATTCCAGTCTCCTGTGATGAAAATAACATCTCTTTTAGGCGTGTTGTCCAGTAGGTGCTGCAGATCCTCATAGAACTGCTCTACTTCAGCTTCTTCAGCATTTGTGGTTGGGGCGTATATTTGGATCACTGTGATGTTAGATGGCTTGCCCTGAATTCGAATTGAGATCATTCTGTCGTTTTTTGGGTTGTATCCAAGCACTGCTTTCGCCACTTTACTATTAATTATGAAGGCTACTCCATTTCTTCTGTGGTCCTCTTGTCCGCAGTAGTAGATCTGGTGGTCATTTGATGTGAAGTGGCCCATTCCAGTCCATTTCAGTTCACTGACGCCCAGAATGTCTATCTTTAATCTTGACATCTCACCAATAACCACATCCAATTTGCCCTGGCTCATAGATCTTACATTCCAGGTTCCAATGGTGTGTTGATCCTTAGAACATCGGATTCGCCGTTCACCACCAGCACCGTCGGCCGCTAGCCGTCCTTTCGGCTTTGAGCTAGCTGCGTCATCACGTCTGGGGCTAGTTGAGCTCATCCTCTGTTCCTCCCTAGTAGCGTTTTGACCATCTTCCGACCTGGGGGTCTCATCTTCCGATGGTATACCGACATATCTCTGGTTGTACTGATCCATTTAGTTTTCACGGCAAGAATACTGAGGTGGGTTGCCATTACCTTCCCCAGGGATCGCATTTAGTCTGACCTCTCTGTCATGACCTTCCCGTCTTGGGTGGCCCTTCACGGTTTAGCTCATGGCATCATTGAGGTGCTCAAGCTCCAGCACCACGACAAGGTAACGATCCTTTGCTGAAGATGTGTATATATGAAGAAAGAAAAAGAAGGCTGTTTGTGCATTTATGTTGATGATTTGCTGCTGTTCACAACAGAAAAACAAAGGCTTGATTTTGAAGCCTGCATGAAAAGCCATTTCACATTAAAAAGCCTTGGAACTGTAACAAATAACCTAGGTTTGGAAATACACAGGAAGAAGGATGGTAGCTTTCTGTTAAACCAAAGGGGAGATAATGTTAAAATATTGTGAATGGAAAGACACAAAGAGTTAACAAAGAAAATTGGTTTGCATCTTATTCTGTAGTATAAAAAGGGGAGTGTTAATGTGTTTTCTACTACAGATTAAGGTTACTATGGTAACTAATCATTTTGGCTGGGTGAAGAGGTTGAATTTAATTGTCCCCTTTTCACGTGTTAATGGTTGCATTGCCTAAGGAGAGGAACTTGCCTGGACTTGTTTTAGTTTCAATTTCCCTTCTGTGTAGGCTTGCAGAGAATATGCAGCTGAGAGAAATCTCTCCTCTCAGCAAACAGCCTTTAAATATGTTTGTTTTTCTGTAAATAAAATTATTTTTATAGAAATGCCTGGTGTGTGACTTTTCTGATCTCTCCTGGGCCAAAGGCTTTCTAGCACTCTGCCAACAATCTTCTCAGTTTTAATACAATATATTATATCAGTAGAATAATATTTATATAATATACTAATGTAGGATATGCTCATTTATGACCGTAATAAAGATTTGATTGATACTAATGTAGGATGGAAATTGTGGAGGGGAAGGGAGGGGAAGACAGGGAGGTTATGCAGATGTATAGCGTTTGTGAGTTGGAGAAGGTGCTTCTGCTTTCAAAAGTGTAGAATTGTTCCTTAATGGAAGGTACATAATGGAGGAGTACATGGCCTCTTCTTTTCTTGGCTTGCAAGAAACCCTGACTTTAGCTCATGCAGTACAGTGGCCTGGCAAAAGATGATTTCAGCATGCAATGAATTGTCAGGAAGGCATGTAGAATGTTTTGAATCTGAAGCATACGCCTAGCAAAATGAAGAGAGATGCCACCCTACTGGTGGGTAATAAAGTTACATAGAAAATCCACATGAGAATGTTAAGTGAGAATTGTATGGAGTTCTTAAAAGGCAAAGAACTGGAAAATGGCATATTCTGATGAAATTAAAGAGAGGAAGGAACCCAGATGAGCTACACTGATGGATTGGTTTCATTTATAAGTTGCCTTTCAACCCAAAGAACATTCACCGCTACTTAATGTGAAAAGTAGGGGACTTCTTTTCCTAAACCAACAGCTTTCCTTCATGGGATGAATTCAGGTGAAAGCTGGACTGCCATCCCTCAGGGATGCTTTCATTTGTTACCCTGCCCTGAGGAAGGTTGGACTTGATAACCTCAAAGGACCCTTCTAACTCTACAATTCTATTATTCTAGGTGAAGTTCCTAAGTGAGCACAAGACAAACTTTTCATAAGACCAGATGGTTAATATAACCCACTTGGGCTTCCCTTGAAGAATGTAACACCAAACCTGGCCTGCTGGATCAAAACGCAAGGTGTTTAGCAGGCGACCCACCAAAGAGTTCAGAGGGAAATGTGTTTGAAGTGGAGACTGGAAGTCAGTTTTTGTCTCTAGTCCTTCCGTGTGTGTGTGTGTGTCTTTGTGTGTGAGATCACTGAGAAATCTCCAAGCCATTCACCCATAGTCCAGAGAAAAAGTGACGGCAGCAGCTAGGCTCACAATCCATGCCAAACATTCGTAGGAATCAACAAGATCAAAGGCAGTCCTTCAGCTGAATTAAGGAAAACCCCAAATATCTCCCAATGCAGGCTGTACCTTTGGTATTTCTTGGTCAACAGCCTCCTTTCTCCATGATCTGAATTTTCCAGGAAACCACACACACTCACATAGAGGGCTGACCCAAACATGCCCCGGTTTGCAGAGGAAAAGGTTAGATTTGCTTCCAACTTGGAGCAATAATTCAAGTTTATCACTTTATCACTTCAAAGCTGGTTTTCCTTGTTGGTTTTCCCAAAGTAGCGCCTATTGCAGAGATTGGACTACAGTTCCTAACACTTTCATCCATCATTAAGAAGGATCACAGGGGGAGGGGGGAATTTGAACTTTGCATCTCCTGAAGAACACAAGTTGGTTGGAGATGGTCTCAAAACCTGGAGCAATGAAACTAAAGTTACTCCTAAAGGTTCTGCAGATGTTCTTCAGCAAGAAAATCAATTGCAGATCAATGGCTTTGTGAGGAAGTTCAGCTGCTGTGACTTCCTTGGCACAAGGATAGAGGAAAAGTTATCTGATGTACTTCTCAGGTTACACATTTCTCTGGCCTTCAGGAAAAAAAGAACTTCTGATAGAAACATAGCTCTCAACTTCAAACTAGTAGGACTTGTTCATAATTCTGCGAACTATATTACATGACAGCAGCAGCTAGCCAAACTTGACTGATCTTGAAAAAAGCAAACCAGTGTTAGCCATGGTTAGTATCTGGGTGCCATGAAATCCCAGGACTGTGGACTAGACTGGGAAATTTTAAAAAAAAAATTGTGGGAGGAAGCGGTGGCAAAATCACTTCAACACTGCTGCTGAGAAGATTTCATGGACTTGTCTATGTGGACACCTGGAGCTGAACTTAATTTGGAGGGAGTTAAAAGCCCAACAGAAAAGGAACTCCATGCTTAAAAAAGTGTTGAGTCTTCACCATGAAATAAGATCAGGTTAGATGTAGGAAAAGGGTGGTGTCATCTGAGAAGACCAGGATGGTGTTGAGATCCTTGAGGCCATTAGCTCCATGACTTTCCATGTGACAAGGCCGAAGACAAGCTAGGCAGATCATATCAAAAATCTTGCCAAGATTGCAGTTGTTTGGGGCAGGGTTCACACATTACACCGAGCCATAGTGTGGTTTCTTTGCTCTGGTATTGTGTATTGGGTGAGGCTAGTTGAAATGATGTTCAGGCAAACTGGCATTTAATGTGACTTCTGGATCCAGTCATGATATTTTCTGTGATATACGAGTTATTTGGGCTTAAAATATTTTATTTTAAAATTATGGTGATGAACCAAAGAATCAGTACCTGGGATCTGTGTCTGAATAAAGGTAAATATTAGCTCTGCTAGTGTTTATTTGAGCCTCGTGTGGCACAGAGTGGTAGGCGGCAGTATTGCAACCGAAACTCTCCCCATGATCTGAGTTCGATCCCAGCGGAAGCTGGATTCTTGGGTAGCCTGCTCAGGTCAACTCAGCCCTCCATCCTTCTGAGGTCAGTAAAATGAGTGCCCAGCTTGCTGGGGAAGGAGACAACTGGGGAAGGCAATGGCAAACCACTCCACTCTATGGTCTGCCAAGAAAACGTTGCGAAAGCGGCATCCCCCCAAAGGGGACCTTTCACCTTTCATCAGTATTCAGATTTCGCTACTCTACATGTTGGTAGGAGTTGGAGAACAACAATGTGACCATATTATCATTGTTAAATATGGCTGCTATCAAATGTTATGATGAATTAGGGCTATGGAACCCAGACTGCAAAACTCCATAGAACCACTATGTGGTGGTAAAGAGCAACCCAAAACTCTACAGCTTTGCTGCCATCTAGTGGCACTTCAAATATGGTGCCCCAGATCTCATAGCTCAAGGGCTTCTCTTATCAGTCGTACCATTTAGAATGTACAAAACTTAATGTCCTCCATTCAGGGTTTAGTAATACATTATATACCTACTCAGGATAGTGTTGGGTACATGGGATTGTATATATTTTGAAGCAGAATTCTAAAAACCTTATTCTTTCCTCCATCTGAAGGTAATGGTTTAAGGCAGCCTTTCTCAACTTTTTGACCCTGGAGGAACCCTTGAAATATTTTTCAGGCTTAGGGGAACTCCCTACACATTCAGGCTCTAATATAGGCCAGAAGTTACAACATTATGTATTTGTGTTTCATGTGTAGGCCTATATACATGCATTAGCAGTGTTCTTAAACTAAAAATAAAGAATGAAACTTACCTCTTTAATGTGGACTTGCCTGCATTTAAAATAATTTTTTAGAATGAATTGTGATCTTCCAGGGAACCCCTAGGGACCTCTCATGGAACTCTAGGGTGCCACAGAACCCTGGTTGAGAAACCCTGGTTTAAGGCTTAACATCAATCATTTAATATTTATAATCACACCTTACTAGCTCCTCCTTGTTTTTAAATTGGGGGGGTAGAGTAAAAAAAGCCAAGATGGTGGGTGTGGCCACACCATCAAAGCTCCCTCCCCCTTTTTTGGCTGCATACATAAAAAAGGAGTGCAGTAGCACTTGCCATCATGATTTTTTTTAACTTCCTCCATGGATACCCCAATTTAAAGTTAAGAGTAAAGTCTGTACAACCTTTGATTTAAACTTAACATGGCTACATATCATTAGTCAGCATTTACAACCTGTAGTAGTACCACTACTACTAGGAGTAAGATGTAATGCTGATCTTCTATCCAACTCATTCAAGATGAAACTCTAGAGTAGTTCTAAAAGTTGCATTTTGCCAGCATGGTTACAATCCAGGCCCCCAGTTCAAGGCATTCTTCTTTGCCCTTCACAGTGAAGATGGTTCTTGTCATGTTCAAGGGAAAGGCGGTCCTAATCATCTAGAGATCTTTGAGTATTTGGCATATGTGTGTCTGAGGAGCGTTTTGTCTTGGTGATAATCCTCTCCAGCAAAGTCTGAAGAGGTTTCCGGGCTGGGGTTATCATGCCACCTTTAGGCCAAGAGTTGGCTAATCAAAGGAGGAGAAAATCTCAGCTCCATGCCTTCCTAATCAGCAGGCCGTCTGATAAACAAGGGGGTTGCTAGTACCCTTTGCATCAAGGCTGGGGGAGGACTGATAAGGCCACTCAGCAGCTCTGGACCACTGCCGTTTGTTCTCTCAAGGGTTCTTCTTAGGACCAAGGGAGCCGTTCTTCATTCCTGAAGGGGACAACCAGTCAGTCACATCCAGGGCACCAAGGCTGGCTAGCATACTAGCCAACCAAGCTGAGATGTGGCTGTGAGGAGGAGCAGACTGCCTCTCTGTTTCCTCAAGGAAGCCACACTTTCCCTGAGATGGAACGGAAACTAGCACCACAAACGTACATTGGCACTCTTGTGTGCAAGCCAAGGCCCCCTTTTTGGGGGGAGATGGGCGGTGATAGAAATTTGAATAATAAATAAAATAAATAAGTGGATTTAATCCAGTGGCATTTTTTCAAGTGGGAAAAGATGGTTCAGACTGGAACCAGAAGCACATGCCCGTGGGTTTACACGGAGCTGGTAATGGAACCGATCATTGTTCAGGAGCATCACTAGGTGTATTTCACTTGGATTCCTCCAGCATATGACCACACGGATACTACGTTCTCTAGCACGTAAAACAGGAATCTGCCAGTGTTGGTGGCAAGCTACAGTAGCATCAGGAATATTAGTCTTGTGCTACAGGAAATAAAGATACTTTTAAAAAAACTTAAGGTCTCTTGTGAGCCTCAGATTACCAATCCAAATAAGACTGGGAGGTAAATCAAATTAATATATGACTTCTACATTATGTGCATATTAGCAATATAGCTGAAGAAGGGGGCAATTGTTCTGTGTTGATGACATCATCAAGGACTGACAGGCCCCACCCCTTTCTTTCATCAGGCCTCGCCCATGAGCTCCCAAGCTCCTCCCTCTCAAGCCTGAGCATTAGGAAAGCTTGCCAACCTATAGCCCAGGGGCCTCTGGAAAGGGTGTGTGTGTGGGTCAAAAAAGAGTCAAGATGGCATTTGCAACCACGTGGTTGAAAACCCATAACCCTGTCCCTTGTTTATGGGGCTTATTACTCTTTTCTCTCTTAAGCTACGGCAAAGTCTCTGTAGCCCACCGACCCCGCAAACACCACTTTGCCCCAGAATGTAGAAAGCAATCCTTTCGCCATAGCAATTTATTCAAGATCACATGCATTTTTACATAGACATGAGCAGTTCCACGGAACAACATAATAGCCCAGGGAAAGAAACTTGCAGTTTGAATTATAATTCAATGAAGTCTTTTTCTAAAATAAAAGGAAAAATCAAAGGTCATCCTTCCCCAGGGCAGAAAGAAAGAGAAAATTTTTAAAAAGAAAACAAAATAAAAAGCTGCTTTGCATATAATACTCCTGGCTTTTGATATCAAGGAAGGAGCACCGGGTTGTCAAATCCAAGGTCAATTTGAGGAACCTGGTTAACAATCTTGCAAACTAACCCATGCGTTATTTGAATCTAGTCCTTGTTTGTGTTTAGTCCAACTGTTGGTGCTTCAGAGATTCGCAAAGATACCAACAACTCTGAATTAGAGGACCTGTTCTCCCAACTCAGGAAATATGGACAGAGGCTTTAAGTCTTACGAAAAAACAGCAATGAGCTGCGTTTCAGAGTTCGAATCTCCATTTGCCGTGGAGGTAAGGGAGCCATGGGGAAGGGGAGCAGCGCATTTTGACAAGGAGCTTTAAAATACTTCTTGAAAACAGCCACTTCCCCTGATTTGAGGGTTGGGAGGAGAAATGTTAAAAAGCTATTTGGATGAAAGGAATCTCCCCAGTCCTATTGCACAATAGCGCAAACGCAGCATTTTGTTCGTAGAGTCCCGGAAGGGCGAAAAGCGACACAGCATCTGTGTGTACCATTGAGCTGAATGGACATCAAGAACTTCTGTGGAAGATTGGCTGGTTGGCCAGTTCGAGGTGAAGATTTCTTTCTCCCCAGGAACGTGGTTTATGGGAAACCCGTTGGAAATAGGCTGAGGGGCTGGCTCTCGGTGGGAAGAGGTGACCGGTAGCCGTCAAAGGTACGTGGAATGCTGTCATTGGTGGACCCTGAGCTGTTACTCAAGGTTTCGATGCTTCCTTCTCTCTGGAGCTCTGCAAGAGAAGAAGAACGCACCATTCTGGTTAATGCTGGGGATTAAAAAAATAGGAAAGAGGAACCATGTTGGAAGGCTGTGTGGGTTCCTCGGGCTGGGATGATATGGGGCGCAAGGACACTTCCCTCTAAGGCAGTGTTTGTCAACCTCGGCAACTTTAAGATGTGTGGACTTCAGCTCCCAGAATTCCCCAGCCAGCATGCTGGGGATACACTGCTCTAAGGAACCTTTGTGTAACACAGACCTTGCTGTCTTGACACAATGACTTGATGGGAGAGTGATAAAATATCCCGATTCTCGCAGCTGTTCTGATTAGGTGATGGAGTGTATTATCCTCATGAGTGGGGGAGGCTATTTTGGGGTGTTGCCTGGCTGATGAATAGCCAACAGAAGGTATTTCTTGCTGTCCCCCCTAATATAGGTATTTCTCCCCAGGTATCCACCAATGATTATGGCTGGATGGGTCACACACATATATAAGTTCCTCAAAAGTGGGAGAAGTGCAATGAAGCTGACACACCGTCAGGAATGTCTGCAGAGCAGAGTTTCTCAACCTCGGCAACTTTAAGATGTGTGGACTTCAACTCCCAGAATTCCCCAGCGAGTGCTAAGGTTGAGAAACACCGCTGTAGAGGGATCAAAAAAGTGAAGATGGCGGTTACAACCATGCAATTGAAGCCCTGCCCCTTTTGTACGTGGACATAAGGCTTAATGAACGAGTATGTGATCTGCACAGCTCGTCATCCAAACTTCGTAGCCACCATTTACAACCCACTTGGGCTTCCCTTGAAGAATGTAACACCAAACCTGGCCTGCTAGATCAAAAAGCAGAGGGTTTAGCAGGTGACCCACCAAACAGTTAGAGGGAAATGTGTTTGAAATGGAGACTGGAAGTCAGTTTTTAGATTTCCAGAAACTTGTGACTTGTAACAATGACAAACCTTGGGTACAAATCCAGGTTTATGGAACCCCCAAATGGTGGCTTGCTTCAGGTTCAACTGAAGGTCACAAAAGTTGGGTAAAGAGCCACGTATGGAGTGGGGGGTTGGGAATGTGTCAGCCCCACTAGGTGGACCAGACCAGAAAATCCACTCCACAGGAAGACAAGAACTATACTTTATTGAGATTGGCCATAACAGCAGCATCTTACAAGTCTGATTGTGCTGGACCGCCTCTCCTTCTTATACCCCAGTGAATCAGGGAGCCACTTCCAAATAGTATCTTGCCTCCCAGGACTTAAGAATGTTTTGGCCTTCTTTGCTTAGGTAATGGTTCCTGCATATTTGTGTCAAGGTCATCTCCCTTACTCTCTGCAGAAAGGCCGGTACAAACACTTACTGGTAAGCTTTTTCAGTTTATATGTCGTGCAAAAACATCCAGTCTATGACTGGGTTTCAGAAGTAAAGTTTCTTCATTCAAGTCATGAATGTGGCTTTCCCTTTCCTCCAATTTTGCTGAACATTCCCAAGAGTTGACTTCTAGATCCTGGCCATTTTCCAGCGAGTGTGGTAGAGGACAGTTGGTTGCTCCAGCCCCCCGCCACTCAGCATTGAGACGAAGACAGGTCCCAGTCTTTCTGGTCCTACCAGCACAAGCTCAGGACCCGTTTATGACCAAGTCAACTGCTCTGCCTTCCTCGCCCCGCCCTGCCATCAGGAAGAATTTCATAATGGCATGTTTCCATCAGGTGTCCTCAGGCAGCACACGGGAAACCATGCTGTGGACTTTGCAATGGGAAGATGTGACGATGGCCACTGATTTGGGTGGCTGTCAACGGAAATTAGGCAAACTGAAGGAGGAGAAGGCTATCGATGGCTGCTAGTCACAATATGTTATTTCCAGCATCGGAGACAGAATGGGTCTAAAGATCAGTCTTGAGTTCCATATCCTGCTTGAGGGCTTCTCACAGGCATGTATCTGCCACTGTGCGGACAGGCTACTGGACCAGATACCCGTAGATCAAGCATGGATTTTTTTTCCTGGGAATTGCAGTAAGAAGCCACTTATAATGTGCTGAAGCAATGGTTCTGGCCCCCAGCTGTTAAAACGCTTTCATTTGGAAGTGGCCAGGTTCCCAAACATTTGTCTTTTACTGTAATAAGGACTAATGCTGATCTTTTTTGTAAAAAATACATGTGATTCTTAAACTGCCCCAGTCTGCTTTGTATACCAAAATTCTAGGCTGGCAAATGCCACTGCTCCAGAAAATACATCCCAGTCCTAAATCAAAGGCATTTATGGTTCAATCAAATGTATTTTGATTGAACCATAAATAAAAAGAACGTGTTATCACATGAGGAAACTAAGAAAAAGATGTGATACCTCAGGAATTAAAATATGATATGAAAGTCACAGAATCAGAGGGCTGGGAGGGACCTTGCATTCTTCTAGCCCAGCCTTGGTCTGAAAATCTCCAATGATGGAGCAGGCTGTCCTACTGCTTAACAGCTTTCATGGTCAGAAATTCTTCCTTATTCCAAGATTTGTCTCCTGTAAAGCTTCCACCTATTGGTTCTTGTCCTACCCTTGGGAGCTCTGGAGAATAAATTTGCACCCTTTTCCCTGTGATGACCCTTCAAGTATTAGAAGACTGCTATCATGTCTCCCCTTTGCCTTCTCCCAGCTAAACTCATCCAGTTCTTTTAACCATTTATTATAGGATGCACAGGCCCCATTCATGTAAAGTGGACAATCCAACTGTTTGTTTTTCCAGTCCACGAACTCACCTTTGTGATCAGGCAGCACATCATCTTGGATGACTTGACCAGACATCTGAGGGCCAATCTCTCAATCCTCTCAACTGCCCATGGAAGGCAAGAAGCCTGTCACTTTCCTCCCTACTTCCATTTTAATTCTTTTCCACTCCCAAAGAGGAAATATAAAAACCACTTTTGAAAAAATCAGCAGCGGCCCTTGAAAACCTACCTCCTCAACCCTTTTTGATGTGCCCTTTTGGGCAATGGGTTGGCTCAATTATCTCAATTTTGGAGTTCTCACGACTTCCCCCCACCATGACTCAAGAGTGTTGTGTGAATAGGACCATAATGTTTCCTTAGTCAGCACAGCATCACCCATGGTTTCTGAAGGTTTTTTATTCCTTGGAAAACTAGGATGACTTCTTTGTCAGGAACAAAATGGAAATGTGGCAACCTTTGTACTAGGGTCACCAGATCTGGGATGCAAAATCCAGACCACCAATAGATGGCAGCAAAGGGTTGAGGTTTTTCTGTAGCTCTCTGCTGCCATCTAATGGCCACTTGAGCTTTTCGGTCTATATATGATAATGCCCTAGTTTAGACTGGATCACATAAGTCCAAGAAGAATTGTCCTACTGTTTTGTTGTAAGCAGTGAAAAAAAAAGGGGGTCCCATTCATTTGCAGGTGGACAGCTTTCAAGGGCAGTGACTATTGAAAAGCATTTACCAACACTTGCCAATCCCATGACCCTCTTATTCCCCAGTCCAACTTTTGGGTTGCTGTGTCTCAATACTTGCAGACCCCAAATATTTACTTGAGTTACATCACCTTTGCCTTCCCCATTCAACAGTGGTTTTGCGTGCATCTCTCTCACCTTTGTCTGACCTGTTCTCCTTCTTCAGACAACAAGATTTCCCCCCCCCCCATAAGTATCTGTAGAAGAAGTAGATCAATACCACAGGAGACCCCCACTGAGGCAAGCGGGCGCAAGAAAAGTCCATCAAGAGCAAAACCGCCACCTCTGCTTCCAAGGTGAGAAGGACTGGAACCCACGTTAGGAACACCTTGGACTCATGCCATGAAGCCCTTAGAAGAGTTAAAGCAACGATGGTGAAGAGACTCCTAACCACAGCAGTGGTCTTCCAATGCCATAGGAGAAGAGAAGTGGAGGGGAAGGGAAGGGAAGGGAAGGGAAGGGAAGGGAGGTGTCCCAGGTTTTGCAAAGTTATCAGTTTTGAGCCACAAGCAGGGAAAAGTGAAGAAATAGTTAAGCAGGCAGGACATCATCAAATATGCCGACGAGAGAGCTGAAGTTAAAGGGTGGAGAGCGGTGTATTTTAGGGCTGTGTGAAATTTGGTCCAGAAATTAGCCTTAATTTACAATTCCTGCAGTGGCAGACGTTTGACTTCTGCCAAGATCTCTGCTGGTGTAATGGGATTGGCTCCCTCGTGGGCAAAGTTCCCTGAAGTGGGATGGGAGCATCTCTCCTTTGGATAGGAGGGAAGACCTCCACACGCAACTTTCCTTTGGACACAGGTTTACTAGGTGAGCCCAGCAGGCTTGTAAAGTCGTGACTGCAGGGTGTGTTTAACCATAAACTAAATGCAGATGGGGAGCTGGGACTGGTAAACTGCCCCATTCCAGCGGTCTGCAAGAGGAGACAGTGGGCCCTTGAGGGGCCATGGCAATAGGGTGTTTGTGGCTCAACTGCTTTATGGTCTATCATAGGGATTCTGCAGGGTATGGTCAAAAAGGTCAAGATGGCAGCTACAACGGTGCAATGTGTTGCATCTTGACTTTTCTGACCATGCTCTGCAGACCCTCCTGGTTGAGCACATCATCTAGATCCGGGTTCCTCAACCTTGGCAACTCTAAGCTGTGCGGATTTCAACGCCCCAAATTCCCCAGCCAGCTGGGGAATTCTGGGAGTTGAAGTCCGCACAGCTTAGAGTTGCCAAGGTTGAGGAACCCGGATCTAGATGTCTCCTCTGTCCCAGAATGGCCAACGAAGTAAGACTGGATGAGAATAAACAAAAGGGAGAGAACGGGATATATCTTGCCCTGAATTCTGAAAAATCTGGACAGCACATACAGCATGGAGAGATTTTTTTCCTGCCTCTCATGCCACACAGTGGAAATGCTGACAGCACTGAACAAGACAGAACCGGTCCTTCGTTGACAGGACCTGAAATGTCTCCTCCGTCAAAAACCAGGGATATCACCGTGAACCACTAAGAATTGGGTTATGTATAATCTGCCCTATGGAGGTCCTGGACCCCAACTATCCCCAAACACGTCCCCAAAGCTGGACAGACAAAAGCCCATAGACCCCTTAAGTCCAGAAAGACACAGGAGAAGAAGTTGTTCCCATGGACTAATTCTGCGCACTGTGGCACTTGCCCGGGTCTCCCGTTCCGATGGCCGGAAAACGAGGCTACTTACGTCTCTGATGGAAAGTCTCGGACTTCGAGAGAGCGCTAGTTAGAGGTGGATGTTTGCTTTGAACTGGAATTGCCTTCTCAACCCTAGAGGTGATCCTGCTAGATTTGGGCTGAGGCGCTTGGGGGAGGCTGAGTTGGGAAGCGGTGGTGGGTGCTGAGCCTGTTCTGTGGATAAACAGAGGGCTAGGTTCATTGGTGGGGTGAAACACACAAAAAGGGGCAAAATACAAAAGAAACCAGGTGGTTTTCAGACCCCTCCCTCCACCTACTGGCATTTTTCATGAGGCAATGGCAATGGCCATTCAATATCTTACCGAGTGTACGATGCTCCCTTTGTAGCGTTTTCCCTTCGCAGCACCATCCCAAACAAGGAAGCCCATATTTTTCCCCACTGAAATCTGCAAACCTACCAGCATTATTACGCCAGCCACTTGGAGGGAAGGGTATGAAATATTTTATGCAGTTCTTTTTACTGCTGGTGGTGAGCTGCCTAGGATCACTGGGCGAGATAGGCAGCCAGAAAACCGGCCCAGCATTTTGTACAACAGGATGAGCAATCGTGGGAAAGGCAATGTGGTTCAGTGGTTAGAGAGTCGGGTTAAGATGTGGGAGTCCAAGCTGAGTGCCAATCCCTGTCTCTTAGCTGAACCTACCAGCAGATCTGGAGCCCAACTCTAAGGCAATTTTTGGAAAATCCAACCTTTTCTCTCAGTTCGGTATTCGTTTAATGCATCTTCCAGCTGTGATGTGAACCCTCTTCCGCATCGCTCACTAATGGCTCTACAGAGTGAGTCATGGTCAGCTGAGTCCTAACACATTTCCTCAACTGGAGCCCCGATACAACAGCAGGGGGAGGAAATCAAAGCAAAATGTACATCTTGCTCTCAACTGTTTTTCACATTTTAAAAAATATTACAATGGCACATTTTTATATATCCCACTTTGGGGTGTTCTGAACACTCTGTGTAGATCAGTGTTTTTCAAGCTTGGCAACTTTAAGACGTGTGGACTTCAACTCCCAGAATTCCCCAGCCAGCCATGCTGGCTGGGGAATTCTGGGAGTTGAAGTCCACACGTCTTAAAGTTGCCAAGCTTGAAAAAAACTACAGGTAATCCTGAACTCACAACCATTTATTTAGCAACCGTTCAAAGTTACAACGGTGCTGAAAAAAGTGACTTACAACTGGTCCTCACACTTACAACCATTGCAGCGTCCCTGCCGTCACATGATCGAAATTTGGGCACTTGGCAACTGGCATGCGTTTACAATGGTTGCAGCATCCTGGGGTCAAGGGACTGCGATTTGTGACCTTCCCAGCTGGCTTCCAACAAGTAAAATCAATGGGGGAACCATGTGATTCACTTAATGACCATGTGGTTCGCTTAATGACTGCTGCAAAAATGCCGGAAAATTGGGTGTGGTCACGTGATGCCTCACGTAATGACCTCACCAATTAATGATGAATGTTCCGGTCCTTATTGTGGTCATAAGTCGAGGACTACCTGTAGCGTAGATGCTCTAATTAGTGTCCTCAAAGTTCAGCTGCAAAGCAGGGCAAACTGTTGAGTTTTAAGATGTCTCTGGATGGAGCACCAGGAGATCACTCCAAAACCAGGCAGGCCTGGAGAGACAAGTGGGTAAGGCTGGGTTAAAACTAAGCTCAATTTAATTTAATTATGCTGCGAATGAAATCAATGAATTACAGTTAGTACTGTTTACCAGTCCAGTACTTAACATTTTTCTTCTCTTGTACCATCAAAAATTAGTTTGGTGGCAATGTTGGTAAGGTTTGAGGGTTTGATTGTAATAAAATAACAGAATTCTTGTCCTCAGATTGAAGAGGAAAAGGTGGTTCTGAAGACACAAACACCCCCAACGAAGATACAACTTGGAATAGGGAGCTGTGGGGATGGGGAGGAAAATGCTGATTAACACCCATTCAAGAAGAAAGGAGTTTCATTTAACTGTATTCTGGGAAGAATTAGGGTCTGGGGGGGGACACCTGAAAATGAAAAAGTGGACAAATGCAGCTACCCTTTCAGACTTCCTAAACATGGTGACATCTGTGGAAAGTCCAAACCTTTCCAAGGGGAGCTTTGCAGGCAGAAACAAACTTTGATTTAATCCCCGACATCTCCAGATGGCACTTACACATTCTGCTGTCTGAAAAATCACATTGGACCAGGACTGATTATTCTGGGGGCCAGAGAGATCAATGGCTTGACTGGGGATGAAGCAGGAAACTTCTGATAGTTTTGCCCCCTGATGCAGGGCTGTTTGCAAGGGGGGAGTGGTCAAAAAAGTCAACATGGCAGCCACAGCTCTGGGATTAAAGCAGTGCCCCTTGGGTCAGCCACCTGTTTCATGGATGTCCCTTCCAGGGTGGGCAAAATGGAACCCTGAAGTCTCAAATTTGTTGGATGGTGGAGACGGTTCCTTGACTGTCCGAGATCAGCTGGATTAGATGAATCTTCATTCCCTTTTGGTTTTATGATTTTTGAGGAGAGCTGATGATGGGGGCGGTGGGGGGGAGGCGAAAAAGTCCATCTGAGGCCATCATTATTTTCTGTCTCATCAAGAGCAAACAAAAACGAAAAGAAAACCCCTGGAGCTGTCAGAAGGCAACCTGGGCTTCTTGAAAGGGAAGGCAGCCCAGGTTTGCTTAAATGCAAAACCGTCTTTATATGGAACATTAATCCAGAGCCCACTTGAAGATCTATCAAGCCCTGGAACACTCATAAATTATGCTTCCTTTCTCCCACTTATGGACGTGCGTGCAATTTCTCTCTCCCTGCAGTGGCTCTTTCAGGAAGGTGGAATCTCCTCCCGGGTGAATTCTTGCTCCTAATAGCTTTTCCTTCCTCTTTCTTGCTTCCCCCAACCAGAAGGGGCTGTTCAGCAGAAGCGTCAAGATATCTCCTCCGTGGGGAGACGACGGGAGGAGGAGGCAGGATCGGGCGGGTGGGGACGTTCCATCTCTCTCTGCCATGGAGGATGGATGCCCACATTCCTGCAGAGACGCGGGCCTGGGAAAAGGACAGGAAGATGGCCAGGCCGACGTGGCGATGGCTGGGGGGCAGAGGCGGGCGGGGGCAGCCGAGGAAAGGCGTTTATGCTTTTCATCATCATAACCTGTCAGGATGCGTTAAGCTCAAGGGCCCTGCTTGCGAAGGGACTGACCCCTTTAGCCGCCCTTGAATGGGAGCACACGGGTGGAAAGAACTAATTGTAGCCTCATTTTCACACGTCACTCCCTCCCTCCAGCACCATCCTTCTGAGGTTCAACTAATGTCACCCTTTCATTCCCGACCCTTGCGGTGCTTCTCAGCCTTGCCAACTTTTAACATGTGTGGCCTTCAACTCCCAGAGTTCCCCAGCCAGAATTCTGGGAGTTGAAGGCCACTCATCTTAAAGCCTGCTGGCTGGGGAATTTTGGGAGCTGAAGGCCACCCATCTTAAAGTTGCCAAATACTTTGCTATTGAAAAATACTGGGGTGCTGAGGGACACCCCAATCACCTTTCCAAAAGGAAAATTAACACAAAACGTGGAAGAAGGGGTGACACGGAAGGACAGCTGCCTCTTCAGGTCACCTTCCCTTCCATATTGCCCAATTCAGACAGCACTCCAATTGATGTGGAGGAGGGGAGGGTGGAAGCTGGAAGGCGTTTGTGTGCGAAATCTGCCATCTCCTCTCCTAATTCTCTGCATTTTTATTAAACCATACTTTTTAAAAAAATAACCCGATAACACAGTTGCCCCCATAAAGCTGCCCAGAGTCATTTTTATAGTGAGATGGGTGGTGTATAAATTTAATAATAAGTATAAATAAATAAAAAATAAATAATCCCCCCTTTTTAATTTGACCACGGGGCTTAGGAGGGTTATATTGCATTAGGATGGGGGTCTTCCCACTTTCTTCTGGCCTCCTCAGTGGTAACCTTAATGTGTGCCCCCACCCCCTGAACAGAACTAATGAGCGCCTCTTGAGCTGCAGAGACCACACCAGCTATCGCTTTCCCGTTGAAGGGGGTTCCTTACCCCGCTGTTCCCTTGCGAGCTTGTGCGACTGAAATTTACTTTATATCATTATCAGATTTATATCCCATCTTTATTTTGGGCAACTCAAGGCGGAATGCATAATGCGCCCTCCTCCTATTTGCTCCACGACAACAACCCAGTGAGGTGGGTTGAACTGGAAGTGGGGGGACTGGCCCAAAGTCACCCCGCCGGCTTCCAGGTGAGCCTCAAACTCACAGGTTGCTGTTTCTAGTTCAGCACCTTCACCACGACACAAAACTGACTCCAGCAGTACTCCAGCTTTGCGTATAAAAAGACCCTGGCAAGCCGCTGGCTTATTCAAGCAGAGCGGAACCGAGTTCTCAGAGTGACCCAGCCACGTCCATTGTCAAAACCCGGCACCATTGTTTGGATACACCTCCTGAATCCACCCTCCGTATCCACACGCACGTCCCTTTCCCTCGCATCTGCAGGGCCGCAGATCTCCCTGGCGTTGCAGATGCCTCCCAAAAGAAGGGGGCGAGCCTGCCTTCCACCACAGTGCCAATCTCCTGCATGAACTGCCCTGGCAGGACAGCGTCCAGATGCCAAGGAGGTGAAGGCTGGCTGGGTCCAGCCCCTTCAGAGGCTGAAGAAAAGCCTCCCCTGCTCTCCCCCCAAGCTCAGGGAGGTTGCAATTTTTGTTGCATCCACAGAGATCAGGTACTTTCCCGCAGCTGACATGCTTTTTTGCATCTTGTTTCCGCTTACTTGCTTTACAGTGACGCCAGTCTTTCCTCACAGGGAATTTGAGCTAGCCTGCTAGCTATTCTAACTGCTCCTTTTAAAACTTTTCCCTGTTCTACAATTCCTCTTTTCAGGAGTGAAATAGGGAAGCAGCAGTTCCCAGGCTAGATTCCCAGGCTAGAGAGGACTCTTACATCAACACCGATCCAGCATTTTCCAAGGCCATCAAGAGAAGGGCCAAAGGGTCCACGGCCTTGTTGACAGGAAGAAAAACCTAGACGTTAATCACCGGAACACAGATCTACACATAGGATCTGACTTCTCTGCGTCTATGGCTTCATTCTTCTCTGCAGGAAAGAGATTAATCTAGTCATGTCCCAGAGCTTTTGGCCGAGAGCTGAGATGTACAAGCATCTGTGAAGCGGGTTAGGCTAAACCAGATGTGAAGCGGGTTAGGCTAAACCAGTTTGCCAAGGCTATTCATAAGGACTAGAAACATTTGCTATTTTCTGCTCCCCAGACATGGGAATTGGAACTCTCCAAACCCTTTGATTGCTGATCGGATGGACCCCAAGGCTAGAGAATCAAGAAACACACACACAGGCTGACTGAGGGGCAGATTCTGGAACGGATTTTTCAGCTGAGTTGTAGTGCTTTGATGATTTTTAAAAATCATTTTGCGCTGCACATCCCATCCCCAGACTATCACTGCACAATCAAGATATATGGACCGCAAACTGGGAAGCAAAGACGGCCTGCAGTTTGAAATACCCAAATCCACTTCCAGCTAGACCACAACTGTGGTTTCAGAGACAAAAGCATCCCTAAGGGTTTTCCATTTTCCCACCCTTTCTGCTCCAAAAATAGATTCAGTTGAGGATTTGTTTTTAACAAGAAAAAGACTTTTCAAACAAGAGCCTTGACAACTCAGATTGTCAAAATGTCAGTTTGTTTCCATTCTTTTGGAAACTTCCCAGGTTTGTGTCGCCACAATTCTTCGATAATTAGAAGTACATCAGATGAAAAAGAAAGTGCTCACACAAACCCTTTTCTGCACTGCAGGCCTAGCAAATGCCATTCCAGGCTTTTGGTCTCTGTATGATTTGGAGAGGAGTTCTTTGGTGATGTGAAGCCCTTTGCATCGCATGGCTTTAAAATTTGACCCCAGCAGCGTCTAGTCTGAAATCTTAGGGCTTCAGGTTGCGCATGGACTGATTTCAAACCCCACAGCAAATTCTCAGTACAGACTACATGGCCGTTCCACCCATAGGTGTCCAGTAGAAGACGTGATGACCAGTCCATACTTCAGGAAATAAAGCCAGACTGCTCACTTGAGGGAACGATATTAAAGGCCAAACTGAAATACTTTGGCCACATAATGAGAAGACAGGACACCTTGGAGAAGACGCTGATGGTAGGGAGAGTGGAGGGCAAAAGGAAGAGGGGCCGACCAAGGGCAAGATGGATAGATGATATTCTAGATGGATAGATGATATTCTCTCGCCCCTGGGGGAGCTGGGGGTGTTGACGACTGACAGGAAGCTCTGGCGTGGGCTGGTCCACGAAGTCACGAAGAGTCGGAAGCGACTGAACGAATAAACAACAACAACAAAGAAGCCATGATGATGTCCCTGAATAATGGTGCCACACCAGGGACTGAATAGGACACCATGGTGTAGAATTTAACCTGGTCTATGTGCCATGGAGCCCATGAGACAGTAGAGGGAATATTTTAAAAGGGGATAAGGAAATTGCAGAGAAACAGAATGAATTTTCTGCATTTTTGGAAAAAAAGGAGAAATAATGATGACGAGATTAGAAATTCTGGATCAGAAGGAGGCGACCTGATGCTCTCCCATAACGCTTTGCCCCTAGCCATGCTGGTTGGGGATGCTGGCCATTAGAGCCCCACCCACCTGCAAGATACCACTTGGCTACTGCTGTTCTTAATGGGAAAGAGGAAAAGAGATCCATCAGGGGTGTCATCGAGCTGGTTCGGTCCTGCTTGTGGGAACTGGCTAATTTTTTTCCTAAGTTCCATCTCATCTTGTACTGCACTACACTGAATAAAGCACATCCTTTTTACAATGGCTATAAAACATACAGTTCAAGATGGCGGGGGCAGATAAGTCAGCGGGCAGACTGGCCAAAGTAACCGGAAGATGGTGGGAAGATAGAGCTCTGTGGGCCAGTGAGGTGATGGAGATGCTATACAGTGAGGAGATGCTGGGAAGGGAGGGGTAGGTGGGCCAGCAGGAAGAAGACTCTAGGACAGTGCTTTTCAACCTTAGCAACTTTAAGCTGTGTGGACTTCAACTCCCAGAATCCCCCAACCAGCAGAGCTGGCTGGGGAATTCTGGGAGTTGAAGTCCACACAGCTTAAAGTTGCCAAGGTTGACAAACACCGGTCTAGGAAGATGGTGGTGGGGGTATGTCCAAAACAGATGTGGCCTACTTTATATAACCTCCCAAGATCCACTGAAGAGTTCGTTAATCGCAAATGTGCACTTGCTGATCTTTGATTGAAAATATTGTAAAGTCTCCATTGTAACACCATTTAAAAGAAAAAAGAAAGGAAGAGAGAGAGAGAGAGAGATGGGAATGTGAGTAAAGCAGGAAATTACAGGCCAGTTAGAACAACATTTGTTCATAGTAAATGGACAGAAAGTAACTTTAAAGAGAAATGTATAAAGCATATAGAAAGTTAAGATAACGAAGTGTCTCTGTGACTTGTATAGAAATAAAGCCTTTCCCCCAAGGATCAGACAGATGTTTTTAAATGTATCCATGCAGTATTTATTTAATTTATTTAAAATATTTATCTACTGCTTCTCATTTTTAAAAAAAAACAAACTAAAGTGACTTTTATCTGGAGTGAGGGGTGAGTAGTTGAGGTGACCAGATTTGCTAAAGAGGATAAATTTTTTAGAATGATTAAAACACAAATGGATAGTGAGGAACCCAATGCGATGCCTTCCAACTGGAGAAGGTTACGTTAAAATTAAAATGGCAGGTTAGCATTCTGGGAGGCAATAAAATAAAATAAAAAAATATCCTAATGTTCATTATCTATCTACCTACCTACCTACCTACCTACCTACCTATCATCTATCTATCATTATCTATTATCTATCATTATCTACCATCTATCTATCTATCTATCTATCTATCTATCTATCTATCTATCTAATTTATTTATTCTTCAAATTTCTATCACCACCCATCTCTCCCAAAAAGGGGACTTTGGGCAGTATTATCTATCATCTATCTATCAATCATGAAATTTGTATGCCATTGTATGCCTGACTCTCAGTGACATGGATAATGCTACTTTCTAAGAGAAGGTAAGTATTAGAGCCCACCCCACCATTCTATTTCGCAGTTTATTTCTGCAGCTAAGAACTACACCTAGGAAAATTGGTATTGGGAGGTAAAGCAAATGTGCTTTGAAAAACAATTGTACAGTTGTGATTATAATTGTAAAATTGTATGGAGAAAATTCTCACCACAAGATGACAAGGATTTTCTCCAGACAGTTTGCATCAATTATTTTTCAAAGCATGGCCCCTGAAGGAATGGACTGGGAATGATCTGGACATTTACCAAGCTTTTTCACATTTGGGTTGGGAAGAGAGAATAGCTAGGTGTATCTGTGAATCAATCATGAGTGACGATGGAGAGGTTCCTGGCTGCTATTTGCCACTTTTACGTTAGAGGATGTAAGATTTACCTGGAACAGAAAGTTTCTATACTATGGATGAAGCTAGATAGGACTTTTGCTCAGGAGGAGTGCCAGTGGGCCATTAAAAACCAGACAGGCCGGCTCTTGTGGCCACTCAAATTTCAGAAGGCTGTGGAGGTGGAGGTATACACAATCATCTAACAATTCCACAGTTTATGACCATACATACTGAAAGCATGCAAAAGTGATTTTTTAGACATACATGCCAAGAACAAAGTCCTCTGAATTATCACACTGCTCTGGTGAGCAGGCAGACATCACTGTTCCAGGAAGAGAGATGAATCTCAAAAGTTAGCTTATTTCTATGAATTTCAAAAAGCAGACAGTTACCTCATAGTCTGGGCATCATTAGCTAATATGCTGAACGACAGATTTCAGGCAAAGCTTAACCTCAAAATGTCAACCGTCCCTGCCGAGGACCCAAATTTCCCCCTCCCCAAATTTGTGGTTACTTGGAATGCTCCATTTTTAGCAAGTGTCTCATTTTAATAATCCAAGCATTGAGCAAGAACCCAGGGAACGCAGGAATCCTGTTGGAAAGCCCACCCCCCCCCCACTTCACCAACAGTTTCAGGTGGGTGGATGCCTGCATGCATATGTGGCCTGAAGTTATATTTTTATATGCTGTCCTGTAGAAAATTTATGCTTTTAAATGTTGGTGCTGAAGAAGACTCCTGAGAATACCGTGGACAGCCAAGAAAACAAACCAATGGATCATCAAACACATCAACCCAGAGTTCTCACTTGAGGCACAAATGACCAGGCTCAAATTGTCCTACTTCAGACACATGATGCAAAGACCCAGCTCTCTGGAGGAGGCTCTGATGCTGGGAAAGGTGGAAGGAAGGAGAAGAGGAGGACCAGCAGCAAGGGGGAGGGACTCAGTTATAGAAGAAATGGGTGCACCACTGGAAGTCCTGAAGGACCTGGTTGGGGACAGATTGTCTTGGAGAAGATCTATCTAGATGGTTGTCAGGAGTTAACACTGGCTTATAGAAAGGCATGTAATAAGCTAGATGCAGGCTCTCTGAACCTTTCTCCTTGATGAGCAACTGTTTTTACATGAAAGGATTATTTTTAATACTGGAGTCTGTTGAAACATGCAAACCTCCACCTGCTGCCTGATGTCGTAGAAACCAGAATTCCATCACGCAAAAATGCTTCTGGCTCAAAAATTGGGTTGCAATGTCAACTCAGCTTTAGGAGGTTACAGATATCATATGTCTGTTAAAAAGCCATAGGCGTTTGAGTGCTCAGTTAGGACACTGTCAAGGTGACTGACCTACACACCGTAACGTACCCACAGCTGAGAAAAAATGACTGTGTGAAGTTTCAAGGAGTTAATGGAAAACCAAGGCATTCCTTTCTCCGCATCCTACATTCAGATTCCTTTTGAGTGCTTTCTGGCATCACAGAACTAAATGATGTGAGTAAAGATTAAAACTTTCAAAGGCATTCAAGACAATAAAAGTACTTTTGGACTGAGTTCCCAGCGTCTAATTCAGCCTGGCATGATGCAAATGGCTTGGAAGTACAACTCCCAGAATTCCCCTGATTGGGGAAGGGTGACCTAATTAGTGTAAATGGACTATCTGCTGATTAAGGAAGCTACCTTTTATCAGAAGAAACCAGAAGGTCTTGTTGGCTACGAGCTCTGGGTTTTATAGACGGCAACCTCGTGTGGCACAGAGTGGTAGGCGGCAGTATTGCAACCGAAACTCTCCCCACGACCCGGGTTTGACCCCAGCGGAAGCTGGATTCTCGGGTAGCCAACTCAGGTCAACTCAGCCTTCCATCCTTCCAAGGTTGGTAAAATGAGTACCCAGCTGGCTGGGGAAGGTGGTGACTGGGGAAGGCAATGGCAAACCACCCTGCTATAGTCTGCCAAGAAAACATCGCAAAAGCAGCATCCCCCCCAAAGGGTCAGACATGACTCGGTGCTTGCACAGGGGACCTTTCACCATTTTTTTTCAGCCTCTGAGAACTCCTGGAGTTACATCAGAAGTGCCAGAAGTTTGGAGAAGAGGCGGTTCCATTAAAAAAAAAAAAGGAAAAAAATGGACCCAGGAAATTACAGATCGATCCTCTTGACATCTGAGAAAATCCTAGCAAAGACTGTCAAGTAATGGGTCTGCAAGCACTTAGAGGGGAACGCTATTTTCCAGCACTCTCAGGATGTTCCATGGTGATGGAGCACTCTGGAAGGAACTGATGTCCCTTTAAAGCCCTCCATGGCACAGGGCCGGGTTGCTTGTGGGACCGCCTCTCCCTGAGGGTATCTGCCCGTCCTACTAGGTTAGATCGGGTGGGCACGCTCCAGGTCCCCTCCCTTAAATGTGGCCACCTGGTGGGACTTCAGAGGGGCGCCTTCTCGGTGGCCGCCCCCACCCTTTGGGACAGCCTCCCACCTGAGACGCGAGGGGTCCCTCCCCTTTTAGCCTTCCGGAGGGCTGTGAGGACCTGGCTCTTCCCCCAAGCACTGGGCTAGCATGGGGGTTGAGCTGGGAGGATGTTTGGGCTGGCGCCTGGGAGGAAGGGGACTTCTGTTTTCATCTTCGTTTTTATGGATTGTTGTGAGCCGGCCAGAGTCACTGTATGAGACAGGCCACCATATAAGTCCTATAAACAAACAAACAAACAAACAAACAAATATCGCAGGCTGCCGTGTTTGGATGGCAGCTTTCTCCTCCAAAATGACCAGAATATAGCATTTTTCTAGCACTTGGGCAGAAAGGAGAGATGGTGGCCATCAAGGAAGGAAGGAAGGAAGGGAGGGAGGGAGGGGAAAAGAAATTGAGGAAATGGGTGTATTTGCCATTTTCCCATGAATATTCTGTTAGACCCAGGGCTGTCCATCAAATGTCGGTGATAGTTGAACCTGTTTTTCTGGATTCCCACAATAAACCAAAAACAAACTGAATGAGCTTGGTCCACATATGACATAAAGCCACCACAAAAACTTAGAAGAACAAAAGGCTAATGTTAACCAAGCAACTCTGGTTGTGTGAATGAAGCTGAAGAGCCTCCTACTGATCTGATTAAGTGTATTATGTCAAAGCAGCCCAGGACTAGCTGTCTTTCACCCACAAAATCTCCTTTCCAAAAAAAAAAAAAAATTGAATGAGCAGAACAGCAAAATGGGGAGCATTTCAGATCCAAACAACCAGGAAACCTCCTTCTGCTGGCCTGGTCTGTTCAGATGTTTCCCCTATCCCATCCCTCCCTTTCACTTCACTGTACTTTGGCCTCTCTAGTGAGATCGAGCACAGCGGGCATGCTCCAGATCTCCGCAATTAAATAATGTCATCCACTGGGGCCTGGGCAGTGCATTTGCTTAGTTGCAATGCCTGCCCTCTGCAACAGCATCCCTCTGGAGCAGCCCTGGATTAACCATTAAGCAAAATCAGCAAGAGCTTGGGGCACCAAGGGAAGGGGGCACCAGAGGTTTTCACCCTAGCTATATTGACCTTAACTCTTTCACTGCCACACTCAACTTGAGTCGAATTTTTTGTAAGTGTCCTTATCTGCCATCTTCAATTCTAATCTGCATTGTTAAAAATAATTCTTTGGCATGGTGAGTGACTAAAGTTTAAAAGTTTGAGTCTTAATGTCATGTCAGTTAAATAATGGAAGGGCTAAGGGGCTCCATTGTTAGGCTGTGCTTAGGGCATCGGTTGGCCTTAATCTGGCCTTGCCCTGGAGATTTGTATGGCTCCACCCTACTGCTGTTCCAGAAGTTGTTAAAGACATGGCTTTGCTCCCAGGCCTGGGGTTAGGGTGGATGCTGAGCCTTTGTTGGTTTTGGGTATGTTTGCTTGTTCTACTCTTCTGGACCAACATGTTTTTTATTGTTTGGTCTTCCTTTGTGTGTATTGCAAGCCACCCAGAGTCTTTAGGGTGTTGGGCGATCTCCAAATCTAGGGAGGAAGGAGAGGGAGGGAGGAAGGGAGGGAGGGAGGGAGGGGGGAGAGAAAAGAAGGAGGGAGGGAGGGAGGGAGGAGAGGGAAAGGAAGAAAGGAAGGAAGGATTCCTTGAGGAATATTGATCTCCTCTCCCAGAGGACATTCATTCATTCATTCATTCTCACTTTTGCCCCAGGAGCTGAAGAGGACATTGATAAGACACCCCTCTGCACAGCAACCACCCTGCAGGATAGGCTTTGGTTAGAGAGAGAGAGAGAGAGGCAGGCCCCATATCACGCATGAGCTCCCACAGCTGAGGGTGGACTTGAACCCAGGTCCTCTCATTCTTCATCCACATCTTTACCACTACCCTGCATTGGCTCTAGAAATCCAGAATCCAGATCTGGATGCTTTTCCTCTGAGGCCTGAAAATTCTCCCAAGACCTCTTCTGCCCCTCAGACAGACTTGAGTTGATGTGAGTTTCCAAAAGCGAAGTCTGTCGCCAGCCATGATTTGCAATAACTGTGAAACGAGAAACGCTGTTTACCCATACCACCAGATAAATCCTCACTCGCCGGAGGTTTGCCCAAGTCCCGAGAGTCATCTGGTTTTTATTTGTAACACAAAATGTAATTAGCCTCAGCAACGTAGCAGAAGAATTCAATAAAAGGGAGCTTTGCTCTTAATGGTTGGATTGTGACATCTTCACCCCCATAAATGTTAATTAAGAAAACGCAATTGTTTCATACCCTCCTTTACAAGCAAACCGAGGCCTGGATGGAGAGGCTGAGGATGAGCGGACGAGCTTGGGGGGATTTTTAAAACATAGCTTAAAGTGACCTCTGTGTGCTAGGGGTAAATGCGTGTCCCGTGTCTCCAGAGCGTCCTGATAAAATTAGAATTTCATAGTGAATTGATATCACTAACCCAATCTGCATGGAGCTGCCCTTTTTCCTTCTGAAATGCAGAAGACTTCAGAACTTACTATTACCCCATACAGAAGAGGCTGTCTGGCACGAGGATAGCGATGCTCCAAATATTGTGGATCTGTGGTTGAAACTGTTGTTTCAGCCTTACCAGAAATGGCCCTACTACTGTGTCGAAATAGTAGTTTCAAGGGTTCTGAGCTTGAAATCTCTCTTCTGAATTTGAAGCAGAGTCATTCCAGCACTAGAAGGCTTCTGAAGGTTGGAACAGCCTTTCTGGACTTGAAGCAAGTATTCCACATTTGAAATGTGTGCGTGTGAACATTTCACTCTCAAAACATCTTGCATACTGCTACGAGGCTATTTAAAAAGATGCAATTCGCACACGCCCAGCTTTAAGTGCCTGGCAAGAAGATGCGAAAGGGCAGCTTCTGGGCTCCAAAACTCCAGGTTTGGAGAATAGCTCCATCATGGGTGTCTGTAGGGTATGGTCAAAAAAGTCAAGATGGTGGCCATGGCTGCGTGATTGAAGCTCTGCCTGCTTTTAAAGGCATTGCATGTCTATACCCTGCAGGCACCCCTAAGCTCTGCCTTTGTTTTCCTTCTACAAAGACATCTTAGGTTTGTTCATGTCTCTGTATGCAGAGAGATTCGGCTCCCATAAACCAGATTTAAACTTATCTGCACATTCCAAAGATCAAACTATTAGTTTTGCTTTCAATATGCAAACAGTTCAAAGCCAACACTGAACTCACCCTTTCCCCCCTGGGAAATTTGGGATGTTAACAAAGAATTGCCCACAGCGAAATGCTTGATGGTTTCTCATCTCTGCCTGGCGGCACCGGCCAAAATGTTCTGCGGAAAATTAGTAGACAGAAGCAAAGGTGAGATGCTCTGGTTCTATCTACAGGAAGCGCTTTTTCCTATCAAGTGACCCTTGGCTCGAAAAATTCGCCCTCCCTGCACGTGAGGTTTGTCCCCTCTCAAACTTCAGGTAAAGGATAGATCCTGTCACATCCGTATGTTCATCTCAAAAGGCAGAAATGTTCCATCATTGTTAGAAAGGATCTGAAACTTCATGATGGCTAGGGAACTCCGGTTATTGAGCTGCTGACTACAGATATTAATGGACATATGAACATTGGAACTTCTAAATGACTTGGTCATTTCCTTCTGGTCTTGCTGGGTGGCTTCCTGGGAACATCTAACTGGACAGACTGGTCATCCCTATCATCTGATCCAGTAGATCTTTCCTTATGTTCTTAAAAGGCAGAAGGCTTTCTGTCCCGAAGATAGGAACATGGCTGTAAGACAGAGTCGTTTGTTGAGATGGGTGGCTATATGAATGAATGAATGAATGAATGAATGAATGAATGAATGAATGAATGAATGAATGAATGGATGGATGGATGGATGGATGGATGGATGAATGACTCTGAGCAGCCATTGATCTCCCCAGGTGTGTGACCAAGGGTTTGGCTCTGTCTCATCCTTGCCTCTAACATGATTTGAATGGAGTAGATTACCCAAGTGTCTGTCATCCAGATGGGTTGGTCCACAGCCCTCATCATCCCCAGCTAATGCAACTGGAGGAGAACAGATTACAGCAGCCATTGGCCATTGCAGAGATGCAGAAGATTACCTCTCTTCCCATCATCCTCTTGGGAAGAAGCAAGATCAAGGTGGAGAGCTAGGCAGAGTCTTCTTCTATTTATGGACTCCCAGGGGCTGTTCATTATTAATGAATTCTTGGAAGAGGGACTTGGCGGAGCCCTCTGCAGCTGTTTTAAAGTCACTGCTTCCTCCTAGGGGAACAGGAGAAGTTGCCTTCAACATGGTCAGGCTATTGCCCTTGTCTTGTCTGAGTGACCACACCCTCCATGAACTCAGGCAGAGACAAACCATTCTTCCTCGCCTATTCGTAAGGCCTAATGTTCAGATGCTCAGTCTCTGAATGGGCAATCCTTTTCCAAATTCCCTCCTGGGACATGTTTGCCCAGGAGAGAAAGGAAGATTGTAGGCCAAGAGTGTCAGCCTCCAGTTCATCCAGTCTCTTCACACCACAGACTGCAACAGCATTCCTTCCCAGATGGAGCAGAAATTCAAGCCGTGACTGGGATGCTGGCATCCTCAGCATCCCATGTGCTTATGCATGGCACCTCAGTTAAATCAGCAAGCATCTACAGACTTCCAGCAATTTCTGACGCCAGCATCATGTGAGTCCCATTGGCGCCTGCTGAGCCAACGTTGTCTGTTCAAGCAGAGGATTTGGGAGTTCAGCGCTTGGTATATGAAACAAAAAACATGAAGCAGACCAGATCAAATGACGTCCTTGAGCAGCTCAGAAGCGCCCAACTAGCCCTACCTCACAAGCTTCGCTGGACCTTCCTTAAATCTCCCAAAGTTAGTCAGCCATCCTCAAGTTGATATCTTTTGGCTGGGTTGGACTTCAACTCCTAGGATCCCTAAGTCTTTATGGCCTTTGGCTCAGAGTTCAATGGAGGCCACCAAGTTGGCAAAGACCAAAATAAGGGACATTGTGGGCAATTAAGCTGGTGGGTCTAGGATCAAATTGCCTGGTACTACTTGGGTAAGGTCAAGAGAGCCCAGCAGTGGGCATTTTGCCAAGATCCCCTCAAAACCAGAAGCATCTCCCCTTCATGATTGATAACGTTGGTCTACAGAGATGCCAGCTACTGGAGTTATACATCGCAGTGACATCTGCATTTACTTTTCCTGCATCTCCCGAGTACAGCAAGCCCAAAGGAGGAGTGGGAGAAACGGCCTGGCGAAACATCCCACAGAGCCAGGCTTCTCCACCCCAGATGTCCATGCAAATCGAGGTCTGGAAGAACTCAGTGTCAAGGGGTTGAGTTCCTCCAGACCTAGGTTTGCATGGACATCTGGGGTGGAGAAGCCTGGCTCTGTGGGACAAGGCTTTCTAGATCCTGGACTTTGGGAAGCTGGAAAGTTCTTATCTCTGAAGTGCAAGGACAGAAAGTCACAGGAATAGCTTTTCAGTAACTCAACCCCAAACAGGTCTCATTCCAAGTCCCACCGCCCACCCGTTTCTCCAGGCCTCAAAGTGGCATGGCTGATCTCAGGACAGGAATTCACTTGGCTTGACCCTCTTTACCCGTTTTACCCTCGCCTTCCTCCTCCTCAGAAAGTGCCTTTCTGTCCTGGCAGGTGCCAGCGAGGGAAGGGTTAAGAAAATGTTTATCACAAGGCTGGCTTCAGAGTTGAAAGTAATGTGATCAGTAATGAATTTTGCGTTACATTAGGGCTGTATAAATGGACAGACAAGCACAGACACCAAGTGGCCAGGAGTCAGGGCTAATTTAATGAGGCTAAAATAGAGACAGCACCAATTAGACGCCGGGCCAGCTCAATGCTCCTGCAGGGACTGCAAATGAATAGGTACAAATCAAATTAGGGACTAATAGAAGCAGTATAACAGAGGGCAGTCAATGCTAAATGCATTTGGGCCTTGTGACCTCCCTGCTCTGAACAACAGAATCCTAAATTTGCCTTAAAAGAGAGAGAGAAAGAGAGAGAATAGGAGAATCATAATCAAAGTAACTCTTGTTTGTCTAAACAATCCACCCAACAACACAAACTGCACTGCTTGCAGGAGTCTGGAAAATATCTCAGCATCAGCCATTTTGCACATGCAAGGAGTTCCTTCCCCAGGGAACAACGCATTAAAAAATCATCCAAGGTACATGGCGCAAATGTCGGATCGCTTTCTGTACACTCATCAGACTGCCAGAGGAAGAGAGCCGAAATGCCCACAAACCAGAGTGGGGCAGAGGGCTGGGCGCATGGGCTGTCTTGGCCCAGGACTCACCATGGGTCTCCAAAAGGATCGTTGCTGCAGATGATGGGGAGCCCTTGTTCCAGCAGACCCCAAAGGACTATTACAAATGTTTGCGTGCATGGGGGCATCTGGCGGGGAGATGGGCAAACGAGTCGAGATGGCAGCCCCCGCCACCACCAACTTGAGTTTTTTTGACACCCCATACTCATGTCACAATCAGGGCCACGGAAAGGGAAGCCGCATTTTCAAGAGAGCAGGCAGCATTGTCTGACACCCGGCTGCGCTTCAGGCAAGACGATGCACAACCAAGTAACTTCCTTTTTTTCTTCAACTGCTTTCAGCTGGAGTGATTTTAAATAAACGTACATTTTCATGACAGTTGCCTCTATGCGTGTGCTCTCTGCGCTGTGTGGGCACACACATGCGTCATCCGAATTGAGCCCCTTTATGCAACATGTTACCCCATAAGAAAGATGTTTTTGTAGACTTGGGGTGGGGTGGGAGAGGCTTGTGACTTTTTTTTTTCGGAAGAACAGCAAATCTTTCTTCTAGCTGTGATATTGTTGCAATGCAGGCTAAGGCTGCCAACAGCAAGGTAAACAAGCTGTTGAGATCCTTTTATGTCCAAGAAAGAAACAAAAGAACAGGAAAGAATATGAATATATCGATATCGATATCTATAATCTATATCTATAATCTATCTCTACAGGTAGTCCTCGCTTAACAACCACAACCGAGACTGGCATTTCGGTTGCTAAGTGAAGCAGTCATTAAGCAAATCCAACCTGATTTTATGACCTTTTTTGTGGTGGTCATTAAGCGAACCACTGCCCTCGTTAAGCGAACCGTGTGGTCGTTAAGCATCATTTTGCTTGCCAGAAGCTAGCCAGGAAGGTTGAAAATGGTGATCACGGGATCATGGGATGCTGCGACAGTCACAAATGTGGACGGTTGTCAAGCACCCAAATCATGATCATGTGACCTCAGGGATGCTGTGACAGTTGTGTGAGCACCAGTTGTAAATCGATTTTTTCAGCACTGTTGTATGAACCACCACTAAATGAATGGTCATTAAGTGAGGACTACCCGTATCTATACCCATACTTATACCTATACCTATACCCCTAACCATATCTATATCTATAGATCAGTGCTTCTCACCCTTGGCAACTTTAAGACGTGTGGACTTCAACTCCCAGAATTCCTGGCTGGCTGGGGAATTCTGGGAGTTGAAGTCCACACGTCTTAAAGTTGCCAAGGGTGAGAAACACTGATCTACAGATTATGTGCCATCAAGTCATTTTCAACTGCTAGTGATCACACAGATAGACCTCCTTTCTCTCTATTTCCAGCTTGGACCATTGGAAGGCAGCTGTTGCTCAGGTAGAGCAGATCACCGGTGGTCTGACTCCATATAAGTCAGGGATGCACTGGAGTTCCTGGGGCCTCTGGGGCAGGGGCAAAGCCTCCAGGGCTTTTCCAAATATCACCATCAAACTGTAATTTTTAACAGGGCCATGAAGGAGTTTGGGTCTGAAGACGTTCCAGACAACGCCTGAAGCATCCACCTGCCACTTCTGAAACCAAGTTTGCTATTTAGCATCTTCCATCAAGTAACAAATTTGCTTTGACGTCCCGCCATTTTGCTGGCCTGTTTATGGCACTCTCTCTGTTTGCATCCCCACCGCCAGCCTGTGAGAAAGATTGGCCTGAGACAGACAGACAGACAGACTCAAAGTCTTTCAACATCCTCGTTGACTTAAAATCCAACTGTCATCAGGCCCCTTGCTATATACATATTGCTACATCGGAAATGCTCCTTGGGAGGAAAGCCATGGCAAACCTAGGCAGCGTATTAAAAAGCAGAGATGTCACCTTGCCGACAAAGGTCTGTATAATCACAGCTATGGGTTTCCCAGTAGTGATGTGTAGCTGTGAGAGTTGGACCGTAAGGAAGACTGAGCGCCGAAGAACTGAGGCTTTTGAACTGTGGTGCTGGAGAAGACTCTTGAGAGTCCCTTGGACTGCAAGGAGGTCAAATCAGTCACTCCTACAGGAAATCAACCCTGACCGTTCATTGGAAGGACAGATACTGAAGCTGAAGCTCAAATACTCTGGCCACCTAACGCGAAGAGAGGCCTCACTGGAAAAGGCCCTGATGCTGGGAAGGACTGCAGGCAACAGGAGAAGGGGACGGCAGAGGGTGAGATGGCTAGACAGCATCACCGAAGCAGTGAACATGAATCTGAGTAAACTCCGGGAGGGAGCGGAGGACAGGAAGGCCTGGCGTGCTGTGGTCCATGGGGTCACGACGGGTTGGACACGACTTAATGAGTGAACAACAACATTGGAAAGGCAAGGCAATGCCCAGCTTGTTTGGTGAGAGCAGGATCAATTCTGGCAATATTTCTGGCCCTGCTGTTTTCATCTCCAGGCCAAGTTTAAAACAAGCCCTCCAAACAGGGCGCTTTCCCCTAACGGTGCTCAGAAGAGGAAATGGCTTGTTTAGCTGCTTCGGTTCGTTTGGAGCAAGCTGCCCGTTCTCCCCCGCTGAGAAGGGTTTAAAAACGACCCATGGCCAAGATTCCAAAGATTTAGAAGTCATTCCAAAGTGGGGGGGGGGGCAGGGAGAGGAGAAAGGATTTGTGGCAATTGCATTGGCAGGAAGAATGGCTGATTTCCTTTTGGAAAGCTTATATAGGGAGTTGCCTAGATGAGATGCCAGCATTGTTTTTTTTTAAAATAATTTAAAAAAAACCTCTAATGGACTTCGCAGGAAAAAAAAGTAGTTTATAACTACCAGTGGCGGTATATGAATTCTTGTACTTCCAGATAGAAAACCAGATGTGTGGGACAGTGGTGGAACGGAGAGCAGATGGACAGAGAGAGGGAAAGAGGGAGGGAGGGAGGGAAGGAAAACGAGAGCAGGTGCTAATAGCATCCTGAAGGAATAAAAGAGAGATAGAACTGCACCAGGCTTTATTTTAAGAGACATTCGAAACACAGCCATCTGGATACATTAGTAATCCCTAAACTGTGCGCCAGATACATTAACGTGCCGCAAAGCATGCATTTGTTCAAGAAGCAAAACCTCTCAAGAACATAAGAAGAGGCTGACTGGATGAAGCCAAGGGTCTTCTTCAGTATTCTGTGTCCTACAGTGGCTTCTCAGTTGCATTCTGGAACCCCACCTTTGGGCAGAAGCCTGATTTCCCCTCTTCTGCTCTTGTTCCCCAGCACCTGGTTTTCATTATCTGTGATCTTGGATCACAGCACAGAATAGGAGGATCAGAAGATTCCTTGGAAGATGATCTAGTCCCACTCCAGCCCAGTGCAGGTAGCCAACATGGCAACATCCCTGACAAGAGGCCATCCGGCCCCTGTTTAAACACCTCCAGCAAAGGAAACTGCAGCCTCCTGATGCCATAAACACCTGAACCTCCATGGAACAGTCTTTTAGAACAAGCTAAATTGATGTCCTTCATCACCTCTAGCGGCAGCCAAGTCCATGGTTGATTAAGGGATTGGTCCTGGATCTCCTGGGAAAGGAGTACGGCAGGGCTGTATCCTCTCACCCTACCTATTCAACTTGTACGCAGAACACATCATGCGACATGCTGGGCTTGAGGAATCCAAGGCTGGAGTTAAAATCTCTGGAAGAAACATTAACAATCTCAGATCTGCAGATGATACCACTTTGATGGCTGAAAGCGAAGAGGAACTGAGGAGCCTTATGATGAAGGTGAAAGAAGAAAGTGCAAAAGCTGGCTTGCAGCTAAACCTCAAAAAAACCAAGATTATGGCAACCAGCTTGATGGATAACTGGCAAATAGAGGGAGAAAATGTAGAAGCAGTGAAAGACTTTGTATTTCTAGGTGCGAAGATTACTGCAGATGCTGACTGCAGTCAGGAAATCAGAAGATGCTTAATCCTTGGGAGAAGAGCAATGACAAATCTCGATAAAATAGTTAAGAGCAGAGACATCACACTGACAACAAAGGTCCGCATAGTTAAAGCAATGGTGTTCCCCGTAGTAACATATGGCTGCGAGAGCTGGACCATAAGGAAGGCTGAGAGAAGGAAGATGGATGCTTTTGAACTGTGGTGTTCGAGGAAAATTCTGGGAGTGCCTTGGACTGCAAGAAGATCAAACCAGTCCATCCTCCAGGAAATAAAGCCAGACTGCTCACTTGAGGGAATGATATGAAAGGCCAAACTGAAATACTTTGGCCACATAATGAGAAGACAGGACTCCCTGCTGATGCTAGGGAGAGTGGAAGGCAAAAGGAAGAGGGGCCGACCAAGGGCAAGTGGATGGATGACATTCTAAAGGTGACGGACCCATCCCTGGGGGAGCTGGGGGTGTTGACGACCGACAGGAAGCTCTGGCGTGGGCTGGTCCACGAAGTCACGAAGAGTCGGAAGCGACTAAACGAATAAACAACAACCTGGATCTCCTCATGTTTAGCTCCAGCAGATGAGTCCAGTCACATTGTGAGAGAGGGATAAAACCTTCTCTTTATTCAGTATTTTCCATGCTGTGTATGACCATCTACATTTCCCTTTTTCTTCCTCCACTCCATGCTAAAGAGGCCTTTCTTCACTGGGAAGCTGATCTCTTCCCTTCACCGGTTTCATTGCCCTTTTTTGCCCCCTTTCCAGCACCGATTGATAGATTTTGTGCCAACAAGTTGGGGTTAACTCTTTGAGACCATGTCTCCATGATGATCTGTCCCTAACCTGGCCCTTCAGGTCTTCCAATGGTGTGCCCATCACCACCGCAACTGAATCTGTCCACCTTGCTGCTGATCACCCTCTTCTTCTCTGCAGTATTTTTTCAAGGGCAGTGACTAAAAGGAATACAATAAGGGCATTTCTGCACTGACTGGGTTGCCTTCTGTTCCCATCCTAATCATTCCAAATGTGAAATCTGCCTTCTTTATAGCAGCCTCACTGACCCTGGATCTGACCTTTTCATTGCACTGTGATCCCATGGAGTTCTTCTACACTGTGGGCAGCTCCTGCCGCTCCGGATGATCTAATTAACCTCCGTTAGTATATTTCGGTGGACCGGTGAGTCCCTTCCAATGCTGAGACCGTATAGTGGGCAGAGGTTAGATAAAAGAAACCTGTGTCTGAGACAGAATTGTAACCTGGGAAAACATCTCAGACAAGATCTGTATCTTTATAATAAAAGTAATATTGTCCTGCATGTTTCTGGTCTCCTGATTTGAAGGGCTGACAGACATAGAAGAACTGCCCTCAGAAGTCTACTGGCAAGTTCTCTGCATGATTCCCTGCTCTGGTTTCATTCACTTCCCATCACACTCTGCTTGGATGGAGTGCTGAGTGGAATAGTTAGATCCAGATTCAGTTTCCAGGGTTGTTCATCTTCAGGTCTGTAAAATGACAGGCGTGACCAGTGTCACAGCTGAAGCCCCCTCCCCTTTGAACCTGTATATCCCCATACACAAAGGGGTGGGACTTAAATCACAACACTGGGACTGCCATTGTGCGGATTTTGACCCTGCCCCCTGTAGATGCCCGTATCAGCCAATACAAAGATCAAACTCCATATGTCTTGCCAGCTAAAAATGCCAAGTCTCCATTTGCAGCTCAGGCAAGTTGAAATTACAGTTGCTGGAATTTCCATCCTCCAAAGTCCAAAATGGTTGGGACATCTGGGAACTGCAGTCTCTACACAATTGGTGGTCATCAGATTGGGGAAAGCTAAGACAGGGATTCTGGGAGTTGAAGTCCACACGTTTTAAAGTTGCCAAGGTTGAGAAACATTGCATTCGAGTGAATAGATAATCAGCTGGCTTCAGGGAACAATTAATTCTATCCAGATTAAGTAACTTGAAACCAGTTACAAATCCAATTGGTAACCGATATCTCTGATTCTTTGTGTAATATTGTCTCTGGCGGTCTCGAACTCTGGTGCCAAGAGCATCCCTGGAGAAAAACCACATACAGTTGGAGCCCAGCTTTTCAAAGGCAACTCCAAGATTGGTGGGGATCTATCAGTATAAAGGCAGACAAGCTTGAGAAGGTACATATACACACACATACACAATCACAGGCACCACATAAAGATGAATTCAGAAGTACAGATACATCATACACACACCACCACTACCACACCCACAGCCATTTACATGTATATAATACAATGTAATATTGAACTGGAACATGTTACATATAAAACTGGACTGGATTTTGAACATGTCATAATGCACCACGATTAATAAATTAGATTTTTTGCTGATTCAACAACTTTCTTCTGACAATCCAGTTAAATTTGAACAGCTTTCCTTCCTAGGCAAGCTGTCTTAAAACATGTTTTTGTGGTCATAAACACACCTACACACGCAGAACAATGTATAGTTTCCAGCCCTATCAATAAATAGTTCTAAAAATCATGGACTATCTACTGTATGAAGTTATAAAGCATACATATTTCATTAGCTTTGGTCTACATTTGTATTACAAAAATGACAAAACATGCAATATTCATCTAGCATTTTATCAAGGAAACAAACATTTGTAAAATTGGTATTTTTTTCCCAGCCCGTCTTTAGAATTTCATACTGATATGCTTCTTCTTAACCTAAGAGAAGCAATGGTAATATTTGGAGACTCCAGGTCAATAATCGTGGTGTTTGATGGCTGTCCCTTGACATCCATCTTCGTGGTCTATGTGGTACAAACAGAGAATGGATGGACTAAATGATTACGTTTGGCAAAGTTGAAGCAAGTAGAGCAAGGACGAAACAGCAGATCGTCTGGATCAGTGGGATTAAAGAGATTCCAGAATATCCTGGAAGAACTACAAGTTATTTTTACAGACAAGTCAAGATGCCCCACGTGCAAGGATTTGAATAATGGCACCTACATTCTAAAATATATAGTTTCAGTACACCGTCTTAGGATATAGAAGGAAGTCTGTTTCAGGAAAGTTCTGGACACAAAATAATTGGGCTCCTCATCCCCCAGTTCAGCTTTTCCTAAACTGGATCAAAGCGGGGGGTGGGTTTTGCAAAAGGAGCTGAGAAAAGCCACTGACGTCACTGAAGGCACTTCCACGTGAGGACTCTGCCAGTTTGAAAGCCACTTCAGACCTTGTGTCCTAGTGTGGGCTGCGTTTGAGAGATGGGTGCATTTATTTCTCAAGCAGCTGGGTTGCACTGAAGTTGCCGTAAAGCTAGCCTTTTCTTGGAAATTGTGTGTTCTGGGGAGTTTGTGAATGGTCTGTTTCCCAATTTGCAGCTTCCTTTCCCGAGTCACCTTTCATTTAGTTTCCTTGGGAAGGATAAAATTATGCTTTCGCTACACTATGGATCGTTTCCTATTCCTCTGTCTGGTTCCCTCTTAGTGCCAACATCCGGAGTTACTTTTTGCTTACGGTACGACTATAAGAACCCCATGTGAAACTGAAAGTCCAATGCATTGCTTTTTGACTTTTGAAAAACCTTCTCTCATTAACAAGGAAGTCTGGTAAGGCAAACAACAGGATTATTATTTTTTTTGGCTATATTATAAAAAATGTGCCCTCTTATCTGGCACACAGGGAGATAGCCAGTGGAGAAATTAAGAATTCCAGATTGTGAACTGAAGAGTCTTATTGGGTGGAGTAGGTTTTAAATAGTAAAGACAATGACCACATTCATTTGAAAATGTGCCGGTTCTTCTTAATTTCTTCTTTACCCTATTCTGAACAGGATCCTGGCTCCTACCTTCAAGTCCTACTCTAGTGGCCCCGCTGAAGGTACTGGCACTGCACATAACACATGCTCCTGACATCTTTTTCTACCAGGTCTCATTCAGTGAAAGATAATTTGTTTTTAACATTTCAGTTAAATTCTTGTGCATAGAATCACGGGGGACAAGGTGAGGCAAACGATGGAAACTGGATCCTGATGTGGTTGTGCGAAGCCAGCCGCTTTTATAGAGGCATCACAACGTCTCACTCAAGTATGCAAAGGGTGGAGCTGGCACTGTGACGTCACAATGCACGCCTCCTCTATTTAATTTATTTATTGGTCCATTTATTGCATTTCTGCTCCACTGCAGTCTGCTTCTCACCATCTTGGCTTGCAGCAGACAGACCTGAGTAGAAGATCATGTTCTTGCACATACTTAGTGACTCAACGGCCAAGAGAATATGTGATGACTTTCACTGTACAATCCTCTCTCCTTAAATATCAACAGAAGATAACAAAACCGAACTCCTCTGTTTGGAGGAGATGGGCGGTGGCAAATTTGATAGACAGACAGACAGACATCTTGTGGTCCCCCCCACCCTGTGTATAGTCAGTGTGATGGAAAGATGGGTAACACAAAACTTCATGATCAGTACTAGCAAACCCACCACCACCTTCATCAATAAAGGATGCTCAAAATCACCACTCTAGAGAAATTTGGAAGAAATTCTCAGACATCCTGAGAGAGAAAAAACACCTTTTTTGCAGAGGAAGAAATTTTTTTGCAGAGGAAGAACATTTCCAAGGTACAGCAAGACAGACTTCTTCATATGATTTAGAATCCATTCCCTCCCTCCCTCCCTCCCTTTTTTTTGCCCCTTTTCTTCTGCTAATTTTCTACCTGACCTACCTGTGTTTTGCCAGGTAGTTCCAGTACTGATGCCACTGGTGTTCCTTAGCTGACACTCAAGACAGGAATCTGAATTCCTTGAGCTCTTGCTGGGAGGGCGGGCATTTGCTTAATGCCAGTCCCAACCACCCAAAGCGGACAGCATTTGCAATTTGCAAGCATTCCAGTATCCCTAAGGCCTCTTGAGCATAATCTCCCGAGAGCCGTACCATTTATGTTAATGGGCCCTTTAATTTACCACAGTAATGGACTCTGATGAAGATGGATTAATTTGGATTATGGTAGCCAGCACTTTGTCGAAGACAGATAATTACACACCCCAACTCTCATCTGCACATTGCTGCCAAGTGTTGTGCGCACGTGGGGTGACATTCCTGCTGAGTGCAAAGGGGGTGCAGGGAAGAGCGGTGGTGATTTTAGGGCCAAGTGTCAGAGCCAAAGTAGCTGCACTGGCTAATAATAATAAATGTAAGCATTTATTGGACTTTCACAGCCGCCAAAGCTCACAGAAGGCTTGGGTTTCCTGACCCAAAGCGGCCAAATGCTGGAAGGGAGGAAGGAAAGGAGAATCCATTTGAACCAAGGGAGACCATCCAAATGCTGTGTTGGCTTAGATATCATAGATCGGTCTCTCCCAACCAAGGGTTTTGGCTGCAACCCCAGAAACTCCAGGCCACATGGACAAAGATGGGTTGGGGATTCTAGGACCTGAAGCCCATGCCAACTAAAGGGCACCGTAGGCTTACAAAACCCTGAGGAGTTCTTGACTTTAAAGTGGGACCCTGAGTTGAAAGTTCTCAAGGAGATCCTTTGGCTCAAGGACAGCTGCAGGGCAGGGGAAGAAATGGCCGAATGACTTGGGTTGGGTGGGTATCTGAGCATCATTGTTAGTTATAGACAGTCCTCAAAGGTCTGGGGGTTTTGATCTTTACAAGAAAGGCAATGCAGTCTAGTGGTTATGGTGAAATTGGGGATCTGCAGATTCAGCTCCTCACCTGACAACGTGGCCCACTCGGTGGCTTCAAGCCAGGAGCTTCTGCCGGGAGGGGTAAAAAATGTGAAGATGGTGGTCACATCTTGAGATTGAGACCCTATTCTTTTATGAAGCACCAGGTAAAAAAGGAAGGGATGGGGCTTCAACCGCCCAGTTACAGGTGCCATCTTGACTTTTCTGACCCCTCCTGACAGACACCCCTGCTTTGAGCCATTTCCAGGCTCAGCCTAACCCATTTCACAGGCTTCTGGGTGTGAGAATAAAATGAAAAAAAAAAATCCATGTGTAATCTGCTGCAAACTCCCCACAAAAAGGCAGTATCTAAATTGAATGTGATAATTGCAATTACAATAATAACAATTAACAGTTGTTGTAATATTAATAATAAGGCTTTCAATTGATGCCAGCCCTTCAGGGTAGATCAGGTCAAGAAACAAACCCTACAGGGATGCCAGGAATGCTAGTTTCTTGTTGGAGGGTAGAATAACACAACCTTGAAACCCTGTCTGAGTTTCTCTCTCCCCCACCTTATGCTAAATAAAATCAAGGAGGGGTTATTTTGAGTTTCTTTCTCACACTTCCTTCAATCTCAGGGTAATCTTTTCTGCAAGTCATTTCTTAACTCTTCATTCATACCTTCCCTAAGATGATCACTACATTCCTTTACGCAAGGTGTGGTATGGTCAGGAAACTGGACACTGAGCTTTCTGCTGTACTTGGGGAAGCAATCTGGCAGCGGCCAGGGCCATCCAGTCACTCCCCAGGCCAGAAAGCTTTCCAGTTCCAGGGAACTCACTGAGGCAGCTGTCCTCAACATGTCAGTCTCTAGATGTGGTGGATCTGAACTCCCATCATCCCCACTCAGAGCTGGCTATGCTAGTTGAGGAGTGATGGGAGCTGTAGTCCAGCAGGCTAGAGGAAAAAGAGTGCTTAGGAAAGTAGCAGAGCAAACATCTGGGGGTCCTTTAAAAAAAAAACCCAAAAAACCAAATTGGAATCTATTTCCCCGTGAAATCCCAGCCTGATCCGGAAGCATTTATAGCCATTGAGGTCAGGGGCCAAGAGTGAGAAACCAGGAGCAGGTCGGAAACTTCCTGCATCCTGAGAATCATGTGACCCCAGAGAGCCACTCTGGAACATCTGTTCTTTAGCTTCAAGGCCTGTTCTGGGCCATCGTCAGCCAGAAAAGTTCTGTTTCTCAGAGATTTCCATGAATATGCTGGAAAGGAACATTGGCAGCAAACCTCGGTTGCTTTAACTAGGCTTATGGGCTTCTCGGAAATGCCTGGCAGACATGGGCATAGCTGGGTTTTACCCAGAGGAACAAACCCAATGAGGAATGGAACATTATAAGTTAATGAAAGGAAATCACCGTTGGGTAAGAGAGGTGTCTGATTTCTGATCACGCGTCTCCTTTGTACCTGTTCCAGATGCCGCTATGTCCCGGCTGGGTGACTCGGACATGGCATCGGCCAGCCTTTCCCGAAGGCCCTCGTCTGTCTGCTCCATGGAAGACAAGTGACGCAGCCCAAAGCTCTCAGGCCAGCTCCCGCAGACTTCCAGGAGAGTCATGCTCCGGTCAAAGGTCCCTGTAAGAGAATCCGGGGAAGATGAATATTCATTTCTTTTCTTTTCTTTTCTTTCCTTTTCTTTCTTTACTGAGATCCCAATACGCTTTACCATATTAAAGTTTATCCAAAGCACCAAAGGAGGGCCAGCTCGGTGTAGTGCTTAAAGGCACCGGGCTAGAATCCGGGAGACCATGAGTGCTAGTCCCGCCTTGGGTGTGGAGCTAGCTGGGTGACTTTGGGCCAGTCCCTCCCTCTCAGCCCCAGGAAGGAGGCAATGGCAAACCACTCCCCCACCCCCGAATAGCACTTAGTCGCATCAATGAAAGCATCAAGCAATGTACAGAAAATAGAAGATGGGACAGGAAAAACAGATTGCGTTAAACAAAAGAATGTGATGGTTAGGTTTGTGCACACGCTGAAAGAATTAATACTTGAAAACTTTCTGAAAGAGCGAAGAGCACAGCCACATAATCCTCTGAATTTCTACCGAGAAGTAAGTAATGGTTTAAAGCAGTACAATGTGTCCTAATAGACATTCATAGGAGAGGGTATTCCTAAAGGCAGTGTTTCTCAACCATGGCGACTTTAAGATGGGTGGACTTCAACTCCCAGAATTCCCCAGCCAGCTCTGCTGGCTGGGGAATTCTGGGAGTTGAAGTCCACCCATCTTAAAGTCGCCATGGTTGAGAAACACTGTCCTATAGGATCTCACCGGAGCTCATCTGGTTAACAGCATCTAGATTGGAAATCCACAGTGCTCTCTAATCAACAGTTGTCACAAATCTTTAATATTTTTAAGAATATGAACTGAAGCATCCTTCGGGGGGGATGGGGTCTCGCCAAATGTCTCTTATTCCTGAGTAAATGTGCTCAAGGTTCTGTTAAGTCCCAACAGGATCTCAGTAAGAGAATTAAGCATCCATGTTCAGTTTCTCCCACTGTTGCAGACAAAAACGTTGCTAGACTGTGTCTGTGAATACCCGCCATCTCTGAGTGAGATGGGTGGTGACGTAATCGGAGAAATAAATAAATAAATAAATAAATACATACATACATACATACATACATACATACATACATACCCCAGTTTAATTACATTTTAAATATGCCCAGGGATGACCATTCTCTGGGTGCACTACATTAAAAAAAATAATAAAATCCCACATTAAAATACAAGAAAATCTAACCTTTAGCAAGCCACAAGCAGAAAACAATTGTAAAACACGGCATTGAAACGCTCTCCAAAATCTAGCCTCTAAATCCTCCAGTGCTTAGAAAAAAGGAGTGTCTTTCCTTGTTGATAAAAAAGTAATTTGGGGAATGTATTCCAGACCATTGTATTTGCCACTCATTCCAGCTTCAAGATCTCTAAGGAAGAACAACTGTCCTTTGATCTGAACCTAATCCATTCCAATGAGTCACCGAATGGTCCTGTTTTGAGTTCTTTTCAATCAAATACAATGCAGGAACAACCAATGCCAGGTTCTCCCTGTTCAGGCAGAGTTGCAGGTGGCATCACAGGCTGGATTCTAGAAATGTGGACATTGCTGGGTGAGCCTCATGCCCTGCATTTGTCTTCTGACTCTGTTTGTTCAAATCTATCCAATCCTTTCACTTACAATGCAGTCTTAGCTGGATGAATGAGATCTTATTCTGGTCCTACCTAAAATTCAGCATGTCCATCATAAGGTCTAAGGAACATACAGGTGGGGGAAAAATCAGAAGAAGGAGCAAACTAAAGGTGTGTAATTACCTCCCTGCCATGCATTACTCCCCTCTACCTGTGAAATCTCCCTCATCCCACAACCTGCCCGCTGGCATGGTGCCAGGTCCTTGTCCCATCCACTGCTTTCTTTTCTCCTTCTGCCAAACCATGAGGCCCCTGGGCACTGAAAGACTGCTTGCTCCTGAAGCAGAAGATGCTGGCAAGAAGAAGGTCCTCCTTTGATAGCCCTTCAAGAAACATCTGCTCATCTCATAGTAGGCCCAACGGCCATGCCGTTGACAAAACAGGCCAGTATCTTGTAGGCTAAAGCACTGATGCAGTGTTGGGGGAAAATTTAAGGCTGACGTCTGCTGGGAAGTTTGTCATCAGAGGCATCTACTGGGGGAGTCAAAAAATGGTGGCCATGACCTCATGATCAAAGCTGCCACCTTGACTTTTTTGAGCCCCCTTGTGGATGCCCCATTTGCCATTCTAACTTTCCATTTTACCCAAAGCAAAAGCACATCCGGCTTGCAGAGATGTTGTAGGAAATTAAAAATGGCAGGCAGGCCTCACCCCATGTCACAGGGGTGGGTCTGGGCGGTAGGACTAGCCCGCCTTGTCAATGTGTGTTGACTTTGGCCATGGCCTGAAGGTGACAAAAACCAGGGAATCAAACCAAAGATTGAAGAGCCAAAGAGGGAGAGACAGCGGTTCTGAGATGCTGGAGCAAAATCCTACACACGGCTTAAAAAATAATTCCCTTCGCTCACAGTTGTTTCCCTAATTCAAAAAATAAAACCTGACATTTGACTAAATGCAAAGATTAGATTGTGGACTCCAGATCACTTCAAAGTACAAATTAAAAATATTGGAGACTATTATGCCACAGGTCTGCTGCGACGGGCGGACATTCAATCATCCTCTGCTTGGAATGAGATTACAGCTGCAGCTTTGACGCTGGGATCACATGCCATTTCACTGAACAATTAGGTAACCGAATATGCAGGGTTTTTGCAGGCCTGGTTTTCGCCATCCTCCTGGCAGGCAGGCGGGTGGGCGGGGGGGGGGGGAGTCCAATGCCAGTGTTTTTCTCAAAGTTAAAAGCCCAACAACACTTCCCCGGTTATCGGGGGTTGGGAGCTCCCCTTTGATCAGCCGTCAGAAACTATCTGTGCGCCTGCCACGGCTGCCCAGTTTCACAGCTCACTCTTGGCCTCTGACAGGTCGTAATAGAAAGGGCGAGAGACCAGGTCCGGCAGCAGGCGTCGCTTCCTCTGATAACAGCCGAAGTACGGGCTGATAACTGGTGGTAAACACGCAGGGCTGGCCAGCTAATCCATGCATCAGCAAAGAGGAGAGATAACAGGCACCCTAATGCCCTCGGCTGAAGAAATCAAATGGAAATCAAAACAGCGCGCCTAGGGGCGGCGGAGGGGAAGGGACGGGATCCTGAAATTGAATCAAGGCCGATGGAGGATCGTGAAGCCCATCTGCTTGGATTGTGAAGCCCATCTGCTGTTGCATATTTAATCTTTTTCAGGGTTGGGGAACTGAGACCCCTCTAGACACAACTCCAAGCATCCCTCAACGTGGGTCGTGCTGGCCAGACCTGATGGAAACAATGGTTTCTGGAGACCATCAGGAGATCCAGTTCCACCCCTCTTCTCCTCCTTTTCAGACCCCAGGGAAGGTTTTCTACTCAGCAGATGGCCAGTGCTAATCCAGTGTCACTGCTGAACTAGATGGACAGAAGCTCCTTCTCAATGGAGGGAGAAGCAGTGCGGTGTAGTGCTTATCCCTTCAGAATAAGGTCTTCCTCAAATTCCCACCCCAAAACTCATTGCGTGATCCTGACCTAATCACTCTCAACAATCAACCCGAATCTGTCCTCCTGTGACATAATCCCAAGAGTCCTGAAGGGCAGAAGAGGAACTCTTTGTTGGAATTATCAGGGGTCAATTCAGCATTGTCGCATAAGCATAAGGGGGTCTCTCTAGCAAACGCATCTCTATTGTGCTTGTGGGATGTCACATGGGTGACCTGATTTCCACTTCCTCCTTCTTCTTGGGCTTGGGGATTAACAATCTCCATTACCCTTCTGGCACACATGCACGCAGGAGGTGCTGCAGGAACGCAGCCCTCACCCAACCATCCCCTGCTACCAAGAACCAGTGATGATTAAGTGCTTTCTACTATGAACCTACCTGTATCCAGACCTACTGAATAAAAGTAAGCTATCTCTGTTTTTCTTCATCTAACTACAGTGTGAAGACTGAATTTGTTTCTGAACGTAATTAAGCTTAATGTGCAAGTTCTCTTTTGGTTTACGCTTCTGCTCTGCAAGATTGCTGCTAGCTGCTTGGAGTTCTCTTATTAACCTTTAAAATCTCCATCACTCTTGAAGTCCTGAATAATGCTTTGCATTCCTTCTTTCCGTCTTCTGTTTTCTCCAAACTAAACATACACCAATCATTTGGCCTTTTTTGCACTGCGTGCCACTTCACTGTCTTCCTCTGAATCTCTTCCCATCTGCTTAGGAACATTTGAGACAGGGAGGCATCTTTTGGGAGGTGCTGAACAATCCTCCACCCCACCCTGATTAGAAAGATGATGAGGGGAGATCAAGCCTTTATCGTAGTTTGAAAATGGAACTTGGCTTCGCATGTTGGATGAACCAAGCCACATCATGGTTGAAGAAAACCATGGCTTAATGTAATCGGTGAACCCGACCTTAATTGGGTGCCGTGTGTGTTATTTTGGGGCGTTAATTCCAGGACTATGGTGTTCATAATTATAAGTTTAAAATACTGTGTTCATTGCTTCAAGATACCATTCTTGATATAGGAAGCAGTACAAAAATCGATTACTAGCGTTACAAATTTGGAAAGCAATGTAGGTTTGATCCCATGGTTGACAGGAAGGTTCTAAAGGTTTACTTCACTTATTAACTTTTTTTCCCCCCACAATCCATTTCTCTGCATACAGCTTCTGGTTAAACCATCTCTGGGATTTTATTCCAAAACAAGAAACAAACAGGAATACAGACATGGAGTATAGATAAAGGGAAGCATTAGCGATTTCCCTTCTTCTCCAGGGGTTTCCAGGGGTATATGTTTGGGTTTTTTTTAAAAATCTGAGGCAGGAGAACTTTTGACTGGGTGGAAAAGCTAAGGAGTAGGCACTGATTGGCTGAAGTTGTCTGTGCTCAGCTATTGGCCAGAAAGTGCAAGCACGGATTGGCTGATTAAGGCAACTGTTTCTCAACCTCATCAACTTTTAAGATGTGTTCATGCTGGCTGGGGAATTCTGGGAGTTGAAGTCCACACATCTTAAAGCTGTGAGGTTGAAACACTGTTCTAAAGGATCTCGAGTTGTACACGTATCCATGCCTCCAGCCTCATAGCATCCTGACGTCCCGACAGATCTGCAAACAGTTAGAACAGCCCGGGTCCATCTCAAGTGCATTTTCAATCGAAGCAAATATGTGTAGCTCAGGGTTGAACTGTGGAGTCCCTGGTGCTCTCTGGGCCTTGTTGTTTTCTTGCAGACGCTTCATTGCCAGGCTGAAGACGTTGCCTAGCCTGGCAATGAAGCGTCTGCAAGAAAACGACAAGGCTCAGAGAGCACCAGGGACGCCACAAGTGCATTTTGAACAGACGTGAGAAAGGTGGAAAGAAGCAAAGGCTGGTGGCCTGCAAGAAGCTCCCAACATTTTTCTTTCTCAGTGTAAGTTGGTAGCATGTTTCTGAGTCCCCGAGTGGCCGCTTAAATTTCCCACAAATCTCCTAGTGCGCTGTTGCTATGAGGCACTGTGGGACATCAGATGGCAATCCAGTGGGATTCTTGCTGCCAGTAGGTGTATCCTGAATGGGGAGATTTGTGGGAAATCTACGCGGCAACTTTGAGAACTGAAGGGGTTCGACTGGATGATCTCCAAGACCCCTTCCAACCCTCTCATACTTCATCCTTACTGGTTTAATCTTTCATCATTTATAACACTGAATTATTGCACCTGGCTTTTGCTGAGAGCAACCTGTGGCACGTAAATAGGCCGTGGAGCCATGAGCATCAGGGTGATGTTCCACCCCAGCATCTCAATTCGGCCTCCAAACCACCCACGTTCTGTGGCGTTACATCCAAGACAAATAAAGCGTTTCTGCCTGATTTCATTTTGCCTGCTTTAATTTGCCATTTTCACTGTTGTAGAGCCACAGGGACTCCTTAAAAAAAGTACAATTCTGGACCACAAGAATTCCTACTAATTCCTTGACCCTGAAGTCATCATGCACTTGAAAGCCTCCTTTTGCAGCCATAAGGATTAGAAACGTACAGGTTCTTCAGATGGAATGTGAAGTCTCCAGCCATAGTTTACTTTCAGTAATGAAAAATGCACAGGAAAGCATGAATAATCACTTGAAGTTATTTTTTATTTATTTTTATTTATTATTCAAATTTAATTACTGCCCATCTCCCCCAAAAGAGGGACTCTGGGCGGTTCCAAAAGAGGGACAAAAGTTATTACTGGTTTTCCTTCTGTCACCTCTCCAGGAGCAGCCCTCTACGCTGGGAAAGGGCATACTGATGGTATGACAGTATTAGCCATGAGGACTAGTACCTTGTTCCTTAGGAGTCCCCTCTAAAGCCAGGAGAAACAGAGCAGAAATCTCTATTTCAGGTCAGCACATTTAGTATTTGAAAACACGTCTTGGGTACTGTCACAAAATGGTAGCCAGGAAGGGGTTGCAGTGATGGGCATGGTCAGTCAGAAAACAGCAGTTTACCAGGAAGGCAAGCTAGACAGGTTGAATCCTAGGATGCTCCCTATGGTCGGGGCTAACCTTCAACCTTTTTCTGGGGTGATGGGCAAACTTCCAAACCAGCCCTGAGCTATAGTCTCTCCCCATTTTGACTTTTTTAATAAGGTCCAAGGGGCATTCTGGTAAACAAAGATGACACTGGCAGTTGGCATTTGCTTTGCAGCATGCCAGCTTCCCACTGATCTCTCCTCATTAAAATAATCTTTAAAAGCATTAAAGACAGCTAGGGCCGGGATCTTGGCCAGTGCCAAGAAAAGCATCTGTAGGAACGCCAGGGCTCACAGACGCCTGTGGTGCCTCTCCCTGAGTGACTCGGATCCTGGGTTGTGAGAAGGCTTTTTCGCCACCTGCACTTTTCTTAAGTGGAGATGCCATGCACTGACCCAGGACATGCCCCTAAGCCAGGGTTCCCCCCAATTCCCCCGTTATCCCATGTGAAACGACTGGCCCATCAGACTCAACCTTGCCTCCTCTCAGGAGACCCGGGCCTCCAGGCTCCAGGGCAGGACCACGTCCCTTTTATCTCAGTGGCTTGATCCACTGAGACCCAGAAATGGAAGCAATCCAAGATCAGCTTCCCCTGTTAAGGACTGTACGTGGCATAGCCAAAATTACTTTAGACTGCAATTTTTAATTGTTCTTTCATTCGATCCACCCTTCAGATCTCTTTTCAGGGTTGTCTGCAGGGCTAGGCCCAGAAAATCAAAGGGATGGCCACAATAATGTGATTAAAGCTCTTTTTTTTTTTTTTTGGTGCAACACACCGTCATGGCTGCCCGTTTGACTTTTTGGAGTAGACTGTGCAGATAGCCCTGCTTCTCTTCATCAGTTAAAAGGGCCCTTGATTAATTGGACGATAGACTGGGTGTTATTTTCATGTAGCTAAATCTTTAAAAGTGGAGTTTATACATTACTTGCCTATTTTGCTTCCTCACTTACTGGATGCAAGGCCTTTCCTCCTGTCTGCTGCCCTTACCTGACAGCCAAGCAAAGGGAACAGCATCTTGGCCTTTAGAGCAATTTTGGTCTGCAACTGTTGTAGGATTTAATCAACACATTCAAACCCACTAATTAATTGATTTAAGATTTTTTAGAGGAATTTTTTAAAGAGATAGAGGAGGCATTCCAGGCCAGGGTGCTCCTCCCAAGCATCTGCCAATTTATCTCAGCCTCCTCTGACAACCACCTGCTTTGTGTTAATGGCCTCTTGATTGCCTAATTTATTTGCAGCTTTCAAATGGAAATACTTGTTATTTTTCTTTCTTCTGTTCTGGAAATCCTCTCTGTTATTTTATTTTATTATTTTTTTCACTGAATCACTTCCTGGGATAGGATATGAATAAGCAACTCTCCTGCCGCTCCACTGATTTCTTAATTCCCCCCCCTTTTTAATATATACTGTTATTAAAAGTTTTTTAAAAGAAAAGTAAAAACTAATTCAAACTAATATTAAGAAAGAAAGAAAAAGAGAGAGATCAAAAAGAAAGCTAAAAGTGCAAGAAAGAAGAAAAAAAAATAAGAAAGAAAGGAAAGGAAAGGAAAAAAGATACGAAGTAGTGACTTCAGATCTTCTTTACAGCAGCTATAAGTACAATTATAAATTTACTTCTTTCTCTAAAGTTACATCATGACTGTTCTTTCTATAATCTATGATGTTTCTTAATTCCAAGTGATCTTTTGAAGTATGAAACCAGGCCCTACGCAGGGGCTGCTTTCGTCAATTGAAGTAGATGTTTCTAAAGTCTTCAGTTTTATCACAACTGGATTTCATGTGGGAAACCTAATACACACACACACAGACCTGCTCAGCCTGTCCTTTTGTATTATTCCTGACCGTTTACACTCTGCACTTCCTCACAAACGCAGGCTATTTCACCCAAAGGATCGTTCAAACAGCCCTAGGAAAAAAAATCTGTTTTAGTTGTGGAAAAAGTAACAAAAAGGCATGTGCACGCACACACACATGTACATTCACATGCATAAACACCCAATAAACACCGTGCCATTGGTTGAAAAGCAACCTTTGTTTCAGAGACCCTCCACCACTGTGGAGTGGGTGGACAGCTTTGGATTCCAAATAAAGCAGACAAGGAGTGAATGCAAACATCTGAGAAGGTACTTGCAAACCTCCGAAAATAAAATTAAAAAGGGCTAAAATCTTGTGAGACCCCCAAATCTCAAGTTCTTCAGTATGATCAGAGGAGATATCATGAGATCATGACCGCCAAAGCCTGCAAGAATTCAGGCAAGGGTGTGTGAGATTTCCAGATTTGGATGTGAGTGTTTGGAAGTGAGGGAGCTGAAATCTCTTGTGGGCTTTTGGCCATTAAAAAAAAAAAGATTTATTTCACTTGCAGCTGAAGCTCCTGCAAGAGTGTGCCACAAGCAAGACTGCAGCGTGCTTGGAAAGATTCCCTACCCTTGCTTTAGGGACGAGAAAATCCCTCATACCACAGCAGAGTTTTCAGATGTCCTACTTTTGGGAAATCCTGACATCTCCCCATTTGTCATGGATCATCACCCTCCTGGCAGGGTCAGACTTTCCGAATCACCCTCTAGGGTAGCAGAGGGAAGTTCCCTGGGACACACCAGAAATGGCACAATTGCAATGCTTAGTGACTCTGGGCAGCACAGCGGCAACTGAAGTTCCCGCAAATCTGGAGAGCCAGAGGTTCTCCTTCCATGTTCCAAGACATGCTCAGCACAATGGCCTTGTGTGATGAAATGTAAGGTGGCCTTGGAAGGGCAGGGAGAGAGATGCTGCTAAGGGAATGATCAGATAAAAGAGAAGGGAGCCCGCAACTGAGTAACAGACAGAGGAAGAAACGTAGGAAGGGCCTGCCATATTTACTCAGGCGGTAAATAGGGAGGGCAGGAGATTTGTACTTTCAGACTTGCCAGATTCTGTTCATGTAGCCGTACAATAAAGTAGAATTAGCTCATCTGGTCATGTTTCCTGTCCGGTCTACCTGGTAAGGCTGACAACCTCACAGGATTGTTGTGAAGGTGCAAATCAAGCTCCTTGGGGAAGAATGAGTTGCAGATGTGAGGGGCGCATCAATCTGACCAAGGAACAGAGTAACTTTGCGCTGAACTGCAACCCTGGTGCATTCCACAGGCTGTTTTTTGTAAGTCATTTCTGATCTCACCGAAAAGTCTGGGACGCATAAGTTCTATCTCACTGGCATCGTCCTGCCAAGAATAAGGAAACGCTGATTTTTGTCAGAGGCAATTGAAAAAGCACACCATCATGTTTCGCTTAAGAAAACAGCCAGGTTTATCAGAGGCCATGATCAACCCTTGTGGTGTGTTGCGTGCACAGCGATGCCTGTATACAAAAGGAAGCATTATGCTGGAGAAAGGAATCTCATCTGACCCACAAGTAAATGTGGGGAGGGGCATGGAAACCAAGTTTTTATCACTGATGGGAGGAGGGGGGATTTCATTTGTTTGGAACAACAAAGGTTTTCTGTTACACCACAAGAGAGCCAAGGTTGAGTTTGCATAAATCCTGAGAAAAAGTGGCAGAGTTTTAAGTCAAAGAGTTCAACATTTCAACTGAACTTTCCTTGAAGGCATAAAATGGTCTTCCTTGGCCTCATGCCTTGCAAAAGTCCTGGGGGCGGGACTGTTTTGACTTTTTTGACTTTCCTCCTCCCCAACACATGTCCCTGTGTACAGTCTCCATAAGTCATGGCCAATGTGGGTCCTAGAAGAGATTTTTAACAATGAGAAGCAGCATGCAAAAATTTAAATTAGTATAAATAATATTTCTTTTGAGATGAACTGGACTCCTGGTGACTTCCCAGCTGTGTTGGTGCGATCTTCTTGGCAACAGGACAAAAGTGGTTTGTCACTGCCTTCTTCTGGGATGGTTTTTGACTTTCCCGTCTAGCCTAGAAAGCTAGGATTTTGTGGTGGTCTCCCATCCAAATCCTAACCAAGTCCCAGCCTGCTCAGCTTCTGAGCTAGACTGGATTGGCCAGGAACTGCTTACCTGAGTGCTTAAAAACACTTTTTTCTGTGAAAGTGAAAAGTTGCAGAAAGGCAGTCACTGCCCGTGAAGATCTGATCCTGTGCTTCCGTCATGCTGTCACCCTCTCGCCATCTTCACTTTTTTGACCACATCCTGCCAACACCCCTGCAGGTGACCAAATGGATGTTGGTCACCTGACCTTTAGACACCTCATCTGACCAACAGAAGGATCACATGAGTAGATTTGGGGAGCAGTGAGGAAGCAGGATATTTAAGGTGGACACTCAGCTGGATCCTGGCCAAGACTCAAGAGGGGAAACGTACTATAGTCGCTCGTGCGGTAACTACAACAACAGTGCTTATGTCACAGAATTGGAGGCAGGATCCTGCTTAGCCCTGGGATATAGCCAGTGGGGTTTTTTCAAACAAGTAATGCTGTTCTTCCAACCGGTGGCATCTCCAATAGCCATTCCTGGGTGGCTTTTCAGCTTGTGCAGCCCAGGACACGTTGGGGCTATTCCACAGGTTAAACCTGTGGCTCACCCTCCTGATTCTTCCCTAGAGCTGCAGAGGAGCAATGGGCAACTCTAAGCATGCAAGATCCACAAGCTGGGCATGTGTGAATGCTTCCAGGCAAATCGTTCTGGGAAATAGGTTTGGGGCTAACCCTGAAGCTGTCTATAAGCACTCTGGGGCCTATTAATTAAAATGACAAAGCCCACAGATTCTGAATATACAGTCCATTCGGAAAGTATTCACTTTTTTCAATTTTGTTACGTTGCAGCCTGATGCTACAATCGTTCGAATTCATTTTTTTCCCTCATTAATCTACACTCAGTACCCCATAACGACCAAGTGAAAACAGAATTTTAGAAAGGTCTGTCAATTTATTAAAAAGGAAAAACGGAAATATCACATGTACGCAAGTACTCAGACCCTTTGCAACAACACTTGAAATTTCGCTCAGGTGCCTCCCATTCCTCTTGATCGGTGCTGAGTCCACCTGTGGTAAATTAAATTGATTGGACACGATTTGGAAAGGCACACACCTCTCTATAGAAGGCCTGACAGCTGACAATGCATCCTGTATCAGAGCAAAAGCCATGAGGTCAGAGGAACTGCCTGCAGAGCTCAGAGACAGGGTTATTGCAAGGCACAGATCCGGGGAAGGCTACAGAAAAATTTCTACTGCACTGAAGGTTCCCAAGAGCACAGTGGCCTCCATAATTCTCAAATGGAAGAAGCTTGGCACAACCAGGTGTCATGAGTGCCGTTGAGCTAAAGTCATCAGCGCAATGGCACTCATGACAATGACAAGGAAATAGGTGAAGGGGTACAAGTTAAGTGGCCATCAACCTACAACGACTAACGGCCAACAAACAATAGCCAAATGAATCACGGAGCCACCCAAACCATCAGCGGCAATACAACGGGGATCGCCCAGCTGAAAGCAATCAGCAGAAGAATGGAAACCTGAGGATGGGCGATCCTGGAAACCCTCAACCAATGGCAGGGCAACGCATGGGACTAAGGGGGGTGACGTGACCGTGAGCGAGGGGGCGCTGACCGGCGCGGGGTATTTAAACCCCGCACCGGCGCGCTCCTGTCACTCTCAGCTTTTTTCTACCGACATTGTACCTACCCTGAAATAAACCAGAACCTGACTTGCAAACCAGTGTCTGAACGTTATTCAGAGATAGGCAGCGCATGACATAGGACTCTTCCAAGAGCTGGTCGCTCAGCCAAACTGAGCAATCAGGGGAGAAGAGCCTTAGTAAGAGAGGTGACCAAGAACCCGATGGTCACTCTGACTGAGCTCCAGAGATCCCGTGTGGAGATGGGACAAAGTTCCAGAAGGACAACCATCGCTGCAGCCCTCCGCCCATCTGGGCTTTGTGGCAGAGTGGCTGGACGGAAGCCTCTCCTCAGCGCAAAACACGTGAAAGCCCACTTGGAGTTTGCAAAAAAGCACCTGAAGGTCTCTCAGACTGTGAGGAACAAGATTCTCTGGTCTGATGAAACCAAGATTGAACTGTTTGGCCTCAATTCTAAACTTTATGTCTGGAGGACACCAGGCACCGCTCATCACCTGCCCAATACCATCCCAACAGTGAAGCATGGTGGTGGCAGCATCATGCTGTGGGGGTGTTTTTCAGCAGCAGGGACTGGGAGACTGGTCAGGGCTGAGGGAAAGCGGAATGGAGCAAAGTACAGAGATATCCTCAATGAAAACCTGTTCCACAGCGCTCAGGACCTCAGACTGGGCCGAAGGTTCACCTTCCAACATGACAACGATCCTAAGCCCACAGCCAAGACATAACAGGAATGGCTTAGGGACAACTCTGTGAATGTTCTAGAGTGGCCCAGCCAGAGCCCTGACTTGAACCCTATTGAACATCTCTGGAGAGACCTGAAAATGGCTGTCCACCGACGGTCCCCATCCAACCTGATCGAGCTTGAGAGGATTCGCAAAGAAGAATGGCAGAAAATCCCCCAATCCAGGTGTGCAAAGCTTGTCGCGTCATACCGAAAAAGACTCAAGGCCGTAATTGCTGCCACAGGTGCTTCAAGAAAGTACTGAGTAAAGGGTCTGAATACTTACGCACATGTGATATTTCAGTTTTTCCTATTTAATAAATTGACAGACATTTCTAAAATTCTGTTTTCACTTTGTCATTATGGGGTACTGAGTGTAGATTAATGAGAAAAAAAATGAATTTGAACTATTGTAGTATCAGGCTGCAACATAACAAAATTGAAAGAAGTGAAGGGGGTCTGAATATTTTCCGAAGGCACTGCACGTCTGCAAAAATCCTGCCAGAACCCTGAATCATGAGCATTTGCCAGCCTCATCCTGCAAGGAGTTTTGAGCTTGTACTGTATGAGATTTTGAAATCCGGTGAGCTTCTGTCATTCTAAAAACATTAATTCTGGGGGGTTGTGGACATCTTACATGCTTCCTGGGAATTACTGAGTCTCCAGTGCTATCCTGACCACTGTGAACCAAGGCACCAGAGGCAAAGATGCCATCGTAGAACTTGATTCCTAAATCTGTATTTCAGGAAACTGAATCCTGCTTAGTAATGGTGTCAAGCACCTGGGGGCATCCACGGGAGAGGGAGGTCAGAAAAGTCAAAATGGTGGCCATGGCCATGTGGAACAGGGCTTTACTCTCGCAGCCATGACTCCACCTTGACTTTTTTGGAGTCAAGCACTGTTGCTACACATTGGGTTTGTACACACCCACATGAAAGTGGGTATCCTAAATTGGTGTCATACGAACCCTGTACAAAGGTGTTTGTCTTGGAGCACATATCTCTTTCCTGATCTCCTGATCAATTTCTCTGGCTAGGGTTTCAAGATTTAAGCAGTTGCACAGAAGGTCCTTTGGTAATGAATTCTAAAGAGTTCATTAGGCCAGTGTTACTCAACCTCAGCAACTTTAAGACGTGTGGACTTCGACTCCCAGAATTCCCCAGCCAACTTGCTGGCTGGAGAATTCTGGGAACTGAAGTCCACACGTCTTAAAGTTTCTAGGGTTCAGAAACACTACATTAGACATGCTTCAATGCCTCAGATAGTATACATGACCCTCTGCTATTCATGCAGTTCCTGGAGACAGGGTATGGTTAAAAAAAAGTCAAGATGGCGGTCACAACAGTGAGATCAAACCTCTGCTTGGTTTTTATGGGCATTGCAATGGGTCACCCCAGCTTATCTCTCATTGGAGCAGCTGCTTGACCCAGCCTGTTGCTAAATTCAGACAGAGGCATCAAAAGCCCCAACAGGTCCTAAGTCAGGAGATCAGCCCTGTTCAGACTCAATGGAGTCTCTCCTCTAGATGCATTTCGGAGTTTTCACCCTTGTCATTTATGGTATTCATCAACCATCCGGTGGCTACATAGATAGCAAGGTGAGATGATGGAGTGAAACGGTGATTGCAGGTGGCACATCCCAGCCTCAGGCTCCCAGACACTTAACCTAGCCCACCCTCACTGGTGGTCAAAGCTGGGCTCAAAAGAGTGACTGTGTTTGACCTCCTGCAGGTCTTGGTGGTGCATGCATGTGTGTGTGTGTATCAGTGAATCAGACGAAAGAGGGGGAGATGGGGGGAAAAGGGGGCATTCAGAAGAACAAAGGTACATTTATTGGATGCCTTTTAGCTCAAGGTTAGCAAGAGGCCCCATCTCTTCTTCCTATTTATTCCTCGCAGTAGCATCCCTCAAAGGAGGCCCAGGCATTACAACTACCCACAAGGCTGCTCATCAGCATTAGGGCTACCTGCAAGAAGGGCCACCTGATTCTGAAGGTGGCTTCCAAACATTTTTTAAAGAATAAAGATCATCTTCCTATGAAAAACTGCAATTAATTTAATTGAACAGTGTTCAGTTGATGAATAGATACGTTTAATTAAGCCTGCATACTTGAGCAGATAAGACTGAAAAAATCATCCCAAAGGAAGTTCCATCAGAGATGCTTCTTCTGGTGAAGTCTTCAGGAAGAAATTCCTAGCTAAAGAGTGGGATCAGCTGAGGGAGCCGGGGTTTAACAGGCATCGGAGCAGCTGCACCCATTCTGAAGTTGGGGAAGGCAGCTGTGAGCTTCAGAAGATGGTGGTGAATGGAAGCAGATCTGTGATGGGTCTGGAAAACCCCTGGGAATTGCTGTGGCAGATGAGAAGGTAGCATGCTAAGTTGGCCTGTTGCCAGTTGGGCCAACATCTGGAGCTGCAGCTGGATGTCACGCAAAGTCCCTGGAACCTGGGGCAGCAAGGGAAGAGGGGGTGGACTTATTTGAGGAAGAAGGAATCTAGACAATTGACCTCAGCAGAAACTTCAGCTGTATCTTTCAGCATCTCCAGTTGCTTGTGCTTAGCCCCTTTCAATGCCAAGGATCCACAGAGATTTAAAGAGATATAAAAAAATCACATCCAACTCATGTGGTTTCAATTTTTATGGGTATGGAGTCGAACTGTAACTTACTCAAGCAGGAATTTCTCACTGTGTTTGCAGCAACAGCAATCCGAATATTAGGTGGGCTATCTGATTTTACCCTGGGATCACTTTTTATTGTTGAATTTGTGTGTGTGTGTGTAGACTGCTGTTTGAGTCTGTCAATCAGGGCAGGTTAAAAATATTCTTAAGGAACAAACAAACGAACACCAGGACCGAAAGACAGGATATAGAGGAATAAAAGTACAGTACAAGGTAAAGAAGTATTATGGGGAGATCTCCCACAGCACCATTTCCACTCCTCTATTTCTCAAAAGCAGTTTGAAGCAAGCAAGCAAGCAAACCCTAAAATGTTAGTAAAAATAATACTAAAAGGCTGGTTGTTCTCTCTGGCACCTTCTCCTGGAATGCTAAGAGCACTAGGTGCCCATCACTAGTCCCGCCAATTGACCCATCCCTTCCTTTACAAGCTTATTTCATGATCCAGTTGTCTGGGGATTTCTCAATCGGAGCAGCAGGTATATGAGGTGGGGGAAGGAAGGCTGCCAAGCTAAAGCCCCTTCTGTTGGACTTTTCAAAGCCATGCACCACAACACCTCGGCACGACGCTCTGACTGCGCCAGGGGTCTCGGCTTTGCTCGGCTCTGGGTCCCCACTTGCCTTAGTGTGACACGTTGAGAGTTGCACACCTAAAGCAGGCAGGAGCAAAGTCCAGTTGCGGAGGGCTCAGGACTTCCTCAAGAGTGAAACATGCTTTAAAACATCTGCCAAGTGTCAGGGCACCTCTTTAACAAAAACAAGAAGGAAGAAAATGCCAAGAAAAAAAGGCCTGAAAGGGAGAGGGGAGAGGGCACCTTTAGGGATTCAGACTGGTCATCCTTCTTGCACCCTTGAGCTTCACCGGGAGTGGGGAGTGGGGGCTGTGCTGGGCCCGGGAGATGGGGTGACCCATGGGTTCCTGCTGAAGGGAAACTGACTTGCCTACAAGGTATTCAGACCTTCAGCACAGCAAATGGGAAGTCGCTTAGAATGGAATCGGAGAGGGAAGATGGGCTGGGCCAGAAATAAATCAGCTTCACAGATAACAAAGATGATGGTACGGGATAACTCAGGGCGGTGCTGATCTGGGACTCGTGAAAAACCCATAATCCACACACCACCCTGTCCTGTTGACAATAAGAGATTAACCTCCCAGGGTGGATGAGCCCTCGAATTAGGAAACTGAAAATACTGTGGCAGCCTAGGAACAGCAGCCCTAGGGAGATGTTGGCCCTCTGAACAACTGTACCTGGAAGCTGATGGGATCTTAGGAGAAGAAGAAGGTGGCTGTTCATTCGATTTAATTCTCGGTAAACCCAGCAAATGCCATTTCGCCTTTCACAACTGCACGTGGCAAATGCCTGGATATCGCAGTGAAACATTTTACCCCAAGACTCGGAATTCTGCACCCAGAAGAGAAAGCTAGCACGAGTCTTGCCAATCTGCAGAATTTCCCTTGGTCTGCCTAATTTGCTGTTTTTCAAACGTGAAGATTGAAGACCAATTATTCTGCCCCAACAGTTGTGAGCAGAGGCACCACCTGGACATCACCAGAAAGGAGGCAAAAGAGGAGGTCAGCACTGAATTTGCACATGCAAATCTAGATGGAGGCATATTTAGAAAGAAGGGTTACCAGTGAAATAATATTAAATATAAATTCAGGTGGTTGCTTATCCTGCTCAGCAAGCGGTACAAATTGTGGATGGCTGACACCAAAACTCTGGCTCCATTTAGTTATGGTTTTTAATCTTTAAACTGAACACCCCTTCAAAGAGATAATTGCCCTCTATAAAACAGGAGACAAAGGCAGGAAAGATAGCTATGCAGGACACAAATGTCCTAAACCCTAGAAATTGTATTCAGCCACTGCTTTAGAGATTTAATGAGGCATTGGTTTGCAATCATGAGATCTAGAAACTTTTTTTCTTTTTTCATGAAGCTAAGATCCTGAAGACACTGAATTCAGCATCCAGTACCACAATCTGTGAACTCGGGTGGGTGGGAGAATTTTATCCAGCACAATTCAAAGCACAACTTTCATCATGCACCTTCTGCACCATCCACTTTATCGTGGCTCGCTTTTGCAGAAACCTGCGGCAAGCTGGACTTGCCGCCTGCGAACAAAACCAGAGACATCTGCAAATTGGATCTGTATTTCCCTTCCTTTAAATGATTAAAAAAAAAAAAGTTTGAAGAAACACTTCCATATGGATGAATCCAACCCTGACAGGTCAGCGCAAAGATACTTCAAACACAATAGAACAGGAAGTCTTTTTTTGTTAAAAAAAAAAAAGGGGGGGGGACTGATTCGAAACCCTCCGCTATCCCCAGACATTTGACACTGAATCCATCTATTTATCTATCTGTCTCACCCAGTTGCTTTACTGAGTTAGGAAAACTATTCGACAGCGTAATGAGCCCTTAATCGGCTCATTTTGCTTATTATATAGCAAGAGGTTGGAGGAAGGCTGGGCCCTTGGCCAAGAAACGCTGCAAAGGAGTCCTCTCTTTCCTAGCAAAAGTAAACTCACTTTAAACAGTTTGCGTCTTTGACCGAAAATATTCCAAAACTCTAAGGATTGCACACCCACCAGAAAAGTCCCAGCTCTTTCAAAGGAACGGTGTTCCTTTCTCCACTCCTGTTTATTAATTTTTTTTTTAAAAGCACTCTCCCACTCAAAAGCAGAATGATTTGGAGCCTCTTCCGCTTTGCCCCTCTCCATTGGAGGGAAGGCTGGCAGCCGTCCTTCTAGAGGGGAATTTGGTAAACAGCGCGGCTTAAGTATTTAGGCCCCCGCGTTGTCCATTATGAAAGGAAATAATGGTCTGGAGACACCGCCAAAGAGATAAGTCAGGGGCAGATAGCTGGGCCTTAATCCTCTTGCACACACAGCTTGGCGTCTGGCGGGACAAAAGATAGAGACCGAAAGCCTCTTGAGAAGCTGTGTCCAGACAACGAAGGGCAGGCAAGACTCTTCAAGATGGCATCCTTGGGAGCCAAAGGTCTGGGGAAAAGCAGGAAGAATTTCTCAGAGGTCGGAGAGAGGACTTTGCTAGAGGGTCACAAGGGAGGGTGCAGCTTCAGGGAATTATCAGGTCCTAAACTGCCCCACCTTTTTGGAAATGGGTACTTTTGAGCAGCATCCCTTCCTTCCTACAGTGGCCAGAATGTGTTGGGGAATTCAGAGGAAGGTGGAGTACTCAGCATCTCTACCTGGTTTAGGACCAGGATGGACCAGATCTTGAATGGCGATAGCAAGCAAGTGACTGTTCCTAAGCTGTCTCTCTTGCTTCAGTTTCAGAGAGCAGGCATAGCCTATTCAGTGATAATTGTGGGGACCAAACCCCCAGGCTGGATTGGATCTGCAGAGCATCTGCCAGATCTTAGAACCAAAGAATGGAAGGAGATCATTTTGACCAATTCCCTGCCCAATGCAGGAATCCCTTTAGATATTGTGGAAACACTCCTCCTAACAGTTTCAACTAGCAGGGCCAGTGCTGGACGATGCCAGACTAGGACACGGTGACACAATGAGGATCAATGGTGATTAACCTTGATGGCAGCATGACTGTTTCTGAAGGCCATCTTCTGGGAGATTAGCAGGCTTCCTTGTGGGACTGGTTGGCCACTGGACCAACTGGGCCAGAGGTCTGGTCCAACAGGATGGCTTCTGATTTTCTGTTCTTAATTAGGCCATGGCTTAGTTAAGGTTTATGGAACAAACCACAATGACTTGGTTCACACAACATGTTAAGCCAAAACGAAACAAATGAAATGATGGTTTAGCTGTTGCATGAGCCAAACTATCACCATTTCTAAAAGAGAGCTATAAATAGTCCACATACACATGTTGCTGTTGTTTTAAGAACTTCTCAGTATGAAGGCCCCAAACACTTGAATAAGTAGCTGAAGGAGGGAAGGGGAGAGGAAGAGATGAGATGATGGAAGGAAGGAAGGAGGGAGGGAGGGAATTCCAAGACTCTTTGACACATTTTTGTAACATGCATATTTTCAACCAATTATCACCAATTAACATAAATTGCCTGAAAACGTAAGGTCTGGAAACTGAAGATTTAAAACAAAAGCCTACTTTGGAAGCAATCCCCAACTTCCACAGTGTTTTCAGAGCTCAGTGGCATGGTGATCCAAGGGCGGCCTTCTGTACGATGAAGACAAGCTCCTGTGTTTTTGCTTATTGGAATAGCATTTAATGATATTTAAATAGCTGACACTTCACAGAACCATGCTGGAAACTTGAGTATCTTTGCACTGCAGCTTGCTTTCATCCACCTGAGCCATTTGACAAAAAATAATAATGCAGTAATTCAATGGGAAACGGAGGCTGCCTGTTCAGATCTAACGTACCATGCTGAAGGTTCAAAAAGAGAAAAAAAAGAAACAGAAAGAGGGAAAAAAAAGCAAAAGCAAAGCTTAATGGTATTTGTAGTCGAAATTAAAACTTTAGAAGAAACTTGGAGCTAACAGTAATGTATGCAATGACATCTGGGACTGTAATCAGGAGGGGGGAAAAAAACTCGCTTTCAAGAGCTGCCAAAGAAAACAGCCAAATAACAAATCCACTTTACAGATCATCAATCTGGTGGGGCATTTGCCAAGGTAAATAGTACAAGGCAAAAGTTTGCTTTGCAAACTAGGGAAGTTGGGAGTTGTGTAGACAAGGCTGCTTCCAGGAGAGCCAGGCTGGGCAGGGTCCTGGACGATGCACAAAAAGAATTCAGCAGTACTGGATTTAAACACACAGACACCCACATGCAGGTGTTGGAGTTGCGGCCAGTTTCTCCCTCTCAATTACACAGTGATAAAAGAGCCTCCCTGCCTTTTGTCTCTCCTGTTTTCTGCTGGCATGTGAGGGATTTTTTAGAGCACCATGGGAAGGACCAGAGCCCCAAGAAGTGGCCCGTAAAAGAGCTCCCCACTACCTCTCTTAACAGTCACTGCTCTGGCTTCAAATCCTCACTCAAAGGAGAGTGATCTTCAGCACCTTTTTACCAGTGGTGATCAGAGCATGCAATCGTTCCTAATACAAACAACGAAATTATCTGCCCTCCAAGCATACTGGCTGTTGCCTTCCTGAACCTGGGATGCTCGGCCCTCATTTCCAATTGTTTGGTCCCAACGGGATCATTCAGTTGCTCCTAACTTCATCCACCTTATGAGCTTTGGAGGAGTTGGCCACTCTCCTCCGCATCAGAAGGCATGCCCAGATCAGCAGTGGGCAGAACATGAGAGGACTGGAGAGGGAGGCATCCTGACTCCTGTGTCCGTTCTCTTAGGCGTAAGAGCAAACGTGTCTTATTCTCCATCTGGAGACAACCAGCACCAGGTCGCAGAGGAGCTCCAAAGACGGCCAAGATCCGCCCCCACACAGCCGGTTCCATCCAGGTTCCACTTCCTGACTGTCAAGATTCCAGCACCAGCTCCACCCCGTCAGCTCTCCCTGTTTCATCGCTGCACCCTCTGGCCCTATTCAATAGTTCTGGACTTGCAATGGTCCTCCTATCCTCCCCAGACCCAACAGTGAAGAAGGGAATTGTCCTATGACTGTAATCCACACAAAACCTTGACATCCTTTCTTTGGTTGAAGAAAGGCTCGGCGATGGCTGAGCAAACTCTTCTGGTTGAGACCCTGGAAAGGTGGAACCAGGCAGAGCAACAAGGAACTGGACGGAAGATAGTCCTCACCTGCTTTAAGGCAGGCTCTATGTTCTAGTGGTCACCATGTGCTCATGTGGGAGCCAATTTGCGTTCCTATGCATGCAAGCGTGCTAGTTATCGTATTCCTATTTCCCCTTTTTCCCACTCAGTCATTTTAAGACTCCCAGGTTCAATAATTTAAAGAACAACAACTGCTTCAAACACTCATTAACAATTAAGTAATCAGGGAGCCCTCAACATTCTTGCAAAGGCAAAACAGGGTACATTAATTTATGAGGGACACAGACTGGGATAGCTGGAGCAAACACTGCTTGATTAAAGGAATAAATAAGAACTTGGCTGGCAGCTTCGCAACATGTTTTAGGATTGCAAGCCTAAAACTGGATGGAGGCATTTGGAAATGCACATATACAAACCCCCCCCCACACATATGTTAATAAAAGGTTTATTCCAAACTTATATGAAACTTTTCATGAAGCAACTAAATCTAGAACTTGGATGCAGAGCTCAGGGGCCGGGGAGGGAACTAGGAAACAATTCTGCTTTTATTTTCCGACGAGATAAAATCTGGCTCCGTGTCCCATATTTTTACATTTTAGGAAAGACGATATAAAACATCAAAGTCATTTCCACCCCACCCCCCACTCTCTCTTTCATTATGAATGCAAGAAAAAGATAATTTACGACGGCTGCAAAACATTTATTTGAGAAGCAGGGCCTTTGTGTTCGGCATCCGATTTATAGAGCTGTAAAAAAGAAAGAAGCAGAAGAGCCGAAGTCATAACATATGTGTTTATATGAATAATAATGTTAAATGTGTTTGGTTAAAACAGTTCCAACTTCAGAGGTTGTCATTCCCCAACTGATTGTACAAAAAGCTCTCAAATGTAACCCTGGATTGAGTTTAAATTTCTTTCAGGCTCTAATGGAAGCTCAGGGGAGAAAATGGAGGATGCTCAGAGAAAGTGCACCTGACAGTTTCATTCATCAAAGATGGTGTGGTTCAACATTTTGAGTAATTACAACAACAACAATGTGTAATTATGCCATTGTATTTACAAAGCCAAGTACTGGGCTATCATAGGCCAGGATTATGACCTTGACATGACTTGTGTAAGCAGACACACAGAGAGGTACCAGCAACCTAAACTGGTCTGCCTTAAGCTGAGTTGTTCAATTAATAGCTAAAGGTATTGAGTGGATAACTTTATAAAAATTTTCCCCAACCATCACTGCAGGAACAGGGAAATGTGCAAGTCAGAATGATTATTCAGACATGGAGCATCTTGAGGCATTAAGGAAAGGATGAGGGAGAATGTTCTAGAAGGTCACTCTTGAGTTTCTGAAAATCCATCAGATTCCTCAGAAGCACCATGAAAACTAAAAGCCGCCGCTTAGGGTGGGATTTTGATGGACCTCCCAGCACCTGCTGGATTGCCAAGATTCTAGTATATAATGTTGGCATAATTGGACCGTGATCTGACCCAGAAAGACACTTCTTATTTGGTGGTCAGTAAACTCCACACAGCAGAGGAGGGGTGGGAGTAAAAATCTGCAAGATGGTGGGTGAGGAATCATAACTGAAGCTTTGGGCAGGGCTCTGGTTGTGATGCTACACCCACCATCTTGACGATTTTGACCTCCCCCAATGGACGCCACCTTGGGAAAGAGGCCACAGTCGCAAAATCAATGAGCAGCATGGAACAATGCGCTGAGGATCCCAGAGCAATAAAAGGTTAGCACAGAGGCACTGAATGAGGCCCACCTGTATTCCTTTTTCACCCTCCAGGTGCTCCCAGGTTAGGTGGGACTAAAGCCATGGATTCTTGTGGCCATTTGGGGGAGTTTGGGCAGGATTGAAGGTGCCTTTAGAGTTACATTAGTTCTTTTGATGGCTGGGAGTAGGCTATCTTGCAATTCCAAAACTGGGATCTGGGCAGTTCCAAAACTAGTATTTTAATCCGGGCCAGAGAAGAACGAAGTCTTCATCTTCTCTGAGGTGAATCCGCAAAACTCTTTCCCAAGTCTGGATAAGTTTGCCAGCCTTGTTTCTAAAAAAGACTGCAAACCTAGAAAGTGTTTTAACACAAGTAATGCCTTCACTCTCTGAAGAGTTAGCTATAGAAATAGATGCCAAGTAAGTGTGGACTGACAGCCAGTTTGGTGTTGTGGCTAAGGCATCAGGCTAGAAACCGGGAGACCGTGGGTTCTGGTCTTGCCTCAGGCACCAAGCCAGCTGGGGGACCTTGGGTCAGCCATTTTCTCTCAGCCCTAGGAAGGAGGCAATGGCAAACCACTTCTGAAAAACCTCACCGAGAAAACTGCAGAGACTTGTCCAGGCAGTCTCTGAGAATCGGATGATTGAAACCGTGTTTTTTTTTAAGTATGGACTGTAGAAATTCTGCCCTTTTCAAAAATGGCAGTCCAGTGACTAAGGAATGAACTCTCTTTCTGAGGCCCACTTGGCATTTCAGGTGCAGAATCCAAAAGCAGGTCCAACCAGGGTTGATCAAAAGGTCAACTATTCTTTGTGATCCAAACTTCTGCACTGCAGGCGTCCTTCAACAAGGCTCCGCTTCTAGAAATGTCTTCACAGGACGCTTCTGCTACAGACTCCAGTAATTTGATCACTGACACATTGTTCCACATTTATGAATCCCACTCCCCCACATCCCCCTGCTGCCCCCTGCTTAGTTGTTCATTCTGAATTTTCAGCTAATCAGACCATCATGAAGCCTGGGAGCAATTTAGAACTGCATGTTACAGCATCATTCCCAATGGGCATGAGAAAGAGAGAGAGAGAGAGAGAGAAGGGAAATAAGTTTTTAAATGGTCAACAGCTTAAAAATCTGACTAATTGAGGGTCAGTCTCCATCTGGGAAGTGATATCTTGTCTGTTTAAAATGCATGATTAGCTTCAGTGGAATATGGTATTCATCACGGTGAAACCAACTGGGACTGTTGCTGCAGAATTGGCTGCAGTGATGGGCGAAATGAGTCCTGTGAGTGAATTATGGGTCAGGGTGATGCTATTCTTTGCCTTGAAAGAAAAAGAGAGAGAGACTAAACAGTCCAATCTTATGCACGTAACTTGGAGGTATCTGCATCCATCTGTAATTTCTCTTGAGCGATTTGCAGGATCTCCATCCAAATGAAACGCTCTTGGGTTTGACCGTGTCCGTTCCTTCCTTGTTGTGCTTCCGCTCTTATCCCTCTCCTTCCATATTATTAACCCAGGCTGCAAGTTCTCTGGGACAGGGAACTGTCCCTTTTTCTCTTAGGTTCTCAAGTGGGACAATGGTCATTTGGCATTGCTGGAATCACCCACACCAAAGGAGAAGGCACTGGGTATATGCAATGGTGTTCCCTTGTGGGGAGACTGCAGAATCAAGGAAGCCCATATGCAGGTCGTCCATTGCCTCCTTTTGACCTGCCTATAATACTTTGGGCACATCGTCCGGAAAGACCGATTGCTCGAAAAGGACATCGTGTTTGGTAAAGTCGAGGGCCAGCGGAAAAGAGGAGGACCTTCAATGCGATGGATTGATACAATCACCGCAACAATGGATGCAAACATCAGAACAGTCAGGCGTATGGCGCAAGACCGAACAGCATTCCGTTCGGTTATACGTAGGGTCACCATGAGTCGTAAACGACTCGACGGCAACTAGCAACAACAACAAAATGCTTCTAAGTCATGGCAAGGTCTTTCTTTGGCCAACGGTTAAAACCAGTTCTTGCTTGCGGAGTTTCCTGGTCATGTTCTACCTTCTTTTCTCTCTCTCTTCCTGCTCCCCCACCTGCAGAGAACTCACTGTCATTTCTTCTACCTTCTCAAATTGCTCTTTGCTGTTTAGCTGACCTGCATCTGCCTTCCAATTCTCTTTAGCCTAACATATTAGTTCAGAAAGCCAATTAACTGCTGGTCTTGTGGAGCTATCTGTCCATTTCCAGCTGTGGCCCTTAAGGTGTTTTAGGGAATAAAAGCCGCATCATCCAGCTGCCTGAGCCAATGGACAGGGATGATGGGAATTGTACAGCAACATCAACTAGCTATTGTGCTGGCTTCAGGTCCTTGGCACTCTTGGACAAGAGGCCAGGGCTGGCTCAAAGTTGGCTTCGAATGAAACAATGCTAGATTAGATGGACAGTGGTCTGAGCTGGTATATGTAAGCCTCTGTTATCCCTAAAGGATGGGATAATAAAATAGTGGCCAAAGGTTAGGGATACATGATCTATACACATATACCCTATGGGGCCCAGTACAGAAATTGTGTCTTCCAAAATGGCTTTCACAGAGACCTCATGAGTAGACAAGTGCACATCTTTCCAATGCAGAACTGACAGGTGGCATATATCATCAGCAATGCCACCCAAAACTCAGCAGTGTCAGATGCTCCTTGATCCTTGAATAGTTGCAAATTTACATGCATCCCTTAATTTTTTTTTTTTTTTTACATAACTAGAGCATGGCGAGTTCTCATAAAATACATAGAACCGACAAGCAAATGTGTCTCTCGGATGTGATTGCCTCAGTGGAAATCTACGTTATTCTTAGCTCCTGGATACTAGTTGCTGGGCAAGATAACAATGCTCATGTCCCACTTGTGGGTTTGACTAGAAGCATCTTCCCCGTTGTGGTGGGAAACTAGACACTGGTCTTGATGGCTCTTTGGCTTAATCCGGGAGCTCTCTTCTTATACTCTTCTTCACCAGTTCTTCTGACTCTTCTTTCCAGCTTGGATTTGCTGTCAGCCCATTCGTGGCCAATGTAGGGTTGTCCAATCCTGCCTGCATCCACTGCTCAGGCTGACAACTGAAAATGCCACTTGCTGCCAGAGTCGTTTGTCGAGATGGGCGGCGAAGAAATGTGGTAAATAAATAAAACAAATACACAATGTGGACACTTGTCAAAAAGAGCATTCCAACAGGCCACCAGAGAACTGTCAGATGGTGACCTCCTTCAGCATTTGCTTGGTCTAGATTTGAACCCATCAGCTTAATGCAGTCTCCCCCTGTCTGTCTCTCCCATGCACACTCCACTTTGCACTCCCTTCAAGCCATACATATTGCATCAAGTAGCTTCCCTTACACTGGCAATAACAAAAGAGGAGATGGCTCAGATTGCTTAATAAATACATTAATATTTGCCTCTGACACTGTCAGCTTCTCTAGCCAAGTTTCACTTGGCTCCCTGGTGTAGCCAAGACAGAAGAGCTTTTCCTTGCTTTTCCAAGGCTCCTTAGGAAGCGGGGACACCCAAAGGGATACTGCTTGTTGCTCGTATTAAAGAACAGACTATTCAGGAGAGGGATTTGCTGTCTAAAGAATGCATGATTTTATAGGCAGTTGCTTCTGCAGTTGGCCTCCATCCTAGCAACCGCATTCCTCACTCGGTCTTTGGCTGCATTGCTTGTATGTTCCAAAAATAAAACAAAAACATCCTCCATCTCATCCAAACTTCTGGCAAGAAGAAGATTAAAGGACTAATACTCCAGTCTTGAGCAGTTTGAGGAAACCCTAGTTGACCAGATGAAGAGTTCATGCCAAACTGGGCCACCTGGGTAGGTGGAGCTGTTGGGGGAGTATGCAGTATAATTGTAGCTTTATAATGCGCTACTGCATTTGCTTGATCTGTACCACCTTTTCTTGAGTTTAGTCAGCTAACACAAGTACAGTAGTTAGCGGACTACCTTCTAACCTAGCATGTAGAGGGAGGAGGTGTGTCTCAGTCCCACAACATCTGTTTCGCGTGTCTTAGGCTCCACCTTCAACCCCTAGCTGGAATATGTGCAAAGCCAAAGCCATCATCTGAATGGTGTCAGGCATTGTAGGGCATTTAACCTGGTCATCTAGCCTCTGACAGCCATCCCACCATGTTAGAAGATGAGAAAATAAGGCCCGGACTCCCTTCAGGAATCCAGCATTGAATCTTGCATTTGAGAGGCACTAACTCTTCATCTCTAAGACCTGTATGTCCCATGAATTGAACCTCAGAACTGGCCTTCCAATTAGATGAAATGAGGCGGCCATTCTGAAGACAGCAGAGGTTGGGTCCACTCCCATCTGTTGGAGGGCAAAGCAATTTGGGCTACATGGCATGTCCTGAAATTCCCACCCTTAGATATGATGGAGGAGGAACCCTGTCAGCTTTAGTAAACAACAGCCATGGCACCATCTTGTTCTTTGCTTCCAACCTGTCTTGGTGTGGCCACCAGAGAAGAGGATTTTTCAGAACTGGCGCTGAAGCTCCCCTCCTCATCTTTAGGAAAGTTGGGGCACCAATCTTGCTCCTTTCAAGCTCTTCAGGGAAGAGGAAGATCTTTTTAATTCCTTCTTGGTATGGCTGCTTTTCCTTCGGGGGCAGATGGGCAAAAGCAATCGTCATGGGGTGCCTTCACTGCCCCTCAGCCCCAAATGTCCCATCTGACTAAGTTTTCTACCACTTTGCTCTGGGGAAAATGGATTAAAGCAAAGGAGACGGGCTTAACCCAGCCTGGGGTGGGGGTGGGGTGTTCAAAGGAAGGCAAATGCTGAAGGAGCATTGCTGAAGATGGAGGGGGGCAAAGGCGTGTGACTGGTGGAATGAAGTCATAGAGATTCAGGATCTGTTGCTGGAGATCCTTCCAAGAAGGGACAGGAGAACTGTGCCTTGAAGCCTGCAACCATTTATCAACTATAAAAAAAGCCCCATGGTGATTTTTCTGCCTGCTGTTCAAATTTGTCCAATTAGACACAGACCCACAGGGAAGAATCAAGTGTGAAATGTGACTGTCAAGATCCTGTAATTGAGTTGTGTGAACCAGGCTCTTTTCTTTTCTTTTCTTTTCTCCCCCCTGCCCGCTTTCTTTCTTTTAGGCAAACAGGCTACTAAAAAATCCAACTGAAGAATATCAGAGTAAAACATTTCTTTCCCTGGATAAGAAGGAGGAGGAGGAACAGGATTTCTGGTTTAGCGCCCCTCCTTTCCCCCATCAGCCATTTAAGGGATTGTCACTCTCAGCAAGGTAAAGAGTGTTAACGGTTGCTCACTTCGCACCTCCGGTTGTCCTGTCTCACACCCCTGAGCCCCGCCTGGTGCTGTAATGCCCCGAAGGAAGCTCGGATGATCCCGGTAGTGCGTTGAGCTTTGCTAGGCCATCTGAGGTCAGGTGCCAAAGGCAATGTCAGCAGGCGCTAAGAGCTTTGGTTGCTAGACAGCTGCTAGGCATCTTGATTAGAAGGGCAAGTCAGATGACATGTAATTAAGTGACCCACACACAAAGCACACCATAAAAATTGCTCCAGCAAGGCTTGTGACTCTTGCCAGCAGATGTTGTCATCCTCCAATGCAACACTCCACATGTGTTTGGACAGCAACAGGCCTTTCCTCATAAATTCCAGAAGTGGAGCCTATGGAGAGAAGAGGTCAAAATGTGGATCCTTCAGTAAGGCTTTAGTTCCTTTGGTTTAGCATTGATTTTATATTGGAACAGGCCAAGAAGGTCGAAAGGAACAGAGCCAGCTGTTTCATGCCAGCTTAAGGCAGATTGCTAGACATCATCTGTACCAGCCTTATGCACCTTTAGTTCCCTAAACCAAGGCATTCAAAGAATCAAAGAATCATGTTGTTGTTTATTCGTTTAGTCGCTTCCGACTCTTCGTGACTTCATGGACCAGCCCACGCCAGAGCTTCCTGTCGGTCGTCAACACCCCCAGCTCCCCCAGGGACGAGTCCGTCACCTCTAAAATATCATCCATAGAATCATAGAATCATGGAATCATAGAATCAATCATAGAATCAATCATAGAATCATAGAATCAAGCATAGAATCATAGGGTTGGAAGGGACCTTGGAAGTCTTCTAGTCCAACCCCCTACCCAAGGCAGGAGTCCTCATACCAACTCAGACAAATGGTTGTCCCATCTTTTCTTGAAAACCTCCAGCGATGGAGCACCCACCACTCCGGGAGGCAAGCTGTCCCACTGCTCAATAGTTCTCACTGTCAGGAAACTCCTCCTTGTTCCCAGGTTGGATCTCCCTCTGAGGAGCGTCCGCCCATGGCTTCTTGTCCTACCCTCGGGTGCCACGGAGAATAGATCGATGCCCTCTTCCCTGTGGCAGCCCTTCAAGTATGGGAAGTTGGCTATCGTGTCTCCCCTCTTTGTTAAGCTAAACATACCCAGTTCCCTTAGCCATTCTTCGTAGGATTTAGCCTCCAGAGTCCTTATCATCTTTGTTGCTCTTCTCTGCACTCTTTCTAGGGTTTCAACATCTTTTTTGTATTGTGGTGACCAAAACTGGACACAGGATTTCAAATGTGGCCTCACCAGTGCAGTATAGAGTGGTACTATCACTATCATTCATCCAATATCTTAACGTGTTATTGAATTAACCCTTTTTCTGAGTCCTCACAATATAAGGAATCATAAAGTAACCAAGCATGCTGGGTTTGCACAACATACTAAGCCATAAAAAACTAACTGAGTTTAATACTAGCCAAGTCACTATACCAATGCAGCCAACAGAACTGTGTTATTTTTCCACCAGGCACAAATGGTGTCCAGATACTGATCCTGGGACTTTCCATCTACAGAGGAAATAGTTTCTCACTGAGCGATAGTCTCTAAATAAAGCATGAAGTCCCTGAATCTACCTACTGTGATTGAAGGAGGGGATAACAAAATTTCCATGATTCATAGTCCTTTACAGGGATGGCCAAATTATTCAGGTCAATTATCTGATTTCAGACAGGTAGCACATACTCCCATTCTTTCTCCCATTTCAGGAGTAAGTGGTATGCTTTCCAAAATCTGGTTCTACATACTTGTAATAATCTTACAAGGCCTGTACTGTAGCACAATTCCTCCTGGAGACTCAAAAATCACAGTAATTTTTTAGAGAGTCTGGAGATGTGTGCCTTTGACGTGCTAGATCTTGTTATATTCATTGTGTTATGAGCAATATTTATTTGTTGATAGTAGTTGCTAAGGTACAGAGCTAGTAAGCTGATCAGCATCAAAGGTGTTACTTTGATGAATAACCAGACATGGTTGACTGCAAAGAGTAGGTAGACAACTGCATTCCTATTGAGCAGTCTATATAATCCTAGCACATATTAGGAACTAGTATAAATAAATAAAAAGAGAGGGTTTCTGCCAAAAATGCACAGAGACTTTACTAGGGCAGACATATGGCACACAAGATAGAATAGCCGCTTAAAAGCCATGACTATATCTGCCAGATCTTCTCCTAAAAACTGCTCAGAAGATTTCCAACTTCTCTGGACAGCCTATTTAGTAAGAAAATAAGGAAGTCAGTCAGTTTACTTAATGGCTAGCATTCAAAATGGTGGAAAAACATAAGTGCCATCTTCAAGGGCAAGTGGATTCTCCTTTTGTATTGAAATATAGTCAGGGATGGGAAACACCTATTCTTAAAGTGGCTAAGTGACACCCCTACCCCCCACCCCACCCCAAGAAGTCAAACTGGCTGTCATGCAAGGTCTACCAGATGGAGAAATAAATCACCCTTAACTATCTTTGGCCTCCTTTCTCTCCCCCTCCTCTTGCTCCCCACCCCCCCACCCCCCGCTTTCTGGCAGGAAAAGGAAATTCATTCCTCGAACGAAAAATCCCAGGATGTTTATATTTTGATGCTGCCGTTTGCTCTAAGAGCTGACAGTTTTCCCAATTGCGAGAGGCAACACCAGAGCTGTTGGTCAAATATTCTCAAGTGAGGCAGCTGATATTAATTGCCCATTGTCATAACAGATTGGCCTATAAATCTCATAAATGAAATAAACAAACAAACAAACAAACAAATGGTAGTGCCCCCCCCAATGGCCCTGCAAAAGGCGGGTCCCTTGGCAGCTTGTGCTAATTGGCCTAACTGGACTTAACATCTTACGGACTTAAATTTGGGCACTGCACGTAGAAGACGAGCATACCTTTGCGATAAAGGTCACAAGCTATGTTCAACAGCCTCCAAAGGATAACCAGACTAGACTTTGCCCAGTGGATAAGTCACAGCATTGCAAAAGTGATGAGTGATGCCGAGCATAAAGGATTTCTTTAAGTATAAATGTTCATACGGAGCCAGTTTGGTGTAGAGGTTAAAGGCATCAGACTAGAAACCAGGAAACTGAGTTTTAGTCCTCCCATGGGCACAAAGCCAGCTGGGGGACTTTGAGCCAGTCCCTCCCTCTCAGCCCCAGGAAGAAGGAAGGGCAAACTGCTTGCAAAAATGGTGCCTAGAAAACTGCAGGGACTTGTCTGGGGAATCAAGCAACCAACATACAGAAATCGTGATCTCCCAGAGAACCCCTAGTGACCTCTCGCAGAACCCGAGGGTTCCACGGTTCCCTGGTTGAGAAGCCCTGCGTTAGAGGGTGAAAAAGATAAAGAAGCAATAGCTCTGATGGATTTGGAGGAGATTAAGAATCTTAACTCATTTAACTGCCCATAAAACGTATGGTCGGCTTTCTTGGGGAGAACACATCATCCAATAGAGGAGCATATCTGTAGCTCAGGGTTGAACTATGGGGTCCTTGGTGCTCTCTGAGCTTGGTTGTCAAGTAGAGAAGAACTCTGATGACATTCTCAAAGAGAGTGTGTGGTGTTCTTATAGGTGTGTGTGAATGTCCTAACTTTTGCCATCATCTGAGGTTTCCCTGCTTCCCTTCAACCCCAAGGTAAAGGTAAAGGTTTCCCTTGACGTAAAGTCCAGTCGAATCCGACTCTAGGGGGCGGTGCTCATCTCCGTTTCTAAGCCTTGGAGCCGGCGTTGTCATAGACACTTCCGGGTCATGTGGCCAGCATGACGACTCGGAACGCCGTTACCTTCCCGCCGAAGCGGTACCTATTGATCTACTCACATTTGCATGTTTTCGAACTGCTAGGTGAGCAGGAGCTGGGATTAACAACGGAAGCTCACCCCGCCGCGCGGTTTCGAACCGCCGACCTTCCGATCGACAGCTCAGCGGTTTAACCCGCAGCGCCACCGCGTCCCTCAACCCCAAAGGAAAACTGAAAAAGAAGCACCTTCCATGGGCCTTTTTTGGATTGGAAGTGTGGCAGCCAGAGAGACAGCAGAGGGATGAAAAAATATATAGCCCAAGCCAGAATCAGCAATAACCCACTTCACTACTACCAAGGAAATTCAGAGAGCGCTAAGAGAAATGTGAAACGAATTTTCAAGTGCCCTCAGAATAAAGTAGAAAAACAGGAGCCTCTTTCACAGAGGAAAAATAATTTGAAAAACTGCAAAGCCGATTCCATTACGGCATATACCCTTGCTCATGATAATCATTTTTACTCTTCCTGCCATTTTAAGTGCAGTGCAGTTAAAATAATATGGGTGGATGGAGATCACCCAGATAGGTAAAGCAATTAAAAGAGAAAGTAAAACTGTGGAAATCTGGATTTGTGGAAAGCGTGTTTTCATAGAATCCTGTGCTTTGCCACAAAGCGGTCAGCCCCTTTTCTAGGATGCCGTTCCACACTTTGGGAGTTACCAGCGAAAGGTCTCTGCTTTGAGTAGAAACAGCCTTAGGATTTCTCAAGATCTGTTGTTGGTTCTTGAGAAATAAGCCACACATAGCTGGGACAGCCACTATCCCACTAATATAACTTCCATCAGTGTCTCCAACTCAGCTTCCTAGCTCCACAGAAGCATCACTGAAGCATCTTTTAACTGCCTCGAAAAATTTTGTTGGCGAAAAATCAGATAATTCGTTAGTCAAATGAACCAGACAGTTCTGGTGGTCGGCTAGATTCCTAAAAGTTCAGTCTTAGGAAGGAGGACACCTGTGAGGTTGCTTCAGTGTCTTTTCTCCTTTATGTGACTGAAGTACAAAAAAGCCAAATGGGGGGAAAATGGCTAGAAAAGTAACAGGATTTGTGTGTTGTCTTAAAGCTTAACTCAATTATATACATCCATTTAGAATTTTGTCTGCAAGGAGATCAGAGCCGGGAATAAAGAGAGGGGGAACGAAAATATTGCTTTACTCAGTGTCAGAAAAATGGCAAGTCATCAAAATTTGCGGCTTATTAGAGGGAAAAACTGTCTCGGGCCACAAGATAAATACCACAAGACAGATGACTTCCCATTTTTCTGTAAAGAAAAGAAATAATAAATCGCTTGCTACTCTCAAATAACAAAAGGGCCCTGTGATATATCACACAAATTTAGAATTGCATGATCAATACCTCTGACATATTATTTGATTATGAATCTTAGTTGCAGAGACAACATGAAAAAGTAGTGTCAACTTTCTGGCCTTGGAATACATAAAGAGATTTAATTATTCTTTATCCTGATCCCAGAAGAACAGTAATGTATCTTCCCCCCGCTCTCAGCTTGGACCAGAGTTTGTAGGGTTGCTTTAATAAGGGAGGGTCACATATCTAATATCAGCAGTTCTCTAGGGGCAGGACAACCCCCCTACCTCTCATGCAGCAGCACATGTTGAAATGATATTAGCAACAACAACACAAAAGCTTCAGGGTCAAAACCAAGAGCAACTTGGCAATGAGAACCCTGCAAGTCTGACCATAGCACTGTATTGGGATGGCTAATTTCAATTACCTTCTTGTTCCCCAAAATTAAACATGTATTTCCATATAGTTTCCCAAATGTTTTATATTTGATAAGAGTGTACAGCCTTTCACACACATGTCCATGTCCATTAAGGTTAAGGCGCCTCTTCCGCATGAGATCCAGAAGAAAACAAGGAACTCCTGATTTGTACCTGTGATGTCCCACACTATGGAAAAGCCTTCTGCCAGTAACCTGAATGGCTCCGTCGCTCTTGATCTTTAGATAAGCTTTAAAAACAGAACTGTTCAGAAGGGCATTTAATGTGTCCTCAATATGCCCATTATTTATTTATTAATTTATATACTGCCCATCTCACTATAAAGGTGACTCTGGGTGGCTTACAAATAAAAAGTCACAAAAAACTATTATAAAAATACAAATAAATACAAAAGATAGAAACAGATGAAAAAGGAAATCTGGAAATCTGAAATCTCCCCAATCTGGAGCCCTCCAGATGTTGCTAGGCACTCTAGGAGTCTCACGCCCAACAGATCTGAAGGGAACCAGATTGGAAAATGCCATTTTGGTGCATGCGAAGAACATAACAACATCAGAAGAGCTGCCCTGGATCAGGCCATGTGCCCGTCTAATCCACCTATCTGTGCCCCCTAAAGACCAACTGGATGCATTTGGGAAACTCACAAGCCTGGACTGGAGACAAAAACCTTCTTTCCACTGTTGAGTCCCAGGAACTGGTACTGAGGGCAGCTGCCTAGGATTCAAACAGCCATCAATTGTAGCAGCCATCAGTAGCCTGATCCTCCAGGAACCTATTCAGGCCCCTTTTCAAACCATCCAAATTGACTGCTGTGCTATCACTCAACTATGGGCAGCTAATTCAGCTAACTAGGCACAGGACAAAAAGGTATCTTCCCTTTCCACCTTTCTCCTAAATTAAATTGCCGGATTACTGTAGTCTTAATTTCATTATTTCATCCTTCATCCAAGGAAGCTGCTTCTCTCCACCCTTCCAATATTACGCTTAGAACAACCCAGTAAAATAGTTTAGGATAAGAGGAAGAAAACATGCTTGGCTTAAGATTGCTTAGTATTAAGATTTGCAGCTAAATGGACATTTGAGCCTGAATTCTCCAGTCCTATCCTAACTACCACCCTGTATTGGTGGGAAATTATCGGAACAGATTCCCCAACTTCCTGATTTGATGTGGCCCAGCCTAGAAGAATTCTAGGGTCTAGCATTTCATATAATTCTCTCTGATAGGTTGACTTTCTCTACTCAGATGTTGCACTCCATTCAAACTGCCTCATCCATTTAAAATGTCACACCTGGAACCCATATTTTTGTTTCTAACTGTTCCGAAGGAAGTTATTGAGAACACAAACCATTTGAAGCCATAGGTCGTGGAACATAGCTGGCCCAAAGCGCAGCCGTTATTATCATGCAGACAGGAAAGAATGCACAATGCGCATCTTGGGCCAAACAAAATTGCAGTTAACATTTAACATCAGGGAACCGACTTCAAAAGAAAAAGCCATCTGGATTCAGATTATCGCAGGGTGAAAACTGCTAACACCAGCACAGACTTGCAGGTGGTCGTGTTTGGCTGGAAGCTGAATGTCCACGGTCCAGGGTTTGACATGATGGGACTGTTTCACTAGCAGGGTGAGATGTTTTGCAGCAACCCATACCAAACACTCTGGCAGACCTGAGATGGGGGAAGTGGAACACAGTGTTAAAACTCCGAGCGCTGGAGCCAGCAGGAAAGTTGAGGCAACTGAAACTTCTCCTGGGAGATTCTTAAACCTGATCAGTTGTTCCTGTGAATATACAGAAGGCCTTCTTGTCCAGTTTGCAACCACTGCACAAGTGAAGATTGGCCATGATGGGAAAAAGACAACAAGGAAGCCACAAATGCTCATAACAATTAAGTTTACACATTTTAAAGAAATAAGCCGACCAAATCCTCAAAACATTACAAGTCCCTTTTGTTGGACTGGATACATAAAGGTGTAGGAAAAGACTTCTTGAAATATTTCTAGATTATACTTTAAATTCTAGGAGACTGGCACAAATGTTTCAGTTCTGTTGTCTTACCCCTATCCTGCCCTCTCTGGAGAATTATTTGAATTTCTGGAGCACCAGAACAAGCACTTTGGTTGGGACCGTTATTTAAACATTTTGTATTGTGATTTATCTAAACCTTTGGCATTTTGTATAATATGAAGTTTAATATAATACAAACCAGTTGTATTTGTTTTTTTTAATGCACTGTGGGATTAAGCAAAAGTACTGTACATGATCACTGACAATCATCACATACAAGGATAATATTGTGTTTAAGATTAATTGGCTTTCAGCTGGACTTGATGGAAAGGCCAACCTGGCTGGTCTAGATGATTTTGTCTCCCATCTCAAAGCTGTTCCCAAAGCTTTCTGTCATTTGGCCTCTTAATTTACAACTTGCCATGACTCAACAGCTGGTTCTAGACTAGAGAATGGTGACATTCCTGCAGGCTGATCCAAGGAGGTCAGTACAACGGAAAAACCGATGATGTGTTTACCACCACCGTCTTCTGTGTCTCTACAACATTGCCCAGTTGCCACTTTGAGAGGAAACCAGAGTCCCATCCATCAGGATCCACTTATGTGGTTATGAAATTTGTAAAACTCATGCAAATTGCCATGCAAAAAGTGAAACAAAAGGCACCAATAAAACTGTGCATTGACTAATCCTCTTAACCCAAGCAAAATTTCCAAGCACAAGGGGAGGGAGGAATGCAAGGACATTTTGACACACTGCTGTCCCCCACACTGGAGTTTTCATCCCAACCATATGATGGGCTTCAAAGAGCTTGGAAAGGCTTCTACAATCTCTATCCTGAAAATATTGAGCAGCAAACTGGTTCCCGGAAGGAAGGCTGGGATCATTCCAATCATGGAGTCTTAGAATTGGAAGGAATCCACATCTAAGCACTCCCAATAGATGGCTGCCCAGCCTATGCCTGAAGATCACCCAGTAATGGAGCCCTCATATTTCCCTTGATGATTGGCTTAATTGTCAAACCACTCATACTGTTAGGAAACTTTGTTTGACGTTCAACCAGAATCTGACTTCTTGCAAATTAAAATCATTGTTTTGTGTCTTGTGCAGTCCTCGATAGATTATACTGCATGGTGTTCTTCTGTGTGACAATCCTTTATGCACCTGAAGGCTGGCTTCACATGATAAGCAGATGTGTTTGCACAATATGTGAAACTTGGTTAGTTTTAATCTTGGCTTGTTTTCTTGGTGCTTAATGAATTGTGCAGAATCTGCTTGTTTAGTTAGTTCATGACTGAGAACACTGGGCAAATCTCGCAAAATGGGCCAAGTCAGTCAAAAAATTAATACCATGTGAAAGAATCTTCTGTTCCTAAAAGTAAATATTGTTCAGTCTCTCATTTCTGATCACCCTCATAGCCCTTTGCCCAACCTATTCTCTTTTGTACAACTCCTTAAATAGTGGTGGCCAAAACTGGACACAGCATTGCAAGTGAAGTCAATTTCTTCTTCTTTTTTTTAACACATAAATGATGGCAATTCATCTCTTGGGTTGGCTTCAGAAGGATTGGTCCCTTAGCTGTTGGGCGCAGATAAGAGCACAGGACAAACAGGGTGAGTCAATGAGGCCTTGAGCAAGCAGATCAGGTCCAAGAGAGGGTAGACAGTCCCAGACGGGAGCCTGAACTCAAGGCAGCAGGTCAAACCAAGAGTCTCCTGGAGTTGTTGTCCACAACAGTATGTTTCTCAAGGCTTCCACAGAAAAATCTGGGCAGTGAAGTCAGCTGATGACCACTGCAGCTTAGGAGGCATGCTTGAACAGCAATACTTAACCAGTCGCATTTGCACAGGGTAGGGGCAGGAAGCAAGTGCAAGATGAAAAACATCAGCCACAGAGAAGTGGGTGCCCAGATTCCAGTTATCCCCCTTATACGAACTCAAGTACTTTCTCAGGTTCAAAGGATATGTGAAAGTGGGGAGACAATTTTGTCCTTTCCTCTGTGCTTCTGACTGCCCCTTTCCCAATTTGGCCTGAAATTTCAACAGTTCAAAAGTTCAGCCTGAGTCTTGGTAAAAATGCCCGGCGAGAGATGATTTCTCCTCTTGTACACAGAAGCACCACTACGAGGTTAAATGAATCTCAGATGCTCTGCAACTAAATAAAGCTTCCATCATTTTGACAGTCGGAGAAAATCCATGGATGGGTAGATACCAATGGGCTGGGACAAAGTGTGCTTGCTGGACAATCCACATTCATTGCCCCCCCCCCCCAAATTTCAAATGTCTCATTACTTGAAATCCCCTTGCGTTTTCCCTAGGCAAAAACTGGCTTTCCACCAAGATTACAAGCTATTCTTTTGGTCTCGCGGCTTATCCATGCGAAAAACCCAGACTAAACAAAAAAACAGTTGCTCCGGTACTGTTATCCCCCAAATGGTAGAGCAAAAGGAAAGATGATTGATGAAAAACAACTGTGATTTTTCACATAGAGGCATTCCTTACAGCCCTGGGGCGGGTGGAAAAGGGGTGAGGGACTGCCATTCTAAGTCAAATTGGCATGTTTAAAAAATGACCCCAAACTTGGAATCTGGCTACTCAGTAGTAAGGGAGACAAATTCAGACAAACTGACTTTTTCAAGGAGTAAACTGGTGTTTCCTCTGATAATGCATGGATTAATTTTTTTGCTGAACAAACAGTACTGTTACAAACAAATCTAGCAACGCCTAGCACAAAAACAGGCAGGGGAAGATTTCTACATTGAAAGAGCTTCCAGACTGTGCATTTTAGATGCATGAATTGCCTTGTGTCCCATTGTTTCTTCATGGGGGAGAGGGTGCCATGCACTGGAACCTTTTCGTTTTACCCTTAGAAAAGTATCATCAGGTAGGTTGGTATATAGACTGGCCTGGCCTTGTGTCAGCTGAAGAATTTTATGGCCAATGGGACATGATGGGATTCTGCGTGGGGAGCTTCTAAGCCACCTGTTGTAACATCTACCAAGGTGTTGAAGTACTTTTAGGCCTTAGACTGTCCATGTTCACAGTGGTATCTGCAGAAGCATGCTGCTTTCATGAGAACAATGAAAAGAGTATCACACCATAAACTCCATGCTTTTCAAACATGTGGGGGTAACATCATGATGTATTGCTGCCTTTGGATCCTTGCCAATCGGAAGGATGAAAAGAGCTTCCTGTTCCAGCAGAGCCCTACTTATACATCATGGATATCTTGACCTTTGGTGTGGTCCCGTATCATCTAAATGTTCTGCAGTGCCTAGTCTCCTGGTTTGTCCTTTGCTTATGATTTATTCTTAGTTTTGCCCATCACTTGGTTCTGATTGTCTTGTCCATCTCGAGGCTCTTTCAGAATGGACACCTACAAGCCAGCTTGGGAAATGAGATCATTCTGAATCCAATGCATTTATTTTGCTGTCTCTTATGGCCCTTCACTACTCAGACCTTGATGCCACATTCTTGCTTCTTTCTATGCACAAAGACAACTGAAAAGCATCACAGAATCTCATTAGCAAAGCAAATAAGATCAGGAGATGTTGTATTTCTGAGTAGGAACTTTAAGGATGGAAAAGAAAATACTAGCATTTTGAGACCTAAACCCAATGGATGTTCTTAGCTCCAGACTGTGAAATACTGGTAAAACGTCTGAGAAAGTTCCTGTTTCCCTCTTCTTCTATGACCAGTATCTCTCATATAGTGGCTTATGTTAAGAACCAACAGTGACAAATTTCACAAGTGTTTGAATTTTGGAAGTACACTATACTAAAGACCTCAGCAACAATGAAAAAAAAATGACACTTCTCCAGCACCTTTTGCCCCATTCTCTGGTGGGACCTCATGGTAGCTCAGAAACTTCTTGCTAGGCTGCAGTATAACCCTACGGGACTAGAAAGGTGGGTCTCAAAACTAGAACTGAGACCTTGGCCACAAGTTTATCTCTTTAATTCATAGTAGATCCTGCATTACAAACGTACTAACTAGGCTCACTATGGGATTAAATATTATCAGCTGACTCCATAGCCTCAGAACTGATTTGGGGACATCTCTTGGAGCATAAGACATGGGCACATCATTCTCAATTCACTTTGACCTTCAATTTTACCCATATGGAATATAAAAGGAGCCAATTTCTGTTTTCAATTTATTTTTTCAGCTTTTTTAAAAATGTACATGTCTTGTAGTTGTCAGATTTACATTTCTTTGCAGAATTGTTATTTGAGCTATACCATGCAGTCACATTTTTTTAATGATGAAATCCTGCTTTGTATATCACGAAATGTGAGTACATGGTCTACATAATGCCCTTCACATGTGTTGGATTACATCTCCCATCAGTTCCCTCTTAAATGGTCAAGGTGGCTGGGAGTGATGGTGTTCAGCACATCTTGAAGACACTGGGTTGGGGATTACTGATATGGAGGCTCACGGAAATATCACTGACCCTTCCTGGTGATATCCTAGTCCAGATGCCTGCCAACAATGTATTTACTCCCAGAGCTGGAATATTTCATGGTTGACCTCAAAAACATGTTCAGCAGATGATACTGGCTTCCAGAATCACATTAGCGATGTTTCCTTTTGGGCTAAGCCAGTCATCTTGCTAGGTGAGAGGGAAGAAGATTCTTGTGGTTATTGCCTCTCAACCCTTTACTCAGTAGCACACACTGACCAAGAGGGGAAATGTGACATCATGAATGCTGATGGTTTGAAATGCCCATGGCTTCTAACACTGTCCTTGTAAGGAGCTGAGTTATAATTTGGGAAGAGAGCTGCTCCAGCATCTGCTTACCCTGGTTGTTCTGGCATCTGCTGTCGTTTTCAATATCCAGCCCTTGGGCTTCCTCTCAAACTTATGGAACAGTAGAACATGTGCGGGCAATAAGGAAGATGACCTTGATGGGGATATGCAAGAACCGAAGCAAGAGGGGCTGAAGCATTTTTTAAGCCCCGGACAAGATAATATTCGGAAGTGGCTCCAACAGACACCACTCTAATTCATTGACCTATAGGAAGGAGGAGGAAGAGGCCCAGCCCAATCAGACTTCTCAGATTCTGTTCTTAGAGTCCATCTCAATAAAAGCAGACTTAGCCTTCCTACGGAATTGATTTCCTGGTCTGGTCTGCCTCATGGGGCTGACAGCAGGAATTAAGGAGGAGTCCTGGTTGTAAAAATTCACTGCCACCAACACCAGCTTCTGTTGGCTCTTTTAACTTTCTCTTCTGCATGATAAGCACTTCCCAGAAAGCGCTATAAAGGTTTGGGTGTGTTCTGCCGTGTTCTTGCAACCTCTCTGTTCATCAGGGTCATAGCAGTTGCCTGGGATTCCCCACTTCTGTGTCAGCAAATGCCGAAGAATCTGGAACAACAGGTACTAGGGTACTCATCTGTCATCCATCTAAATCATTATTTCCCAATCTGGACAACTTCCAGATGTGTGAACTTCAGTTCTCAGAATCCTTCAGCCAGCATGGTCATTGCTCAGAATTCTGGAAGCTGAAAAATCCACACAAGTTACCCAAGTTGGGAAACACTGTCCTTGATGGAAGGTGTTGTCGACAAGTGTGGCAATATGCATTGCTGAGAAGTTGCTTAAGATTTTGCCTTATCTTTATGTTTTATGTTATTCTATTTTAAATACATAAAATGTTTTACATGAAGACCACTGGTCTTCAACCAAGGCTTGGAGATCATCTGTCAGAGGGGCTTTAGTGTTTCCTGCATGGGGCTTGACTAGATGACCCCCTAAGTCCCTCCCAATTCTGTGATTCTATTGTCTATTTAGGGATAACATTTCGATACTGCCCCACTTTGGCACAATTTAGGATTTACAACAACAGCAACCACAAAATAAACAAATAAAACCATCACTATAACAACATTACCCAGAATAACTACAAACGAAGCCCAGATCCACCGTTTGCACCAAAAGCACATGAGAGCAGGATGACCTTACCTGGTTTATGAAACGTAAGCATGAAGGGGGCTCCAAGGGTTCCCTCCAAGTGCATATAATTTGTATATATACATTCACCAGGATATGATTTGTCCTGTCCATACACTGGACCGAACGCAATCCCAACTTAAAAGCTTGACCAACTTCTATCTCTGTCTCCAAATACACTCAGTCCAATTGATTCTCGTACACCCTAATTCTGCAATATAATCAAGGAAGGAAATGAAGCCAATTTTAATATCAATCAAAGCGAATATTTGTAGCTCAGGGTTGAACTGTGGAGTCCTTGGTGCTCTCTGAGCCTTGTTGTTTTCTTGCAGACATTTCATTGCCAGACTAGGCAACATCTTCAGTGCAAAGAGGGAGTGGGCCTTGCTCTCAGGTTATATACCATGGCTTGCCCTGCTTGTGTTGGTAGGTAAAGCAGCCATCAACAGACACATAGAGGTAAACAACATTTACATACCATTCAAAAGAGACAGTAGAAAAGCCAAAAGACCAGGACACTCCCTTGCCAGCAATCAACACCCAGATATGCAAAGATCAACACTAGGATTAACCCCAGATGAACCAGCAAACAGCACAATACACCCTCATCAAGGAACTATCAACTCCGTCAATCAACCAAGCAGCAAACAACAGCCCAATCAAGGAACTCCCAAGGAGAGAACAACGCCTCCACCAACACAAGCTGGACAAACCATGGTATATAACAGAGAACAAAGCCCACTCCCTCCTCGCACTGAAGATGTTGCCTGGTCTGGCAATGAAACGTCTGCAAGAAAACAACAAGGCTCAGAGAGCACCAGGGACTCCACAATTTTAATATTTACATTTGCAGTGAATTTGAATCCATCTGTTACCAACTTTCCCTCCTTTTTTCCCCTTGCCATTTTCACAAGACCCAAATCAGGCTTAGTCAAATGATTACCCAATGATTACACTGTTGGACATGTTATACGCAGGCCAGATTATTCACACTCTGCCTTCTGAAACCAGGTTTCCACCCACTAAATCTCAGCATCCCTTTCAACTCTAACCTTAAACAGATGTAACCAAACTGAACACCGATTCTTCCTTTCCCTCCATCTTCTTCCTCTCCTCTCCTCTCCTCCCTGCCCTGCCCTGCCTTTTTTAAGTCTGCAAACTCTTTTGGGAAGGAACCTGTCATGCTAGATCAGTGTTTTTCAAACTTGGCAATGTTTAAGATGTGCAGACTTCAACTCCCAGAATTCCCTAGGTGGTTGAAGTCCACATATCTTGAAGCATGCTGGCTGGGGAATTCTGGGAACTGAGGTCATCACATCTTAAAGTTGCCAAGTTTGAAAAACACTGGATAAAAAACAACAACAACAAACTTCTTTCAAAGCTAGCTTCTTTTGGTGATGGCTCCAGTTCTGCTCCCGATGAAAACCCCAAGTGTGTTTCATTCTTCATGAAATCCAACTTCATTTTTCCTTGTTCAGGGATTCTCTGTCTTAGAGAATTCCCTCTCTGCTTTTCTCCTTTCAGAGGGAAAAGATAGAAGTGAAGCTTGTTCACATGCCCAGCCATGCAGCTGAACCTTGTGAACTACAAGAACGCTTCAAATTCATGGCTGGCATGTCTCTCCAGCCCTTTCTCCAATGCCCGGCAGGCCCTGGCCTCTTCCTTTTGGAACGCTTGCGTTTCTTAATTACACATTTCTAATTTATATCCTCTGAAAGGCAGAAAACAGGCACCTAAAACGCTGACGCAGATATGCAAGCCACGCATTTCAGAGAAACTTCAGAATTTCTCCCTCTTCTTTCCTCCACACCCTTTGGGCTTCTCTCACATTTCTGAATGATGGGTGGCCAAAAATTAATTACCGGGGTCCCCAGTTTCAGTTTATAACAACTCATCAGAATTTGCATTGCTTTTGATTCTTTGGTCATTAGTCAGTACCAAATGGAAATAACTTTAATTTTTTTGGGTAGCGTTAGCAACCAAGTTAGCAAAATAAGTGAGTATGTATTATACATACCCATTAACTCTATCTTTCAAGGGCAGCTCCAGTGACATTTCCAGATCCAGAATGAATTCCATTTCTGTTTTGCCCTAAAGATGTCGTATTTTTTTATGCACTGTGCTCCAGCTTTACCCTCAAGTATAAGTTCATTCTTCTGTATTTTCTGCTGTTAAAAATCACTTTGACTCTTGGTGAAAATGTAAGCACATGCATAGATTGGCCCTCCATCCCTAACAGCAGCATTCTTTAACCTGGAATCTTTCCACAGATTGGACTATGACTCCCATAATTTTGATCTGGCACAGGGATGCAGGATGAGATAATGGGAATTGTAGTCTAACAGATCTGGAAGGGAAACGTGAGGAAATCTGCTTGAAGCCACCTCCCTTGCAGCCATTTACCAGATCTTCTGTAAAAGAAGGCTTTAAATGGGAGAGAGGAGCCCCCCCCCAAAGAAAAAGAAATAAGATGAACCTGCCCAATTCCTGCCTTGGCCCACCAGTCAGATGGAGCTCCATCCACTGCCCACAGAAGGTCTCTAGCAGAGTTCCACAAAGAATGTTCTGTAGACCTCAGCAAAAATTCCCTCTTCCTGCTTTGTAACAACTCAACAGTTGTGTACACAACCTGACTGGTTAAACATAGTGGTTGCGTTTGCAGTACGTGTCTAGCTGGATTAGTTTTATCTCGAGGTTAGCTTTTTAACGGCTGACTCAAAGCCGGATCATTTGACTAGTTTATAGTTTAACATACTGTCCCAGTGCAGAAAACGGGTTCTTTCAACAACCAATGGCAACTGCATGGTGGAGCATGACTGGGAGAGTTACGAAGCCAAGAGCCAGTCTATATGAAGCCAAGATACTCTGAATGAGGGGTTGGTCTACCCAGTGAAGTGACACTCAGTCTAGTTGAGAACGCTTTAAAGTGGGGACACTCTTGGATTAGGCCCAAATGTCCTCCATGGCTCAGAGGGCCTTCTTTCTGTTCAGGCAAGCTTCAACCCTACAAGGACAGCAAGAGACTTGAACCAGCCACGCATGTTCTAATGAACTTCCCTTTGGATTCTTGTAATGCCTGCCAAAAAGTCTGGAAACTTCTATCAATTCAAAACAGGGCAGCACAGCTGCTAGCTAGGACTGGCTGCTCAGCCCACAATGCACTGGTGCTGCTCTGGCTGCCAGTCAATCCATTCCTGGGCCCAATTCAAAGTGCTGGTATTACCTATTAGTATTTCAACAGCTTGGAGCAAGTCTACCTTGAAGGAGCACCCTCTCCCATCTCAAATTTATTTACCAGGACCCTAAGATCTTCACCCCAAGATGCTTCTCCAATGACAACACATCAAAAAGGACCTTTCCAGTGATGGCACCTCTCCTGTGGAATCACTTCTCAAGAGAAGCTTTCCTGGCACCTGGTTGCACTCTATACCTTTTGGTCTTAGATCAAGACCTTGTTTAACTCTCCCAAGCTCTTTAAAAAAACGTGTTGAGCATTTTAGAACTTTTGTGATGTATCCTTACTTTTATTACTGTGATTTTAATGCTGTACTTAATTACTATTTGGCTAGAAAGACATGTTCTTGTTGGTTTTTATATAATGTTGCCCTTTTAAAATTGATTTACATGCAAATTGAAGTTATTGACTGGACAAGAAGTAGAACATCGCCTTTTTGCACTGGATGAGATCTTGAGTCTGAGATTCCGGGTGGGTTAAGCCGAATCTGAAATTTCATATTTGCAGCCTGTACCTTAGTTCAGGCTTCTTGAAAAGTGGGGAAGATTTTGTGCTTCTTATCAGAAGGAAAATGTTAGATTTATGGTCACTGGAGGCTAATAAATCAGTCTTTAGTCTATGACATGGTCTGAACTGAGTGCATAAACAAGGAGCTAGTGATCCTTGTGAAGAATTTCCATCCGGATTACAAATGCTCTATTGTGATTGATTTGCCTTAAGATGGAGAGCAATGAGGGATGGAGGGAGGGAAGGAAGGAAGGAAAGAAGGAACAAGAGTCTTTTAAAAGTCAGATTTACTTGTTGGATAGTCAGTGAGGATATTTTGAGCTTTTCTGCTGATAATGTGACAGAAGGAAGAAGCCTGTCACTTTTTTTGGCAAACACAACACTGAATGATTTACAATTAGAACTTGACCATGCCTGGAGGCTCAAGGCCAGGACTGAAAACATATTGTAGACAGCCCCCTGTAATCTTTTGGAATGATATTATAGTACATAGATATTATAGTACATTTGTATAAAGATGACCCTGTACTGAGAAACAGAAGGGAAAGTCTTGTTTACTGAATAAAGCTGTGTACACATCCCCTAGCCACCAAAACAGATCTAAAGGGACAACCGAACCAAGGAAAATCATCAGTTGTATCGCTGACAGGCCAAAGGATCAAAGGATCATGGGGGGAGGGAAATGGAGACTTGCAATGCCCCATATCACACACCATGATGCTATTTCATGCATATAATATCAAGATTTAGATCAGCGTTTCTTAAACTTGGCCACTTTAAGACCTGTGGACTTCCATGCCCCAGCCAGCCTGGGAATTCTGGGAGTTGAAGTCCAGACATCTTAAAGTGGCCAAGTTTGAAAAACACTGGTTTAGATGTGTTTCCTGCCAGTCAGGAAAGTATGGTGAGTGTGTGTGAAGTAATCAATTCTTCATATATATTTGGATTTTTATTTATTTTATTTATTTATCAAATTTTATTTTGCCCATTCTGCAAGCAGTGCTGGCTCTCCTTGGTCCTGGAATCAATGCACCTGATTATTGTGGAATTTCACCTCTACTATAATCTGCCTCTGTCCTCCTTTCATCCTACTTTAGGAATGGCCATTGAGGGAATGTCACTCTCTGCTATCACAACCAGCACTTCACATGAGGATGATTTCCCCTATCACTTGGTAAGCATGTGCCCTTGTTAATTGCACACTGTTGTCTTTGAACAAGTCCTAATCTGAGGCAAATTTCCAAAAACTTGCTTCCTCACCATCCTTGGAAAATGATTTGCACTGTTTCTGCCTTGTTTTTGGCTGGAATCCCACAATCGACAGAGTTCATCCTATAGCTGTGGCTGTTTACTTTATGACTGGAGGAACACCCTGTCCTGCCCTCTCCTTCCCAACATGGAGTTAGTTTTCATTTAGCCCAGTTAGTTACATGCTGCTGTGATCTTTGCCCCTGAATGCAGTTTAGCTGCTGGGCTGCACTCAGAGGCTTGGCTGTCATGCCACTGTCTGAGGATTTTTTTAGGGTTTAGCACAGTGTTTTTCAACCACGGCAACTTCAAGATGCATGGACTTCAACTCCCAGAATTCTCCAGCCAGCCATCCTGGCTGGGGAATTCTGGGAGTTGAAGTCCATGCATCTTGAAGTTGCCAAGATTGAAAAACACTGCTGTAGCACTTGCTAGAATTTCATATTCATAGGCTTCACTCTGCGATGCAGATCTGGCACCAGGCTGCCCAGAAACCTTTTGAGGCTTTTCAGTGAATTTGTTAATAGTTTTAATTCCATTCTTCCTTTGCAACCAACCTCGTAACAGCCTATTGGGTAAAATGGTTTGCAAATCCCAGAGAAATGTATGCAAACACATGGAGAGCGTGTTCCTGGGTGCTTGAAACTTATCTGCTTCTTTTTTATGAAGGGAGGGTGAAGGGATGTTCCTTAATTTATGGAGCACTGAACCTCTGGATGCTGTATATTTGGAGAATGATCAGTTTTAAACAGAAAGAAGGAGCAATGATTGACATTCTTTGCCCTCAGCTGTTAGCTAGCTCAGACTGGCAAATTACTGGCTGCAGGTGTTGTCTGCAAGCTCTAAATTTGCAAGCATGCAGATCATACCATACTGAAAATATTTGAGATCTTCAGATAGAGAAGGCAATATGGAAAATCGTGGTTAGATTTGAAAGTGGGTTGTGAATGATTAGCAAACTGAAAGACTGGTGATGTGGCAGACCTCACAGTTCAGCCGCACAAGCCCACTTGCTTGTTCAGTTGGACCAGCTTTGTTCTACTGCTTTACTGTAAAACAGTTTCTAACTGGTATAGGCAAATGTCACAATACCTGAATGGGTAAAAATATGTATGTACAGATGGATAAATTACAATAAATACCTGCAAGGTAAAAAAGTCTCATTTGTTTTCTCAATGGCAAAAAAGATGCTTATACGTGTGTGTATCTCCAAAACTCCCTGGTCGTGGTAAAATGTGCTCCTTCCTCCACATTTGGGCTGTGCCATGCTAGGGAAAAACTATGCAATACTAGTGTAACTATGGTTAGCTAGGACATCGGATTCATAGGTCTAGGAACCTAAATCAGGATATTCAATGCATATGAAATGTTCATTTCCCCCATACTGTTGTTCCTTGGAAGTTTTGCTAAACCAAAATGTCCACGCCACGTTTTGTTGCCTTGCGATTAATGCTAGCTCAACCCGTAGTACTATTTCCAAGAGATTTTAGGGAGGAAAAATGGTGCTTGATACCCTGTAGCTACTTCAACAAATACTGGTGAGGAGCAGTGAGTTTACAATCTCCTCCCACACACCCTGCTTTTATCCTCAGTCCTGACTTTGTTCAGGAAAAGTAGCCAGTATCTTTCAGTCTCAAAAATCTGTACCATGCTTGACTTTCTCCAAAATGCAGTTCTATCCTATAGATGAACTCCAAGAGTAAATGGTGGGGGGATGGGTGGGGGGGAGGCAAAGGAGGGGGGTTGACATCAATTTCTTCACCTCCCCAAGTTGTAGACATTGTAGGAGGTGCGTTCGTCTTTGTGGCAAAAAATCAGGAGTCTGGTAGCACCTTTTCCAGCTAACGATTTTTATTTGTTAGTCAGAAGTTTATGCCTTTTAATAAAATTTGTTAGCTGGACAAGGTGCTTCCAGACTCCTGATTTTTCTTTTCTTCTTCAAAAGGTAATTTCCTCCTGCCCCAAAAGGTAGCTTTTTCAGTGCATAAAAAACACAGTAACTAGAATACAAGGCTTTCTTTTCTTCTTTTATTCCCAAGATAGCTGGGGAAAAAGAACTCCAAAGAATCCTAAATAGGGCCCTGTAATAAAGCAAGTTACATTTTTTATTACTAGAGACTTCACTGAATAAATCTGTTTAATAAGCGTAGCAGGAATTGCTGATCAAAAACAGACCACTGACGGCGTTACACATCAATGTATTTGGGTACATTCCTCTCCTGCCAAATAATACGTTTCAGCGACGGAGCCGTTTCATCATTCAAAAGCCAACTAGCAGCTTGAGAAGAGGAAGGGCCAAGGAGGCACCTCCGAGAACAACTTTAGTTGGCTGTCACGGCCCCAGCAAACTTGCCTCTGAGAACATTTCTCAGTTGCTTCCTTGGGAGAGTTCAAAGTGATGACTACCATCCCTCTCTGATTCATCCAGTTTGATGAGCATCCATGCAACACTCTTGATTTAGAAGTCCCGTTTCCCAACTTGAGTGTGTATTTTTGGAAAACCCTGCTGACCATCCCTACTTTCATGCACCAAGTATGTAGCAATCTTGCACGGAAAAGGTGATGCACTGCTGTGAAATGGTGTTGAGGTCACAAGCATGGCACGGTGATGACAACCTCACTCCTCTGTTGCTCTCCGTTTCCAATTAGGAGTGTTTCTGTACTCAAGCCTAGAAGGCATGAGAAGATCTCCATGCGAATGAGCAATGGCACTGAGGAGGAGTGGGAGGCCTGCTTCCTACAGATGTTGTTGAGCTACGCTTCTCATCAGCCAGCATTTCCAAGTAAGGGACGTTGGGAGTTGCAGTTTCACAATGTCTGATGGAGGGTCATAAGTTTCCCACACCCTGCATAGGTAACCTTTAGGGAGAATGAGCCAGATTTTTCTGCTTCAAATCCTGACTCAGCTACAAGGCAAACTGTTCTTTGTCTCTCCCAACTCCTCTGCCTCCATCTATGATAATACTGATTTGGTGTACTGTGGAAAAGAGCATCAAAGTTTAAATTTAGGCATCCCCAAAAATATAGAGCTGAGTATTTTCATTGTAGGTATCATTGCAGAGACAAGTTTATTCTGTGGAGTCCTTGGTGCCCTCTGACATCACTGATGATGCTACATGATGATGATGAATGTCACTGATGGTGTTGCCTAGTCTGGCGATGAAACGTCTGCAAGCCAACCGCCAAGCTCAGAGAGCACCAGGGACTCCACAGTTCAACCCTGAGCTGCAGATACTCTCTTCTATTGGAACAAGTTTATACATTTGAATGTTCACCCACGTTAAAACACTAAGTGTGTAAAACATCTGTATTTCAGAGGGAAGAACAGAGCCTATATGCTATTTTCCCAACGAGTGTAAAGAATTGGTAGAAGCATTTGAATGTATAAAACTTGGTTCACCTCTACAGACTGAGGTGCTAGAGTTCAGGAGAAGACGTTCCACGCAATTCTACTGACTGTATCAACCAGTTCTACTGGATAATCATAAAATTATGGGGTTAAAACCAAGAAGGGTGCATGCAAGTCATGTCATCCAAGCCCTCCTGCTGAAGGAAAATCAGAACTTCCCCAAAATAGTGTTACTAGGACTGTGTGGTGCTTCAGATTCAAGGCAGAAAGGTGTTCAGGAGCATGAAGGGAGGCGCCTATGAGCACCTGCTGCACCGCTTCAAGCAGTGCCATCTTTTCCCAAGCTGCAGGCACATGCTCTGTGCCTGGCCAAAGTGTTGCACAACGTAATTGTTACTCAGCCTTTGCGTGAACACCTTCAAGAGAGGGTCCATCTGGAGCTCTGGGGCTGCATTGATTAACTGTTCCTATCAGGGGTGTTCATGGAGGAAGGAGGGCAAAAAAGCCAGGATGGCAGCTGCAACTTTGCAATTGACGCTCCACCTCTTTTTTACATGTGTGGTAAACACAACACACATAAAAAGGGGCAGGGCTTTGACTACATGCTCACGGCCAGCATTTTTATTTTTTTGTCCCTCTCCCTGCAGTCAGGCGCCCATGGTTCTCCTTTCAAGAAGATTCCCCTGATACTCTAACCCAGTGTTTCTCAACCTTGGCAACTTGAAGATGTGTGGACATCAACTCTCAGAATTCCCTAGCCAGCCACCTTAAAGTTTCCAAGCTTGAAAAACACTGCTCTAACAGAATCAGTCCTGTCATTTTGCACCCAACACATTCACCATTGCGCGATTCCAGCCAGACCATGTTCCCACTGGGAGTAAAAGCAACCAGCTTGGGGATGTGGGCTCCCCACCATGGCACCTGCCTTCTTCAGAATCATCGAAGCTCCCTATGCTACCTGGCTTTTAAACTTCATTTGGATATTTCAAAGGTCTAAACATCCTCCATATCTGTGTGTGTCTGTGTGTGGGTAAACTTAGCATTTTTGCAAGCAAGCCTTTTGGTGACTGGGTGTTTTTGACTATCCATGGCAATAATTCTAGGAACAAGTCAGTTTCCCTATGCCAGCCCTGGCACCCTTTCAAAACCCCACACATGCCCACTGAGCTAAAAAATGGTTGGACTGCCTTGCTCTCATTTTTTCCCAGTGCAAAATTGCTCCCTGCACGATACATTACAGGCGAGAAGATGGTATACACGGCTGGGATGTAACAGTTTTCCCTCTGCGCACTCACAGTCAGCCCAGACTCTAACAACCTAAGGGAGAAGGACAAAGAGAGACAGCACTTCTCCAAAACCAAAAATCCCTGGAGCCTCCAACCTCAAAGGGTTCCTGGCCAGACTGAGATGAGGCCAAAGGTTGGCCACAGAGTCACCCTGCATTCTTTCATTATCAGCTGAAAGCAAGTGTTATCCAAGAGGTTCCTGCCCCATGCGCTAAAGAACGTGCTCTTTGAGAAGAGTCCCATCAAGTAGCTGACTGTTTCCCGAGGAATGCGGTCCCTGAGACAAGTGGAGTTTGCAGCACTTGACTCAATGGGGCGAAGAAAGAGCCTTAACTCACAGCGCCCTTCATGGGAAGAGGAGCAATGCAGAGGCGGGAGGCGCAGGAGCAACAAGGGCACCAGCTGTAAGCAAACACCGAGAGCTGACAACGTGTCAGATATACTAGTGTTTTCTTTATCAGCCCGTGTTTGCCGACAAGGGAACTCCCGCCACTACCCCTTGCCCAGCCCCAAGCTTTGTTGTCTTCTTCTCCTTGACAAGGCCTATCAGCTCTGATCTGATCCAGGAGATTCAACAAAACCTTTTCCCCACTGCCCCAAACAAGATCGCTAAGGGATCCTGACCCAATGCCAGAGAAAGGCCGGAAAAATGGCAGCCTAATAAGATATGCCTGATGGATCAAGATCCACAGGTGAAAAAAAGAAAGATGAGTTGGAACGTCCTATCAGGCATGAACACCAATGTTGTAGTGTATGGGTGGGCAAGTTGGTCGGGATGCTGCACCTTGCTTGAACGAAAAAACACCTATGCATACATGTCAATTTCTGGGCTGTAAGATAGGAACCGCCACTTAGGATCTGGGTTTTGCATTCGAGAGCCTGTGAGGTATATTTATAGTTTTTTATACACAGGTAGCAATTTTGTCAGAAATGCAGGGAGGATTTTTCCTGGTTCTCTGTGGAGATGTTGGGCATTCTATACTTCTCAACTGGGGTCTATCTTTCCCCTTAGAAGTCAGTGTGTTGCAGATAGACTCACTTGAACTTGCTGAGCAAGACTTCAAGGAGGAACGAGAGAGAGATAAAAGTTGGACACAAATTCCTGTATCTTTGACAGGCAGAGAAAACAGATGACAAGTGACCAGGATGGACCTGGGATATGGAAGAAAAGTTCTCCATCAGTTCTGAGCTCCAGAAGCAGGGATCTCACCGAAGGATTTTACCCAGTGGCCTGGAGCAGCTTCTCCGGTTTTCTGAAATGCTTGACTGGGTGGAACTGATTCTCCAAAGACACCCCAACCAACCATCTGAAAGCACTGCATTCCCTACTCAAGATAACAGGTCTCTCTGTATTTATTTATGAGCTCAGTTCTCCTAACACTGTCTTGTGACCTATCCCAAGGGTTCAGTGATTACTGATAAATTATTACTTATTACCAACTTCAGTGCACTGAGCATTCTGGAAGTTCTGCTCACAGTGTCTCAAAAGGGTGCCAGCTAGGGGGAGGCAGGATCATCCTGATCTTCCTCCAAGGAGCTTGAAGTGACCCATCTCTCCCTCAACCCCCTTTTATCTGCACAACAGCCATGTGAGGTAGATAGACCAAGATCACATGAAAAAGTTGAAGGCACTGTAGGAATTCACACCTGGGCCAACCCTGTCCTCATCTGATCTTTTCACTTTGGATTTCTGCCACAATCAGTGTAATGTTATCAGACTGAAGGACACCACTGTTCTTGCTGCAGCCTGTAGCAAAGAATTTATCTTTCACATCACAAAGGACTTGATTTCTGAATTCTTGATTTCACACTGAAGTTGACAAGGCCTGCTCAAGGGCAAACAGAAAACACATGTAAGTCTCAAGTTAGACTTCAGAACAAGGACACTTCTTTTTATAGCTTTTTCCTTCTTCTTTCTCCCCTGCTGTGGCATTTGATCACAATCAAATCTCTATTCTAAAAATCACTTAACTTCCCAGTTTTGAGAAATGAGCTGGGAAGGCCTTTGTGGCAAGCCACGGCCATCAGAAGTTGCTATATTCCTGAGGGCAAGCATCAATGACGTGCCAAAATTACATATAAATAAATAAATATCGACAAGAATAAAACAGAGAAAGGCGCTAAGGAGCCCTGGGCTGCACTCGCACATCACAGGCAAAGGCAGAATGGTGGGTAGAAATGGTCTTTGTTCTATAAAACTATAGAAGGCAGGAAATCAGACAAACTATTGTTCAATCAGATATGCAGCACTTTGGATTCGATGGCAAATGGAGCACCTCTCTGCAGCTCCTTAAATCAAATGCATCTTTTCTTGGAATCCTAGGGTTGGAAGGGACCTCGGAGGTCATTCGGTCCAACCCCCTGCCTGGTGCAAGATCTGCTACATACCACTTCATAAGGACCTCTATTCTGCTGGTTGATAGCTCTTACCATCAGGAAGTTCCTCCTTCTCTCTCTCCTGAATCTATCTCGATGCAGTTTCAACCCACTGGTTCTGGCCCTGCTCTCTGGGCCACAGAGAACAAGCCCACTCCCTCCTCTGCACAACCACCCTTCAGATATGTGAAAATGGCTGCATATCCTCAATCTTCTCTTCTGCAGGCTAATGTTTCCAGTTCCTTTGACCAGCCCTAGTTGGATTTGGTTTTCAGTCTCCTCTGAACACATATCAGCTGCAGCCATGCAATCTTGGGAAAAGGCATTGCTGCTTTCAAGAGCTGCAGACATTGTCTATCTGTTTCCCTTTGAATCTGAAGCACGGCACTATCAGACAGTGATAAAAATAATAAAGGTTTATCTATTATTTTTGTTCAGCCCTACACTTGCTTTGGGCCTTAAGTGCATGGCCCTGAAGAATGCCTTACATTTTTTTGCTGCTTGATTCCCCTGCATTGCAACACAGGCATTTCCAACAAGAGAAAAAAAAATTCGTCTCTGCCTCTCCTTCATGCTGGTCTTTCAAGTGGGCAGAAATAGTGCAATTTTACGTGTTTCTGTTGCGGGAAAGGACTTCTGTTTCTCCAGGGAGACCAGCAGCTTTTCTTTGTGCGGCCATTTGTGGCCTACAAATCTCCTTATGCTAAACAGCTGAAGTAAGTAATTCTTCCCTGGGGTTTCTGCTGGCAAAAGGTCCCCAATGGGTTCTGGGAGGGGGGACAACCTATGATCCACTAGATTCAAACTCCCCTGCTCTTCCAGAAAACTCCCAGCCAAATGCAGCGAGAGCCCTCAGACTGGATGAAGTCAAGGGCTCATCCAGTCCAACACTGGTGTAACACTGCTGCTGAACCAAATGCCTTAGGATGCTCACAGGCAGAAAGGGAGTGCATTCAAATGCTTTCAATCTATTGCTCACCTTTGTCCAGGCCTGAAAATTTCCATTTGATTAACTGCAATGAGAGAGAAAGAAAAGAGAAGCACCATCAAGGTGTAGGAGCCTTCCTGCCCCTGATGTGCTCTCCTTCTGGCCAGTGAGAGTCAGCAGGTCTTTGGAAGTTGTTGAAACCCATCCCATCACTTAGGTGATGGGCAGAGGGAAGAAGCAGGAAGGAAGAAGGAAGAAGGAAGAGGAGGAAGAGCTGCTACCAAGACGATACTCAGATAAAAGAAACCCAAGTCTGGGGCAGAACTGTAACCTGAGAAAGCGTCTCAGGCAAGACCCTCCCTAGTTCTCATGAAGACAAAGAAGGGAGGGAGGGAGCACATGCAGACTTGCAAGGTTCTGTTACTATAGCTTTACAATAAAAGTAGCATTGACCTACATGACATTCAATTCCTAGTCTGACCTACCTTGAAGGGCTGACAGGTTTGTTCGGAAAGTGCAGTATATTTTACAGTGATGACTCTGTGTTGCTTTCTGAAAACTCTCTCTACAAAAAGAAAGGTAGGAAATGTAGAAGCTAACGTCCTTCTGCTGTTCTCTGTTGGGCTTTTGGCGTCTGAGTTATTGTTTTACTAATGAAAAACTCCCTCAAAGAAGACACAGCCAGTCCGTTCTGTAATATTGCCAAGACACACTTAATTGTAGTAAAGAACATATTATTTCTCCAGACATCTCATCTCTTAAAGTAAAACTGGTGATACCTGGAGCCAAGGTCTTCTTGATGGTGGCACCTCAGTTTCAGAATTCCCTTTCTGGGAGTTTCATTCCCAGGCCACCCACTCTACAAGGACCAACCATCACTATCCTGCTGTTTTCTCCAGGGATGTCCACCAGGGAGGTCACATGCAAAAGAACAACGCTTCTCTTACGTCGCTGTGGCTGACTTCTTTGAACCCCCTCCATGGATACCCGTGGCTTTCTCTTTGATTCGGTACATTTTGTAATGACGGAATACTTTTTGGAAGGCATTATTGTGTGCTATAACATATCTTTGGAAGTCACCGTGTAAACTAGTCCATACAATCTTTACAAGACTGTCTCTTTAATAGCACAGTCAGGTGTTGAGGGTGTGACAGAGGAAGTGGCTAACATGGACTACGCAATTTAGGAGGAACAAAAAAGGCTTGTAGAACGTTTAGGAAAAATACTAAATGGATTAAAGCCGGCTGGGGAATTCTAGGAGTTGACGTCCACAGATCTTAAAGTTGCCAAGTTTGAAAAACAGTGGATTAAAGCAATACCCCAAATATCAAAAAAACAAAACTCTGGACAAATCATGCTAAGTGGTTACAAACTCCTTAATACCTGTTGCAAGAGGAAAAGCAACCACTGTAATGGAGTACTAGGGAGATGGGCATCGCTAGCTTACCGTAGCTTGGAACGGTTGCATTCCACATTGCAGCATTTTCTTGCATGCTCCAGGAGCATATTTATTTATTTAATTTTTATCCCACCTTTATTATTTTTAAAAATAACTCAAGGCGGGGAACATACCTCAGGGAGTGACTGGCCCAAGGTCACCCAGCCGGCTTTCGTGCCTAAGGCGGAACTAGAACTCACAGCCTCCTGGTTTCTAGCCCAGCTCCTTAACCACTAGACCGAACTGGCTCTCTATAATATATTTGTTGTTTATTCGTTTAGTCGCTTCCGACTCTTTGTGACTTCATGGACCAGCCCACGCCAGAGCTTCCTGTCGGTCGTCGACACCCCCAGCTCCCCCAGGGACGAGTCCGTCACCTCTGGAATATCATCCATCCATCTTGCCGTTGGTCGGCCCCTCTTCCTTTTGCCTTCCACTCTCCCTAGCATCAGCATCTTCTCCAGGGTGTCCTGTCTTCTCATTATGTGGCCAAAGTATTTCAGTTTTGCCTTTAATATCATTCCCTCAAGTGAGCAGTCTGGCTTTATTTCCTGGAGGATGGACTGGTTTGATCTTCTTGCAGTCCAAGGCACTCCCAGAATTTTCCTCCAACACCACAGTTCCAAAGCATCGATCTTTGTTCTCTCAGCCTTCCTTATGGTCCAGCTCTTGCAGCCATATGTTACTACGGGGAACACCATTGCTTTAACTATGCGGGCCTTTGTTGTCAGTGTGATGTCTCTGCTCTTAACTATTTTATCGAGATTTGTCATTGCTCTTCTCCCAAGGATTAAGCGTCTTCTGATTTCCTGACTGCAGTCAGCATCTGCAGTAATCTTTGCACCTAGGAATACAAAATCTTTCACTGCTTCTACATTTTCTCCCTCTATTTGCCAGTTATCAATCAAGCTGGTTGCCATAATCTTGGTTTTTTTGAGGTTTAGCTGCAAGCCAGCTTTTGCACTTTCTTCTTTCACCTTCATCATAAGGCTCCTCAGTTCCTCTTCACTTTCAGCCATCAAAGTGGTATCATCTGCATATCTGAGATTGTTAATGTTTCTTCCAGAGATTTTAACTCCAGCCTTGGATTCCTCAAGCCCAGCTTGTCGCATGATGTGTTCTGCATACAAGTTGAATAGGTAGGGTGAGAGGATACAGCCCTGCCTTACTCCTTTCCCAATCTGAAACCAGTCCGTTGTTCCATGGTCTGTTCTTACTGTTGCTACTTGGTCGTTATACAGATTCTTCAGGAGGCATACAAGATGACTTGGTGTCCCCATACCACTAAGAACTTGCCACAATTTGTTCTGGTCCACACAGTCAAAGGCTTTAGAATAGTCAATAAAACAGAAATAGATCTTTTTCTGAAACTCCCTGGCTTTTTCCATTATCCAGCGGATATTGGCAATTTGGTCTCTAGTTCCTCTGCCTTTTCTAAACCCAGCTTCTACATCTGGCAATTCTCGCTCCATGAACTGCTGAAGTCTACCTTGAAGGATCTTGAGCATTACCTTACTGGCATGTGAAATGAGTGCCACTGATCGATAGTTTGAACATTCTTTAGTGTTTCCCTTTTTTGGTATGGGGATATAAGTTGATTTTTTCCAGTCTGATGGCCATTCTTGTGTTTTCCAAATTTGCTGGCATATAGCATGCATTACCTTGACAGCATCATCTTGTAAGATTTTGAACAGTTCAGCTGGGATGCCATCATCTCCTGCTGCCTTCTTATTAGCAATGCTTCTTAAGGCCCATTCAACCTCACTCTTCAGGATGTCTGGCTCTAGCTCACTGACCACACCGTCAAAGCTATCCCAGATATTGTTATCCTTCCTATACAGGTCTTCTGTATATTCTTGCCACCTTTTCTTGATCTCTTCTTCTTCTGTTAGGTCCTTGCCATCTTTGTTTTTGATCATACCCATTTTGGCCTGGAATTTACCTCCGATGTTTCTAATTTTCTGGAAGAGGTCTCTTGTCCTTCCTATTCTATTGTCTTCTTCCACTTCCACGCATTGCTTGTTTAAAAATAATTCCTTATCTCTTCTGGCTAACCTCTGGAATTTTGCATTTAATTGGGCATATCTCCCCCTATCACTGTTGCCTTTTGCTTTCCTTCTTTCTTGGGCTACTTCTAGTGTCTCAGCAGACAGCCATTTTGCCTTCTTGGTTTTCTCTTTCTTTGGGATGTATTTTGTTGCCGCCTCCTGAACAATGCTGCCAACTTCTGTCCAGAGTTCTTCCGGGACCCTATCTACTAAGTCCAGTCCCTTAAATCGATTCTTCACCTCCACTGCATATTCCTTAGGAATATTAGTGAGCTCCTATCTAGCTGATCTGTGGGTCTTCCGTAATCTCTTTAGTCTGATCCTAAATTGTGCAAGAAGAAGTTCGTGATCTGAACTACAGTCAGCTCCAGGTCTTGTTTTTACCGACTGTACAGATGTCCACCACCTTTGGCTGCAAAGGATGTAGTCAATCTGATTTCGGTGTTGTCCATCTGGTGAAGTCCATGTATAAAGCCGTCTCTTAGGTTGTTGGAAGAGAATGTTTGTTATGCAGAGTGAATTGTCTTGGCAAAATTCTATCAGCCTATGTCCTGCTTCGTTTTGTTCTCCCAGGCCAGACTTACCTGTAATTCCAGGTGTCATTTGACTGCCCACCTTAGCATTCCAGTCTCCTGTGATGAAAATAACATCTCTTTTAGGTGTGTTGTCCAGTAGGTGCTGCAGATCCTCATAGAACTGCTCTACTACAGCTTCTTCAGCATTTGTGGTTGGGGCGTATATTTGGATCACTGTGATGTTAGATGGCTTACCCTGAATTCGAATTGAGATCATTCTGTCATTTTTTGGATTGTATTCAAGCACTGCTTTAGCCACTTTACTATTAATTATGAAGGCTACTCCATTTCTTCTGTGGTCCTCTTGTCCACAGTAGTAGATCTGGTGGTCATTTGATGTGAAGTGGCCCATTCCAGTCCATTTCAGTTCACTGACACCCAAAATGTCTATCTTTAATCTTGACATCTCACCAATAACCACATCCAATTTGCCCTGGCTCATAGATCTTACATTCCAGGTTCCAATGGTGTGTTGATCCTTAGAACATTGGATTCGCCGTTCACCACCAGCACCGTCGGCTGCTAGCCGTCCTTTCAGCTTTGAGCTAGCTGCGTCATCATGTCTGGGGCTAGTTGAACTCATCCTCTGTTCCTCCCCAGTAGCATTTTGACCATCTTCCGACCTGGGGGTCTCATCTTCCGATGGTATACCGACATATCTCTGGTTGTACTGATCCATTTAGTTTTCATGGCAAGAATACTGGGGTGGGTTGCCATTACCTTCCCCAGGGATTGCATTTAGTCTGACCTCTCTGTCATGACCTTCCCATCTTGGGTGGCCCTTCATGGTTTAGCTCATGGCATCATTGAGGTGCTCAAGCTCCAGCACCACGACAAGGTAACGATCCTTTGCTGAAGCTATAATATATACTTTAACAAATTAGTAAATTAATAAATTAATTATTATATATTATAATATGTAATATATACTTTACTAAAGCTCTCAGAAAAAGGTCCTTCTCCATACAGTTGCCATCTGCATGAGTAAAGAAACACGAGAGGAGGATTCATAAACTAACAAGGATTCACTTTTATGTTTAAAAACATGAAAGAAAGAGGAAGAAACAGAAAACACAAAAGAGTAATTGAGGGCAAGGATCTGAATGGCCTTATAGGTTAAAATGCTTGAGCACGTTGGGAGCGAAAGGCAGGGGGCAAACACTTTACTGGTGGTGTGTTAAGAGTGATAAGTGGAAAGGCCAGGGGTTACCGCAATTAAGGGGAAGACGGCCTGGGAATGGATTCTGGATCCCAGCAGCCAGGAAGTCCACTGGAGTAAAGCATTTCCATGCTCCGGGACCATCGGACTATTTCCAAAGATGAGCAATGAAGGGATCTTCAGCAAGTGGGATGGGGGTGTGTGTGATTGGGGATGTGAGGGGGAAAGGAGGCTCAGTGGTGCAAACATGGAGAAAAGCAGTGCTGTTAGTCACTCAATTTATTAATTTGCTCTTTGCATTTCTTTCCTGCTTTTCAGTAATGCTAACAAAACAACTCGGACAACAATTTTGCTAAAAAAATCTCAGACAACAGTTACAAGTAAAGGCAACAAAGGATAAAATGAGGAGTCACCTCCACTATGCGCTGCATCCCCACAAGTCTTAATCCTTATGTACTGATTCCAGTGTAGGAATAAGGACTGTCATTTAAGTCATGATAAACAGATACCTTCAGAACTTGGGGAAGATTGTGTGGCTAAGTGCCAAGTGGGGTTGGACAATGTTAAGTCTCCTGCTCTCACTTCTCAGGCCTTTTTCATTTTAACTCAGACTTGGATATGATAAAGCCCTTCAGACAGATGGGTCCAGAAACCTAAATTAAATTTTATTAATGCATGACTTGAGGATGGAATAACACAGCTCTCCTCAACCAGATATTCTAGAGGACATCAACTTGGTGAAGACCATACTAAGGGTTTGCTGAGGTCCTGAAGCACATCATTATAGCCAATGGCTCCAATGGGTGGGGATTCCAAAGCAGGACATCCCAGTTGAGAAGACTTCTAACCACTGTTGCCACCTGCCCCACTGCTGATGACACACTTACCTGGATAAAGGTCTTCAGTTGTATAATGCGAACAGGTAACATGTTGGAGAAAACAACCCAAAACCCAAGGAAAGAACAGCATCCAAAAAAAGTAGGTGGTTCTACAAGTGGTATGTACAAAGATATTTTAATATCTGCCAGAAAAGACATCTTCAAGGTATCTGAATCTCACCTTCAAGGTTACTGACAATGTATGGACTTATGCAGAGAAATAGACTAGAAGTCTATGGGAAAACAAATGGGAAAATTGTTTCACGTCTTCCAATCTCTGCAATTTCAGATTGTGAGTGTGCCAAGTTCTCTGCCTCAAATGATCTTCAGTCAAGGAATTCATGATACGGACAGGCTGGGCTGAGCTTCAGATTCCAAGGTGTTTTGGAACACACAGTTGCAGCATATCAAAGATAGCTTTTCCTGGGATTGTGTAGCGGCTGTGTGATCCTGGGGAAAGACTGCAGCTGCTTAACGGGGTTGCAGAAGGTGCTCCACCAATATCTCTGTGCTTCCCAGGGCAGATTTTCCTTGGAATCCAAAGCCCTGCATGGCTCTCCTATACAATTCCAAAGGCTCCTAAGAACTTGGAAAACCATCCCTAGAAACCCCATTCTGGAGAGACCCAGAAATGAGACAACCTAGCCATCACAGTACAGCAAAGTTCTACAAAACCATCACAATCCCAGGAGTATGATCAGGCTAGTAATCCCAACAAAACAATCACATATGTTGTGGCCTACTTAAAAATGAGTTCATTTCCCAGATATCTTATTTCAAGCAGCTTATTTGGATAGTACTCTCCAGAAGGTGTAGGGGCAAATCAAGGTTCCAGTCAATTCCTGGATGTACTGTATGCTCCCACTATAATGGTCATGCCATGTAGTCAATATGAAATTGGTACATAATCCACACAAGTATCTTGTTCAGACAGACCGAGAGAGGCTATGTTTCCAAAATCTTTAAACTTCAGCTTCATTACTAGTGCTTCCAGTGAGCAGCCTGATTTTACTTCATGTAGGACTGAGTGACTCGTTCTTCTTACGGTCCAAGGTATTCTCAACATTTTTCTTCAGCACAATTCAAACCCATCCTTGTTTCTTCACCCAGTTTTTCTGATGGTCCAGCTTCCACACCATTATGTTAAAGGGAAAAAACATGGCTTTGATCACATTTATCTCTGTTGTTAGTGTGATGTGTCTGCACTTCAATATTTTATCTTTCTCCCAAGGAACAGGCACCTCTTCATTTCATGGCGACAGACAGACAGACACACAAACACACTGAATTTTAGAGCTGGGAAGATAAAATCTGTTACCGATTCATCTTCTTTTCTGCCTGGTTGCAATGGATTGGCTTTGATTGTTGGCAGGATCTTAGTTTTTTTTTTCTTTTTAATATTGAGCACCAGGCTGGTTTTGCTCTCTGTTTTCATCTTCAACAAGTCCTCCTTGTTTCCAGTCAGCAAAGTAGTATTTGTGTATAACTTGCAATTATTCACTCCATTTTCACTGTTAAACACAACTACCTTGGTCTGTGATGTATTAATTTTCAGATCCACTGTCATTGCTATATAGCATGTAATCTACAGTATTTAACGTTCACTGAAAGCCATTTAGGTTTTCAGTCAACAACATGGCACCATCTACGTACATCCATACATATTCAGATTTCCAACCAACCAACACACTTTTAACAACACCACAAGCATTGCTTATACATTTATCCACAGATACATTACGGCAGCCAGGGGAACAACATCACACATGCCTGTCTGACTTCCTGTCCAATACTGAGCTATTTATGAAGCATTCCGTTTATCCACATACATTCTTTAATAGGTGGAACAACTACATCAAATACCGTAAGATAAATAGACCAACGTGGTTTCCCAACTGGAAAGTGAGTTTTCCCTTTGTGCAACTCACACCCTCTTTCCTTCTCACAGCCAGTCCTGAAAATGCATCCAAACAGGGTCAAATTCACCACCAATCTTGTGCTCGAATGACTATTTTGGGGAGCCGATTCCAGCACAGCTCACCTCCTATCCCTTTGAAGTATTCCTCTGCTCTCTAGACTCAAGGCAGAAATTAGCTGGAGAGGATAAGGCATGTGCACCCTGGCCAAGCTCGGCTGCCCCCACCCTGGCTCATTTTGAAGGGATATATACATGCAGTGCCAATTCTAAATGTGGGGTACTCCTTGGATCGGAAAAGCAGAAAGACTGTTGACAAGGGTCAGCTTCTTCCGAATGGATTTAACCAGCTGCAGCATATTATACAGGGCCACTTTTTGCTTGGGTCTTAAATGGCTTTTGAAATCCAGCTGTCAACTGCCTTCACATCACCTGGCTCTCGGATGATTGGACATCTTGTTCCTTTTATAGATTTGTTCTCTCCTAATAAAACAGCAACGAACGTCCCAGAGACGGCTTCAGGACCACTGGTTACAATCTGACGATAACCTTCTGCTCCTTTCTGTCTTTCCTCCCTGCACAAACAGTGTCACCCTTCCTCCCTGGAGATGACACACTTCTGAAATGCTAATCACCCATCTTTAAACACTCGGGTAGCCCAGCGCTGGTTTTGCAAGAGTCGGCCACCAGCTTCTTCGCCCCTGGGAGAGCCCAGGCTTTCCAAAAAGGCCCCATTTTCTTGGACACACAAAAATCCAGAGCAAATGCTCAAGGAGGAAACCCCCTCAAGGTTCTTTCTCAGTCTCCAGATCAGCCAAAAAGCTGTTCCTAGTCATATTTTGGATGCAGTCTGTGGCACTGGGCTGTCCGTTTTCCTTTGGCAAAGCAGCAAACGCCCACAGCTTTATAGGCGTGAATTATCTCCAAGTTTCAAAATTCACATTTAAAAAGTGAATTTTTAAATTAGCTGTGACCAAGGAAACAAACATGACAGAATTGAAGCAAAACCAAAGGGAATGGCTTTTATCACTGTACAGACCTTTTTGTACGTAATGATGCTTTCGGATTAAAGAAGCATCAGTGATGCTTTCTGGTTAAATAAGCACAAATGATGCTTTCTGGTTAAATACATTTTGAGTTTAGAACTTGCCACTTTATCCCACAAATAGCTGAACATCATCTGTCATTGAAATCAAATCCTGGGATCTGTAACTAGGTTCATGCATAAGGTTGTATTTTTGAGATTGTAAAGGAAAAGAAAATGAAGCACAGATACAGAAAGCCATACAGATGAAGAAAATCCAGGACTTCTAGAGATTTATTTTTTAAAAAAAAGATTGGCTTAAAAATCCAACATTTCAAAATTTGCCACTTGGACTGATTGATTGATTGATTTGATTTGATTTTTGTGGCCACCCACCTCATCCAAGCAACTCTAGGCAACTCGCAACAATTCAGAGAGATGGTGAGTGGCCACCGTATCACCTCTTATTCATTTTTATTATTCAAATTTTGCTACCGCCCATCTCCCCTAAAAGAGGGGCCACCTCGCAGAACTGGCTGTTCATGAGAAACCAGAGTGATGTTTTCAATGCTAACGGACAATAGATTATGTGGGGATCATGGAACGGTTTTGGGCTTGGAAGGATGGCTTGGAAGGATGGCTTGGAAGGATGGTGATTAGGAGTGGAGAAGTAAAGGCCTAGCCTTCCTCTAATAAGACCTTCCTCTAAGGTCTAATATTTGGAAACTCAGATGTGTTTACAGGTAACAAGCCTTGAACGAAGTGGCTTTCAAAGATGTAGGATTCCAAGATGAAACATCTGGATGTCTTTCAGTGAAATGAGAATGTGAGGATGGGGGTAATGTGTGTGTGTGTGCGTGCCTTCAAAGGCAATTGGTAGACTCCTTGGTTGTGGCTAGTCCAGGCCAACAAATAAATAGGTATTCATAATGCAAGTCAGTTGTCATCAGGATGTTCTCTCCCATGCACCTGCTCTGCAGGTTTATGAAGCCAGAAAAGGAGGCAGCCTGGGAAGACCTTCTGAGGTTCAAGGTGAAGAAAGGCTGGATCTGAAAGTGTTAAATACATAATTGACCAGCAAAATTCAGGACAGAAGGTGTTGTGTTCAGGTAGAAGAGCTCAACCCGCAGCCTCTTTCTGAGTGAGGTTATTGAAGTCCCTTGAAAACCTTTGAAAACCAGAATATTGAAACCAATATTGAATACTGAACCTTCCGGGCAACTGAAAGGGGGACTATTGCTAGGTATTTTAATCAATCTGAATTCTTTTTAGGAAATGGAAGCTAATGTGAAACCTAATTAAGAACTGGTTTTGCTGTCCTCTTCTTTGCCCTGACCCTGCTCAGTTCTGGACCTTTCCCAGCCAAGCCCACTTTTGGAAGACTTCCTCCTACCTGCTAATGAAAGGTAGATCATGTGGTCGGAGATGGAATGAGAATAAGGCTGCATTAAAACATGTGTTTCTACAACATTGTAAAGCTAGAATGTTCTGGAAAGAAGAGATTATATACATTAACTTGACTTTGAGACAAGCTTTAATTTTATCGTATGTCCATATTTTCTTTTAACACTATACACACACACGCACACCGCACATACATACATACATTGATGGATGAACAACAGAAATGGGTTCTCCGTGTCCTTATTGATCAAAGACTCGTCCCAATAGTAGAGAACAGTAAGAGAATATATTAGAGAATACACATAGCTCAAGGTTGAGCTGTTGGCTTCTTAATGTTCTCTGAGCTTGGTTCTTTCCTTCGGACATTTCATCACCAGGTTAGGTAACAACATCAGTATTTGGGAGAGTGAAGTCTGCTACACTGAAAACCCAGCAAGGCTCATCCTTCAACATTGGAAAGATGAATTTATGGCTCGGTGGATTGAAGGCCTGATCTGGCTTGCAAATTACTAATGAGTTGCTTATAGACATAGATTATGCACAGATGATTACATCTGTTCTGTAAAATATCCCATATACATATATAAATTATAAGAAGCCCACCTATATACAATTTTGGTTGTATTGCATTTTTTTTCTTCCCCCCCTTTTTTTCTTTTACTATTGTTTTCTTTTATTTTTCTTCTCTTTGTCCTGTTTTATTAAATAAAGGCAATTCTTTTAAAAAAGCCAATGAATAACAGACACACAGTTTCGTCCCCAAAAGGTTGAAGATATGGGCTGTAGGGGGATAACCATGATAATATTAGCTCTGGAAATCTGGGGGGGAAGCACTCATCCAGGAGAATTATTGGTTGGTGCTAACAGGATTGGCCAGCACACTGGCCTCCTTTCCCTTCCTAGCAAATCTTTTTCAGGTGACTGTTAACATTCACCAGCGTATCTCTTGACTTTTGGCCACCTGTCAGATGTTGGAGATGGATAGGACAAGGCATCAATAAATAACTGTCAAAACCCAGATGCTAAAAATTGTGAAACAAAGAAGAGGTGCAAAGTGATTTTCTTTGATTTAACAGCACACCTTTCGTGTACTTTCCCAGTTTAATGCTAAGCAAAAAGGCCTGGAGATAAGACCATTAAAACAAAACAAAAAAGAAGGATTGGAGAAGGGGAAAAATGATTAGAAAGAGGGCTTGCGGGCTTGCACTTTAGCTTTTGTCAAATAGATTTAGCAGGTTTTGCATCATTTCAGAAACCTGAACATTCTCTTTAATCAGAAACAGCCCAAAATCACATGTGTGCAGGGAAGGAGAAAAGGTCATTCCCCAACCATGTCCTCCTTCTTTAAATATATAATAAATAATAAGAAAACAAAGCTGCCTGCCTCTGGCTTTAGTAAAAGGCCGCTGCATGGCATGCTTTGTGGGGCAGGGGGGAACGGCCTTTAAAATCCATTGATTCGGTTTCTTTTCCAAAACGGTGCAAAAATGGTTACATTCTCCCCAGTTATTAGTCTCCAAAATGTAACCTAACAGATACTTTCTAAATCCTTTTAGGCCTCCTCCCCGCTTACTGGAAAGATCATCATTTTTTTTTCCGGTTCTTTCCTTTCCTTTTTTTCTTTCCCCCCCCAAAAGTGGATTTAATAAAGAAAAGGAGTGCTGTTAAAGTAATACGTGAGGCTTTGACGTTAAGCAGTGCAGGCCTGCCGAGTTGGAGGAACAGGGACTCTAATCTCGAGTGATTTATGAAAGGTTCTTCCTTCGTTGAGGCACTTGGGGAGGGCCAGAAAGTTTAGAGACAGGCTGGCGTCCCCCTCAACTCCAAAGCACCAACTCCTCTTGCCTGCTCCAACCTTTAACTGCCTCGTTGCCGGCCTGTGGCTCATGCTGGGAAGGTCCCATGCGCCATCGGTAGCTCTTTGTTGTTTATTTGTTTAGTCGCTTCCGACTCTTCGTGACTTCATGGACCAGCCCACGCCAGAGCTTCCTGTCGGTCGTCAGCACCCCCAGCTCCCCCAGGGACGAGTCCGTCACCTCTAGAATGTCATCCATCCACCTTGCCCTTGGTTGGCCCCTCTTCCTTTTGCCCTCCACTCTCCCTAGCATCAGCACCTTCTCCAGGATGTCCTGTCTTCTCATTATGTGGCCAAAGTATTTCAGTTTTGCCTTTAATATCATGCCCTCAAGTGAGCAGTCTGGCTTGATTTCCTGGAGGATGGACTGGTTTGATCTTCTGGCAGTCCAAGGCACTCTCAGGATTTTCCTCCAACACCACAGTTCAAAAGCATCCATCTTCCTTCTCTCAGCCTTCCTTATGGTCCAGCTCTCGCAGCCATATGTTTCTACGGGGAACACCATTGCTTTAACTATGCGGACCTTTGTTGTCAGTGTGATGTCTCTGCTCTTAACTATTTTATCGAGATTTGTCATTGCTCTTCTCCCAAGGATTAAGCGTCTTCTGATTTCCTGACTGCAGTCAGCATCTGCAGTAATCTTCGCACCTAGAAATACGAAGTCTTTCACTGCTTCTACACTTTCTCCCTCTATTTGCCAGTTATCCATCAAGCTGGTTGTCATAATCTTGGTTTTTTTGAGGTTTAGCTGCAAGCCAGCTTTTGCACTTTCTTCTTTCACCTTCATCATAAGGCTCCTCAGTTCCTCTTCACTTTCAGCCATCAAAGTGGTATCATCTGCATATCTGAGATTGTTAATGTTTCTTCCAGAGATTTTAACTTCAGCCTTGGATTCCTCAAGCCCAGCATGTCGCATGATGTGTTCTGCGTACAAGTTGAATAGGTAGGGTGAGAGTATACAGCCCTGCCGTACTCCTTTCCCAATCTGAAACCAGTCCTTTGTTCCGTGGTCTGTTCTTACTGTTGCTACTTGGTCATTATACAGATTCTTCAGGAGGCATACATGATGACTTGGTGTCCCCATACCACTTGCCACAATTTGTTCCGTGGTCTGTTCTTACTGTTGCTACTTGGTCGTTATACAGATTCTTCAGGAGGCATACAAGATGACTTGGTGTCCCCATACCACTTGCCACAATTTGTTCCGTGGTCTGTTCTTACTGTTGCTACTTGGTCGTTATACAGATTCTTCAGGAGGCATACAAGATGACTTGGTGTCCCCATACCACTTGCCACAATTTGTTCTGGTCCACACAGTCAAAGGCTTTAGAATAGTCAATAAAACAGAAATAGATCTTTTTCTGAAACTCCCTGGCTTTTTCCATTATCCAGCGGATATTGGCACTTTGGTCCCTAGTTCCTCTGCCTTTTCTAAACCCAGCTTGTACATCTGGCAATTCTCGCTCCATGAATTGCTGAAGTCTACCTTGCAGGATCTTGAGCATTACCTTACTGGCATGTGAAATGAGTGCCACTGATCGATAGTTTGAACATTCTTTAGTGTTTCCCTTTTTTGGTATGGGGATATACGTTGATTTTTTCCAGTCTGATGGCCATTTTTGTGTTTTCCAAATTTGCTGGCATATAGCATGCATTACCTTGACAGCATCATCTTGCAAGATTTTGAACAGTTCAGCTGGGATGCCGTCGTCTCCTGCTGCCTTGTTATTACCAATGCTTCTTAAGGCCCACTCAACCTCACTCTTCTGGATGTCTGGCTCTAGCTCACTGACCACACCGTCAAAGCTATCCCCGATATTGTTATCCTTCCTATACAGGTCTTCTGTATATTCTTGCCACCTTTTCTTGATCTCTTCTTCTTCTGTTAGGTCCTTGCCATCTTTGTTTTTGATCATACCCATTTTGGCCTGGAATTTACCTCCGATGTTTCTAATTTTCTGGAAGAGGTCTCTTGTCCTTCCTATTCTATTGTCTTCTTCCACTTCCACGCATTGCTTGTTTACAAATAATTCCTTATCTCTTCTGGCTAACCTCTGGAATTTTGCATTTAATTGGGCATATCTCCCCCTATCACTGTTGCCTTTTGCTTTCCTTCTGTTTTGGGCTACTTCTAGTGTCTCAGCAGACAGCCATTTTGCCTTCTTGGTTTTCTCTTTCTTTGGGATGTATTTTGTTGCCGCCTCCTGAACAATGCTGCCAACTTCTGTCCAGAGTTCTTCCGGGACCCTATCTACTAAGTCCAGTCCCTTAAATCGATTCTTCACCTCCACAGCATATTCCTTAGGAATATTAGTGAGCTCCTATCTAGCTGATCTGTGGGTCTTCCGTAATCTCTTTAGTCTGATCCTAAATTGTGCAAGAAGAAGTTCGTGATCGGAACTACAGTCAGCTCCAGGTCTTGTTTGTACCGACTGTATAGATGTCCACCACCTTTGGCTGCAAAGGATGTAGTCAATCTGATTTCAGTGTTGTCCATCTGGGGAAGTCCATGTATAAAGCCGTCTCTTAGGTTGTTGGAAGAGAGTGTTTGTTATGCAGAGTGAATTGTCTTGGCAAAATTCTATCAGCCTATGTCCTGCTTCGTTTTGTTCTCCCAGGCCATGCTTACCTGTAATTCCAGGTGTCATTTGACTGCCCACCTTAGCATTCCAGTCTCCCGTGATGAAAATAACATCTCTTTTAGGCGTGTTGTCTAGTCGGTGCTGCAGATCCTCATAGAACTGCTCTACTTCAGCTTCTTCAGCATCTGTGGTTGGGGCGTATATTTGGATCACTGTGATGTTAGATGGCTTGCCCTGAATTCAAATTGATATCATTCTATCGTTTTTTGGATTGTATCCAAGCACTGCTTTAGCCACTTTACTATTAATTATGAAGGCTACTCCATTTATTCTGTGGTCCTCTTGTCCACAGTAGTAGATCTGGTGGTCATTTGATGTGAAGTGGCCCATTCCAGTCCATTTCAGTTCACTGACGCCCAAAATGTCTATCTTTAATCTTGACATCTCACCAATAACCACATCCAATTTGCCCTGGCTCATAGATCTTACATTCCAGGTTCCAATGGTGTGTTGATCCTTAGAACATAGGATTTGCCGTTTACCACCAGCACCGTCGGCCGCTAGCCGTCCTCTTGGCTTTGAGCTAGCTGCGTCATCATCTCTGGGGCTAGTTGAACTCATCCTCTGTTCCTCCCCAGTAGCATTCTGACCATCTTCCGACCTGAGGGTCTCATCTTCCGATGGTATACCGACATATCTCTGGTTGTACTGATCCATTTAGTTTTCACGGCAAGAATACTGGGGTGGGTTGCCATTACCTTCCCCAGGGATCGCATTTAGTCTGACCTCTCTGTCATGACCTTCCCATCTTGGGTGGCCCTTCACGGTTTAGCTCATGGCATCATTGAGGTGCTCAAGCTCCAGCACCACAAGGTAACGATCCTTTGCTGAAGTTGATGGCTCTTGGGAGAGAGCAATGCCCAAGGCAAAGCCATGGACAAGGCAGCAAGATGGAACGAGGAGGGGGAAACGTGCTCGTCCAATGGGGAAAGTTGGGGGGAATACGTGCATTGGCACACCCGTACGCGGACGGGAAAGGGAAGACATTTGTTTGGCTTGAATTTTCTTGCAAACTTATTTTTCTCAAATCTACATACGAAGGGAGATTAGCTTGGCCCTGACCCTGCTTGTGTTTCAGAAGGCCCTGAAAAGGTGGCTTTGCCCCCTGGGCTTGGCGATCCGGTTGTGGTGTAGAACCCATTCAATGGTGATGCTGAATGCTTTGAGTCTTTGTGCAACTCGCCTGCTGAATATATTGTATGGTTTTTAATATGGTTTTAACAGGGTTTTATATGATTTGTTTTTTATTTGTACTGTGTTGTTTTTGTTGATGTTTGTAATTGTTGTGAGCCAACCCGAGTCACTTATGCGTATGTTGGAGAAAATATGTATAAACAAAACAGCATTATAGTAAGGAAACTGCTTCTAAAAAGGGTATTATTCCTTTTCTTATTCTTTTGATTATCTTCCTGATGAGGTCCAGCATGCTGGACAAAAAAACCCATCTTTAATCAGAAAGGTTGGCATATATGAACTCACCTATTATAAAAGAAGCCAATAAAATTGTCAGAAGAGAACAGTGAAAATAAAGTTTACCATTAGCAGGAGGAGGGATTCTAGAGCAGCTGTTCCCTTGCAAATGCTTGGGAAGATATATTATGAAAAGTTAAATACCTGGCATATTCTTTCAAAAAATGAGATTGAAAAGGAGAAACAAAGTGAAATCAAATCGGATTGTAACTTCTGTCCTTCATGCCTATTCACTCACCCAAGTAGGAAGGGAAGGCTAATCCACGGTGTGTAGTTAAAGAGGAAACATGTGTCATCCCAAATGAGGTGAAGACGGGTAGCCTCATTGGCATGAAATTTGCACGTGCTCTTTTATAAATGCCTAAATGCAAATAACTACCGAGCAAACAGCCACATGGGTTCATGGTTTAAGGTCTTCCCCTGCAGGAACAAACATGTCCCGTCATATGGGGAAGAACTTAGACCAATGCTTCTCAACCTTAGCAACTTTAAGATAGGTGGACTCCAACTCCCAGAATTTCCCAGCCAGCTCTTCTGGCTGGGGAATTCTGGGAGTTGGAGTCCACCTATCTTAGAGTTGCCAAGATTGAGAACCGCTGCCTTAAACCACGAACCCATGTGGCTGTTTGCTTGGTCTGAAGTTTCAGGAGCTGCTAACTGCTCATGGCCGATGTCAGGTTCTTCCCCTTTCCCCTCTTTGGATTCCTGATCTTTGAATTAGGCCTGGATCGGGCAATCCTTTCAACAGACAATTGCCTGAAGTAGGACCCAGGTTTTCTGCACGGTGCAAAGCAAAGTCTAGAATTATGGTCTCCGATCTGGCAGCCTGAAGACCTCGGTTTTCATTTTTGAAAGTTGCAAGTTGTAGCCCTAAAGAGACTAGAGCGGGGGGGAGGGCATAATCTGGAAGCAAGTGATTGATGCCTAGGGTCAGTGGGCAAAGGATGAATTCTGCAGCGTAGACACTGTATTTTGCATTGCCCTTTGGGGGCTCTGGAACCTAGTGGAAGAGCATGTGGCAAGGAATGCATAGCTTAATTAATCCAAAAGTATCAAGTGGCCGCAGAGTCCAATTCCCTACTTAGTGCACTGACCCAGTTAAAGCATCGCCAACAGATGGCTATCCAGCCTGTGCTTGGAGACATCCAGCAAAGGAGAATCCACCACCTATTTGATTCACCCATCCAGAATGAAGCTTTTCCAAATATCCAACTGGAGTCTGTTTTCCTGTAACTTAAATCCATGATCCCATTCATGGAATCCATTACTCCATCCACTTTGAGATGACAAACAATGGCTGGTTTTATCCAGTACACTAAATGCTTAACTCACATTAACAAAACACAACTGCCCTGTTCACATAACCTGATTTATAGTTTAATGTGATGCCCTGGTTCTCATAGACATGCTAAGAAAAAAGCTGGGTTTTCCACAAGATGCTGAACCAGAACCCAAATGCAGAAACCACTCACCCCATTCTGGCCTAGTACACTGTGCTGGGTGAACACAGTCATGAGATCATGGACTTCTTGTGATGCCCCTTCAGGTCCTTGAAGAGGGCTGTATATCCCACTCCATCGTTTCTTCTCATATCTGGCACCTTTTTAAGGAGATGGGGTTGAAGGATCTAACCAGGAATTCCAGCACCTTGGTTTCCACAAGAGCCACCTAAATGCCTTCAGGAAGCATCCAGTACCACAATATATTTCTTGCCTTTGGTTCTTTGGAGGAGGCCCTTGAGGGCAAATTACCATTAAGTGTCAAGTGTGCCTTCAGCCATAGTGAATACTAGTGAGTGATAACCCCCTCCTGGCAATGATCCTGTGTCTCTATGCCAGTGTTTCTCAAGCTCAACAACTTTAAGGTGTGTGGACTTCAATTCTCAAAATTTTGGGAGTTGGAGTCCACACATCTTCAAGCTGCCAAGGTTGAGAAACACTGCTCCATGATATCACCATAACCAGCAAGGCTGGAGAAGATACCATTCTGGAATGGCCTACTTGAGAGTTATTCGTGGTTTTCAGCTGGAATTTCAGATTGCATATTTTTAAACCTGTACAAGCAAGCTACCCTGGGAAGACTTTATGTCTTGAAGGGCAGCATCTAATAAAAATAACAAACCAAACCCAAATCCCTTCATTTCTAAAGGATTTTCCTTTTATTCAAACTATGTTCCAAATTTGACACCAAAAATATGGCATTCACGAAGGGGTATTGTGAGGAGGAATGGGTGCTCATACATAGCACCATCAGAACTCTAATCTTGAAAATGCAGGACATGAAAAGCAAATGTTCTCCTTGGCTACTTCTGACCTTCTGGATACATGTTCCAAGTGCAATTGAACAGTGGCTCTGTGCTGATTTGAGGGCCCTGGTAAAGAACCAATTTTGTCACCTTCTGAGGCCAATTCTGAGTCTATTCTTTAATGAGCCAGCCCTACAAAGTATCTGCTAGCTCCATGGGAAAGCAGCCACCATTCCCACCCACTGTGAAGAACAGATATGGGTATCTTCATAGGCTTCAGCATCTTGCATATATGAACTGGAATTTTCGATTAAAGTACAAATACAAAAGGTATTTGTAGTACCCTATTTAGTCCTTTGCTATTCTTTCGAAGGCAAAGCAACCATCAGTTCTTACATTCAGTCATAGTTTGTGTTTGTTTTCTTTCATTCCCCAAACTTGCCAGAAATGTCCATGTAGCCAAGTGACATTCTGCAAACCACAAGCGAACCCACTCACTCCCCCAATGCCAACCCACCATGAATCTATTTTCAATAGGGGGTGTTGTAGTGGGGATGTTTCCAAGATAAAAGAGATTAAGCTCTTTGCACAGGAAAAAAAGAGGTGGGTGGAGAAGGAAAAGGTTTTCTGGAAGCATCCATTGGCCAAGCAAAAACAACATTTTAAAGTTGGCGGAAGAATGTTAAATGGGAAGCAAGGGTGGGCTGGGCACACTCCATTCTTATCCAGGTGTTCTCAGGGAAAAGGACAAATCCATAGCTTGCAATTACCTGTTATGCTTGGTTGTTACACAAGGGGTGGGTTTGAGTGTCTCCTAGCCACTGTGGCACCAGAGCTTCAGTATACAATTAGGAACATATTTTGCAACCATCCCACAATAAATATGCCACCCAGCTCAATGCAAACATGGCCTGGGGGTCAGAACAAAAGCAAACATTTACCCACAGCGACTGATGTGCAGGACAGATACTTGACAATGTGTGTGTCACAATTTGCCAAATGTCGTTACCCCAAATTTGCAGTACTCAAAAACATGCAAGGTCCTTTGCATTGTGATTGCTAGCAAGTGCCCTCTGTGGTGGCCAAGACTGTCCACTGAATCAATGACACATGCTGTCATTGTCACCACGAGCCCAGCTTCCCTAGCACAAATGGCAGAAGGCAAAGGGAGGATGCAACAGATTTGATCCTCCTTATTAGGAGCTATGGATAACAGGGAAACAGGTTTCACCTCTGGACTTGTATCTTGTAAGGTGAAAGCCATTGCCTCTTATGAGAAATAACAATGCTAAGTCTGAACTGAAAGTTCATTTTTGAAAATGTATGGTCAAAACTCAACAGCTGGTAATCCCATATAGTGCTCTTCAGAATGCCCTAGAACGTTTTGAAGAACCAAAAAAAAAAGAAATCATGCACTTTATGCTACCATCCAAGGAACTAAAGAACCTAGATTTTTCTTGCTATTTCTTATTTTATCCACAGAACAGTGTCAGATATGACAGCTCCCAGATTACCCAGTAAATTTCACAAATCCATGGGAACCTGAACCCAAATTACTTCCATTCTAGGCTGACCCTGCAATGCAGGGCAGGGTAATTTGTAGTCTCTCAGATGTGCTTGGATTCAAACTACCATCAGTCTCAGTTGGTACGGGAAATGATAAGAAGTGGGATTGAATGCAATGTCTGGAAGACCAGATTCCCCATCCTCTCCCTCTGGTCCAGTACTCTTGTTACATGAAAGGTCCCCTGTGCAAGCACCAAGTCATGTCTGACCCTTTGGGGGGATGCCGCTTTCGCGACATCTTCTTGGCAGACCATAGCGAGGTGGTTTGCCATTGCCTTCCCCAGTCGTCACCTTCCCCAGCCAGCTGGGCACTCATTTTACCGACCTCGGAAGGATGGAGGGCTGAGTCGACCTGAGCTGGCTACCCGAGAATCCAGCTTCATCTGGGTTCGAACTTGGAACGTGGGAAGAGTTTCAGTTGCAATACTGCTGCCTACCACTCTGCACCACACGAGGCTCTTAGAAAGAGAAGACAGTGATAATTACAACTCAATTGCTCTATCATCTAAAACAGGGATGGCTATCTGACAAGCGTGATCAGAGGACGGCATAAACATTGACCCATCAGATCGCCATCTGGGGAAAATAAGGGCCCCAGAGAGACAGGAGTAGGTCAAACCTGACCTGGAGACATGGGAACCTTAAGAGGCTGGCCAGAATTCCTTGCTGCTTTGGGAAGTAGGAAACCAAATTGTGAAATGCTGTACATGGGGCTGCCCTTGAAAAGTATCCAGAAGCTTCAGCTGGTACAAAATGCAGTGGCATGGGCAGTTATGTGTGCCCCTAAAAGGACACACATCACACCTCTGCTCCGTGAACTGCATTGATTGCCAGTTTGCTTCTGGATCCAATTCAAGGTCCTGGTTTTGACCTTTAAAGCCCTGCATGGCATGGGACCAGGTTATTTGAGAAACAACATCTCCCCGATTACATGTACTTATCCCATCAGGTCCAGCAGGAGAGGCTTGTTACGGGCCCTGTCTGCTAAGAAGGTCCATCTGATGGGAGCCAGGAGGAAAGCCTTTTCTGCTGTGGCACCAGCCCTTTGGAACATCATCCCCACTGAGGTGAGGTTAGCCCCAACCCTAGTGATCTTCTAGAAATCCCTTAAAGCATGTTTTTTTTCCAACAGGCCTGGGGATCCCCTGGTAACAGGGAGCTTGCATGTTGCTTGCATCACATGTAAGATTCTGATATATGCTCTCTTGCAAACTTGTTTCTATTTATGTTTACTTGTTTTAATGTTTTTTTAAGAACCTTTTAATTGTTGGTTTTATTGTACGCTGCCCAGAGTGACATTTGTGAGATGGGAAGCCATGTAAATTTGATAGATAGATAGATAAACAAACAAACAAATAATTTTTTTTTTAAAGGTAAGCTGACATGAGGAAATACACCAATGCTCTTCAGTCTAATACCAGCCACCAAGCTGATGGGTTATGCCGAGAACAGCAGGCTGAAAATGGGATGCCACTGATTCAAGAAAACTACTAGATACAGAAACACAATCTAGAAGTACCATCCAAAACGGTTTGACTAGCCCCTTAAAACAGAGAGAGAATAGCCAGAATGGGAAGAATCTATCCTTCTGCCAAATGAATATGTGCCAGAATGGTGAAAATATATTTTTCTTCACCTCTGTAAAATATATTTGCAAATGCTATATTTAGCATGTCAGCTTTCCTCTGGGAATTAAAGGCCCACTGTGCTGAAGAACACTTTGACTTCATGTTGCCTAGGAAAATGTTATTTTAGCACAGTGCATTTGATATCCAATCATAGCATTAAACTGGAACTCACAGTCAAGTTTACTGAATCAATTAATTCCTCCAGAACCCACAGGACTGCCTAAGAACCCAATTTAGAAGAGATGTGGTGGAAATGATAGTAAGAGAAGGACTGAGAGATGGAAACAAATGGGTAGATTCAGATCTCATTCATATCTTAGCCACGAAAACCACCACTTCCAGGAGACTACTGTGTATTGCAATGCCATCTCCCACTGGTTGGAACGATGTCCACTGGGGTCCCTCTCCTCCTTCACCCCACTTCTCTGCTATCCCATATCCTGTAACATTTCACAAAAGAAAACCAGAAAATCCAACTGAGAAAGGTGTTAACAGTGTACCCTTGAACAGCTGCCAAGGGCCCACCACTGATCCATTCATGTGGCATTACCCACAAATGACTAACAGCATGTCAGGAACTACCCATGTAGCAAGCTGTATCACTGCAGCTCCTGTATTTATACAGAATTTATGTATTTATCTCAGGGCTCTTGGTATTTCAGAACTGAGCTATGGTAGTTTATGTTCCCACTGTTGTGATTTGGCCTGGACTCCTAGCATCTGGTCCTAATGGCTCTTCTGTCCTGAGCCTGGTTTTTGACTTACTACTCATAGTAAGGGACGCGGTGGCGCTGCGGGTTAAACCGCTGAGCTGTCGATCGGAAGGTCGGCGGTTCGAAACCGCGCGGCGGGTGAGCTCCCGTTGCTAGTCCCAGCTCCTGCTCACCTAGCAGTTCGAAAACATGCAAATGTGAGTAGATCAATAGGTACCGCTTCGGCGGGAAGGTAACGGCGTTCCGTGAGTCATGCTGGCCACATGACCCGGAAGTGTCTATGACAACGCCGGCTCCAAGGCTTAGAAACGGAGATGAGCACTGCCCCCTAGAGTCGGACACGACTGGACTTTACGTCAAGGGAAACCTTTACCTTTACCTACTCATAGTTCAACCCTGGCACAGTTCTTCTCCAAGATTTCAGATGGAGGTGTTCATCATCTCAGTTTAGAGACAGCCGAAGCCAAACCTGAGACTACCATGGAGCTCCAGCTGCAGCATTTCCCCTTGAAGGAAGCAAGTCAAAAGTGATTGGAAAGATCTCTGGTTGAAATTGAAAGTCAGAGCTGATCACCATGGAGGCTAAGTGGCCAAAGAGAAGTATTTTTTCTGTTTCAATTAAAGGGTTTAATAAAATGGAGGGAATGAAAATAAATTCACAGGATGAAGCAAATTCCACCCCCCTTATTTTTAATGAACATTGCAACTGAAGAGTAATGAGACTAGGAAACAGATGTGAACAAGAAAAAAGCGAATGGTTGAAAGAAACGGACACAATCTGGACTTGGAAGGATCCAAAAATTACAAGTTGTTTTCAATTTGAAAGAAGAAAAAAGAGGAGGAGGAGAAGGGGATGATGATTCATACACTTGTAGGGCCAGGGCCTTGCTGTAGAGACTAAACAGAGCAGACTTCTCTTTTTTTTTATCCTTTCAGCGCAAATTCTCTGTATGATAAAAAATGTCTGCCTTGATGGCTGGACATCAAATGAAAATGCCTATCACTCTTTAAGACATATCATTCTTTATCTGAGTTCTGGGTCACATGAATTCTTCAACATTATCACCTTCTCTTCCTTCTTCAAAAGTGGTCTAAATCCTTGGACAACACCATAGATGGCCCTGAGGCCTAAGGGACCAATGATCACGTGACAGCAATTCCATGTCATATACTGCCCTAGGAAAAGCAGGTGGCCAGGCAGGAAATCAGTACACTATCTTCCCCAAATATTTACTTATTCTCTTTTTTAATCCCTTACTTCATTCCCTTTTAGAAGGGAGGGAAACCTTCAAGGTTCTCCTTCATTTTCTCTCCACTAGAGTCTCAGGAAGTTGTGAAGTTGCAGTGATGAGCTCAGTCAACTTCAGGTCATAAACATCTCAGCTGAATGAGGCATTGAATCTTTTAGCTCCAAGGACATCATGGAGTGGAACTGTCTTTTTCAGATTTTTAGTCCTCCTGTCATCTCCTCGTCACAGTCAAAATGGGTTACATCCATTATTTTGATGGTTTTGGGGGAAAGCAAACATGGAAGGAAAGGCTTGGAGACAAGATTGGGGAAGCAGAAAATTTGGGGATTGCCATATTTTCTTCCAGAAGATCCTTCCCACCCAATCTATGATGTCATATCACAAGGTAGGGGAGAGGGGAGGGGAGGAAATGGCAGGCTCTCCAGTGAATGTTTGGCCCAGGACTAAGTGTGGTAGATCTCTGGCTTAATTTCTATATTCCACCGTGGGATCTCCTGCTAATTAAGATTTCTGTGAAAGAGTCAGCAAGGAAGCCATCACTTAAATGATGGGAAAAAAACACACAGACAAACACACACACACACACACACACTACTGCCTTCCCAAAGTGGTACTGTGAGAAAAGCTGCCTGGGCAGCCAAAGTTGTACTTTCTGCCTCCAAAACGGCTTTCAGAGTGAACTTCTCAAAGTTCAGCCAACATCTAATTTTAACCGTGAGTTCCAGGAGAGAGAAAAAGCTGATGGGAAGATTGCAGAGTTCCTTGAAGCGCTGACCTATGACAGGAAAAGAGCTGTCAGCCTCTTTGTCTCTTATTGGGAATCCCAGGGGAGGCGACAAAAGCAGAGCATGTTCCCACTGTAAAAAAAATAGAATAAATTTGAAGAGCACAGACAGCTTTTTTTTGTGGCATATGGGTAGGTGAGTATGGTAGAAATGCAAGAATTACTCACCCATTCACCCAGACCTTCTCTGCATTTCCAAAAGTAAAAGGCCAATGAGCAAAGTTCAGATCTTCCCAAAGCACTTTTTTAAGGTGGAGAGATATGTTTACCTGCTGGGCCAGTTCTCCGGACCAAACAGTACAGCAGAAATAACATTCAAAGCCCTGCCCGGCCACAACAATTCTCCAGTTTTGGATAGTCTTGTTCTTTTTCCATCTTACCACATCTGTAAAATTATGCAAAGATCAAACTGGAAAAAAAAAAGCTAAAGTTTTGCTGAATATGCTATCATGCTGAGATTTGTGATGATGGTTGCACATTTGATGCACGTGAAGAGATTAGTGTGGGGGGGGGGGGTCAAACAAAAATTCCCCCAATATTCCTGTTGCTTCCACTCTGGATGGTGTCTGTGTCCCTTGCTCCTGCAGTCCCTGCTCTCATTTGCCCGCACTGCCATTAAATGCATTCTGCTCTTTCAGCTCAACATAGCTGACTGATGTCTACTCATGTGACCTCACAACAGTCGCTGTTTGATGGTGAGATTTTCAACAAAGATGCATTAATTGCCAAAGCCAGTAAGGGGAAAGTTCGTGTGGGCAACCAAGGCCAAGAAGCTTGAAGAAACATGATGCTGAAAGGGAAGAAAAAAATCCTCAAAATGATCGGAATATATTCAATAGGTCTCTCACCTTCTGCTATTCCCTTTCCCCTGGATTGGTCGGGAGAGCGACATCATTTAATGAGCTGTGGAGTAGAAGGGATGGCATCATAATGTCATGTACCCAGCCAGATTACATTCTGTAATTACATCACTTAATGGCTGGGGAGGGCCACTCAGGGTAGCCCAAAAATAAGCAAGGATTGCAGAAATCTTTTAAAAAGAGAAAGGAGTGTGGTACTGCTAAAAGGTTTGCAAAAGAGATGAAGCAGCCACAGTTTGACTATAAAGTCAACTCACTTTCTTATGCTGTATGGACCTCCCAGAATGCTATCATGGTTACATGGACTAGGAATACAAGCACTCACTCGTGTCCAGTGTTTATACCCAAGGCAGATCTTCTTGAAGACATGGCCTCCAGATCAGGTATTCTACAAGCAGAGCTGCCAGAATGCAGCTGGCTACATTAATCAAACCTTCAATTTCCCTATCCATTGCACAATGCTTTTTAACCAATAAACAAAAGAAATGGAACCAGGGTGGGTGGGTAGGTCCTCTCAGAATCCTTTCAAGGCAGACAGAAGACTCTGAAGATGCTGAGCACTTCCGAGAACTCAATCAACACTCCCACTGATCCTGAAGTTAGTTGTTTGTTATGTAGTAACCTGGTAAAGACAAAACTGAAATACTTTGGCCACATAATGAGAAGACAGGACACCCTGGAGAAGATGCTGATGCTAGGGAGAGTGGAGGGCAAAAGGAAGAGGGGCCGACCAAGGGCAAGGCGGATGGATGATATTCTAGAGGTGACGGACTCGTCCCTGGGGGAGCTGGGGATGTTGACGACCGACAGGAAGCTCTGGCATGGGCTGGTCCATGAAGTCACGAAGAGTCGGAAGCGACTAAACGAATAAACAACAAACCTGGTAAAGGTTATGGAATCTGATGTTGGTGAACAATTAAATACTTCTGGGTGAAGACCAAAAATCCATCCTTTAAGCAGAAACCAAACGAGGGGAAATATCTCAGGGCCAGAGTTCAAGCCTAGCCAGCAACATCTGCTAGTTCAGACATATAAAGACGCACACAGTCTGATCTTAGAGAATTGTATGTTCAAACCTTCATAAGGAGAGACAAGAATGTGCTAACACTGCAACAGCACTTGGCTATATGTTCAAAGAACGAGAAAGGCTTAATGAGTTGCTGTCTGAAGCCAGGAAACAACTTAAGATTCTTGTTCATCTGTTATCTCTCTTTCTCACACAGATACTTGCATTCCCAGTGTGAATTCCGTGAAAACCACATGGCATTTCTGCATTATTTTTTTCATATGTTTGAGTAAATTATTTTTATGTTATGTTATGATGTTATTGGTATTATTATTTATTCCACTTCTCATCTAATCCAAGAACTGAAATTCTCTGGACAAGAAAAAAAAGGTGCAAAAAGGAAAAATCAAGCTGATGATTCATTATTTATTTAGTTTATTTATATAATTTAGAAAAGCGAGAACAATAAGAATTATGAAACAGATCATAGACATCCAGAAGAGAAAAACCAAACATTATAACAATCCCTGGGGGGAAAAAAAGGTTTTATCCCAATGCCAAAGATACATCACTAGGGGCTCCAAATGTGCCTACTATAGAAGGTGTTCCATAAGCAGGACACCACCAGTGAGATCCTCTCCTTCTAGCCACCTGCCTTACTTCACTTGACCTGAAGATGACTGTCGATCCCAGTTAGAGATACAAGAGATAAGATGTTCTTTGAGATAGTTTCATGGTACCAATCAGGAAGTTCTCAGATTCGTTTCAACTGAAACTCTACTCAAATATCATACACTAGCATAGAATTCATAACTGCAGAATTCGTTCTCCATAAATCCAAAACAACTGCTGGACAACTGTTGGAGACCATCACACAAAGATCTCCATACAATCTCAAATCCTGCATCATCAACCCTTCAATACAATTGCCAATGACCATCCTAACAACACAGTGTGATTTACAAAGAGAAAGGGTTGCTCACCACTGAAGATTCTTATCAGTCTAACGAAGTACCTAAACGGCTAGCTTCAACCTTCTCATCTGCAACACAGAACTAGTACTCTTCTAACTTACCAGTGGTATTAAAATGAGAAGTGCTGTATGATACAGGTAAATCATATTCATATGAGGGATATGGTAAGTTTTATGAACAGCCAACATGAAGGAGAAGGAAGAAGTGTTAAGTTGACTTTCCCACTTCACTTCCATCTCAGATTAGATGAGAATAATATATCATTCCTTCTTTCAATTCAGTCTATGGGTCAGTGCTGATCCTTGCATAGCTAAAATGACATCACTGAAGCAAGAGGGAAAAAAAATTGGGAGGACCTAAGATGTGGGGGGAAAAAAGGACACAAAGTTGTTATGGAGACTGAGCATGCTCAGTGGTATTGTGGTGGATTTCAGTAATGCTGCTGGTTCTCAGGAAGGAGGGAGCACATTCCAAGGAGGAGGACAAGATAAGAGGAGGCACAGTCCAGGAAGCAAATGTGGGAAGGCTAAGAGGTTCACAGCAGCCCCGCCCTAGAGCCTTCCCAGGTTATTCCCCGCTTAGGTTAGATAGAGTAGCTTTAGTCTGGCAAGACTTTGTCTACACCAGGGTTCCTCAACCTTGGCAACTCTAAGCTGTGTGGCTGGGGAATTCTGGGAGTTGAAGTCCACACAGCTTAGAGTTGCCAAGGTTGAGGAACCCTGGTCTACACAGTGTGAGCAAATAAAGAACTGGAGTTTGGCTGAACCGATTCTCTGATGTTCTTGGGCCAGGCCTGACAAGTATGGATGGCTAATTTAGGAAGAAAAAAAATGTGGAAAGATGGAGAATGGGGAATGGAAAGAAAGAAAAGGAATATGCTGGAATTGGGCTTGGAGGACTGGCTGAATCTCTATTAAGGGAGACTGAAGGACACTGGAATGTTCAACTTTGAGAAGCCTGAGGGGGATATCACAGCACTCATCAAGAAGCTGAAGGGAGTCATATAGAAGAAGGTCAAGACCTATAGTATCCACTCTCATTCCAGATTGCAGACACAGAATAATGGACATAAGTTTACAGGAAGGCAGATTCTGACGGAATGATAGAAACAACTTCCTATAACAGAAAGAGCAGTTTGACAGTGAAGCCAGTGGCTAAGAGAGTGGTGGTGGGCTCCCCTTCACTCAATGTGTTCAAGCAGGGGGTAGGCCAGTGTTCTTCAACCTTGACAACTTTTAGATGTGTGGACTTCAACTCCCAGAATTCCCCAGCCAGCATGAAAAACACTGGGGTAGACAGCTGTCAGGGAGCCTTTAATTTCGATCCGTCCTGGGGTAGACATTGTCTACCGGGGTAGACAACTGTTAGGGAGCCTTTAATTTCGATCTGTCCTGGGACAGACATTGTCTATTCCCTCCACTGAGAAATCTGTTGGACTCCTAAATGGCTTCCAACTCTAGGATCCTACAACTTTTTATATTTTGATGCCTGCTGTTGCTGGTGAATGGATATTATAACAATTTCTCAGCAGAAAGCATTTTAGTGAAACGGCAAAGGAGCTTCATATTTTGGCTGATAAATGATAGAAATAAAGAAAATGCATAATATTGATTTGATAAGGATGCTCATGCAAGCATTGTGCAGAAAACAAGTGACATGAAGTCTTTTGCTGAAGTCACCCTTTTTGAGATTATCTATCAATACAGCTACCAAAATGGATCTTCATTTACATTCTGCAATGTAGTTTATATATCAAGCTTTGATCAAATAAAAGGGCAAACATCTTCGATTGTTGGGCTAGTTTTATTGAAAATGTAGATATTTAAGTAGATTAGCTGAGAAGCATTGTCTCAAATGGTGATGTCCTAGAAACAATTTGTATTGTGGATTTTTGGGATACTTTTATACATACTTTGTATGTGCCAGGGTGCTTCTGTCTTCCATGTGAGTTTAGGACCACATTTTAGCCACAGTGAATTAGCAAAATGTCTGAGTTTGTCCTATTTTTCATTTTTCAACTATAAGTTTGTTCCATCCACATCAATTTACAACTTTAAAAAGTCTGCATGCAAATCTGTGTGCAATTTGTCCACATTTTAGATGCATTTTCATTTAATATATGAATGTTGCTTGGTGCATTGTGTTATTTTGGTTTCCCCTAATGATAGCTTACTTTTGCTGAGTGGGGCCCCAACTGAAGCAAAGGTTAAACCAACTCTGCGGGCTGCCATACAGCTAGCTATCAAGACATGTTCCAAGGTTTGATTTTCACACATACAGCCTTGAACAATTCGGGTTCTACTAGGATACCTAATGGATGGCCTTCCCCGTGAAGACCTGGCTGAACACTGAGCACTTTATCTGAAGGTCCCACTACTTGCCTCAAGAAGTATAGGATGCTAGCTTGCAGTCAGACTATCTCTGCTGTCTTCCCTGAAGTGCCTGATGCACCAAATATTACATTTTCCAGGAGATCTCCCTCTCCACCTAGACCCTCCTGAACAGAATGTTATATGAATGGTTTCTGTTTTCTTATTTATTTCCTTCCCCCTCCTTTTAAATGAATGAATGAATGAATAAATAAATGCATTTTTATTTATTACAACTTTTCTGTACTGCCTTACTTCTTGAGACTCAAAGGGTTTTACTTAATAAAAATCAAATATCACAGAACACATAATAAAATTACAAAAGCGGGCCAGGACCACTGTTCAACCCCAAAGTGTGTTGGAACAGGATGGTGTTCACTGCTTTGCAAAACGCAAGCAAGGTGGGGCAAAGTATTCCATATCTCCAGACACCTATTCTTTTACTTCAAATGGATTGGGAAACATCAGCACTCTTTCCAGAGAAAGTGTACGGGGTGGTGGGACGATTCTGGTTGTGAAACATGATCCTGCAAGTATGCAGGTGGCATGACAGGTAGGACTTCAGAAGTTAAAACCAGGACTTTGAATTGGGCCTGGAAGGCTACTGGTAACCACTGCTGCAACCTCAGTAACATTGTCACCCTGCTGAACCCAATGAATATATTGTTTTAAAATTATTTTTATCATTGCCTTTATACTTCTATTGTAAACCACTATGAGCTCTTTTTGCCTAGGAAGGGGTATAGAAATATACTAATTAGTATTTTCCCATAATATTTTTCATGCTAAAGATCAGAATCATGCAGGCAATGGTTTTCCCTGGGACGCTCTATGGAAGCAAAAGTTGGACTTTGAAGAAGTAGGAAGAGTATTGAAATTGGAGAAGACTCCTGAGAATATTGTGGAGAGCCAAGAAAACAAATAGACCATAGAACAAATCAACCCGGAGTTCTCACTCGAGGCACAAATGACCAGAGGAGAGGGACCCCAGTGGACATCAAATTATCATATTTTGGACACATTATGTGAAGACCCAGCTCCCCTGATAAGTCCATAATGCTGGGAGAGATGGAAGGAAAGAGAAGAAGAGGATGACCAGCAGCAAGGTGGAGGGACTCAGTTAGGGTGATGTGGTGGAATGTCTCCCTGAGGAGGGGGGTGATGTGATGGAGATTGGAGCTGGGGGAGAAGAGAGTGCATTCCAGGCTGATAAGCGTTCTCACAGTTTGCACTCCTTGGGGAGTGGGGAGAGGGCGAGGAAGAAAGTTAGACTAGCCCTGCCCTAGATTTCCCAAGAGTACTTTTCCCTTTAGCTCAGTTAAGGAGCCTTTAGTCTGGCAAGATTCTGTGTATGGTGGAGAGCAATAAAGGAACTAGAGTTGCGTCTGACTCAGCATGGTTTTCTTCACTGATTACCCTGACAGGTGAGGACCACTGAGGGTGGACCATTAGAAGGACCAGAGTGGGGACAAATTGTCCTGTAGAAAATCTATCTATGGTTGCTAAGAGTCAACACTATAATCAGTCCCTCCTCATGCTCAAACTTGAGTCATCCAGCGGAAATGGCAGGGAAGTTTTTCGGAAATATTTAAAACAGAAGCTGCTTGGTCACCACCTAGGTTGCTGCAATTGACATGCAGTTCTGTAGATTGTCTGACATTTTGTTTGTTTGTTTGTTTGTTTAAAACATCTGAATAGCCCCCATCTTAAAACCAAACTCTGGGCAGCTCACCACCCAACAATAAAAACAATGTAACACAGCTATAAAAACAGACAAACAAACAAACAAAACCCAATAAAACCAAAACCCAGAAAAACCGGGCGCCACAACCACACTTCACGGATGCAGCCCACCACATTCTCATCCTGCTCTGAGTTCTCCCCATCCCAGTGCCTGCGGAAAAGAACCGGCTTGTGAGTGCTCTCCAGAAGAGACAAGGGTGGGGGCCTGTCGGATCTCAAGGGGGAGGGTGTTCCATAGGGCGGGGGCTGCAATGGAAAAGGCACACTTCTGAGGATCCACAAGTTGACAAAGTTTAAGGTTTAAGGGACCTGGAGCATGCCCACCCTGTCCACTCTGTCGGGATGGGCAGGTACCCTCAGGGAAAACTTGGTCCCACGCCATGTAGGGCTTTAAAGGTGGTAACCATCACCTTGAATTAGACATATCTTTTTTTTTAATGTATAGCTGTATACTTTTTAAAAATATAAGTCAAAATGTACATTCTGAACTGAGTCAAAGACTGGACTGGATAATTTCTAAGGTCCCTGCCATTCTGAGATTCTTTGAGTCTCATTTTTTAGACTTCAGCTTTTAGCATTTTGCATTAAAATTCCTGATCTTTCGTAATGTGGATACAAAACTTCCACTTGTACAGGCAGGGCACCTCTGGCCTGCAATATCTGGCTGCCTGAAAGGGTAAGTGGTTCTGATTCTGCTCCAGCATTCCCCACTGGGTACTGCTCCCTTTCATCACTGTTTTGTACTGGGTCCTGACTACAACCTGATCAAAACACCAAAATAAATCCCTTCTGTACATATCTACCTTTGTCTTAGCTGTAAAAGGCTGGGGGGGGGGGGGGGGGAGAGGAGGAGGAGGATGAGGAGGAAGAAAGATGTTATTCAATGTGCTAGAAAGGACTAAACAAATGTTTAATTCCCAGGCCTTTTCCTTCCCTTTCAATAAATCTATGTATTCATTTTTCTCTCTCTCTTTCTCTCCCCCCCCAAATGTTCTGTTTGCTCTGGAATGCCCATTCCCCCCCCTCCTCTCTCTGGCTTTCTGGGTTATGTGAAAAAATCCATGCCAAGCCAGTCTGTAGGAGTGGCAAATCTTCTCCAGGCTGCGCGTGACATGTTCTTTGACGTACTGTGTGGTCACGAAGGCAGGCTGGAGGGATTGAGGGGCGGGGGGGGGGGGATCTGAATGCAATCCAAGCCTTGCACTTCAGTTTCCTGACCTGGCAGCCATTCAGAGAGACCCCACTAAGTGCTATTTCCTAAATACGCCAGCTTTTCATAACAATCTTACCACATTCTGCTTTGCTTTCCTTTCCTTTAAAAAAATTTTTTTTTTTTTTCACAAGCCCTCTTTTAAAAAAGAGAGAGAAACCGGACTCCTTTGACGGGGCCTCGCATTTGGAAGCCATCAAAACTCTGAACTCTAAACAAAAACTTTATTAATGCGTTGTAATCTGCCCTCGACGTTCCAGATGAAAAGGGAAAAATGTTTTATAGTTCTGGAGTTATAAGGTTTTAATTGCCTTTTTAAGAGCACGGATACTTTTGAGTGCTCCCTGTTATAAAAGAGCAGTATCTGTTTCTTGATAACTGGTAAATGATCTCAGCTATTTTTATGAGATTTCTCTTCCTTTCCCACTTCGGCCTCCCCGGTTCGCTCCTCTCTCCAGCAACCCAATGGCTTTTTCACCCTCTTTTCTTCTACCCCCCCCAACCCCTCATAAAGGCATTGTCAGCTCATTTCTGATATAAAGCTGGAAGGAGCATCGGCAGGAGAGATGCTTTCATTACGAACAACGTCTTTAGAATCTCCACTTCGCTATAAACACTTGATTCCAGAAACCAACTTCTATAAATAAAGAGGAAAGAGGGCAGTGCGTGGAGACACGGCTGTTTTATGCAAGAGGAAAGATCATATACTGTACATCTGGCTGAAATAATTGTGCTCCTTTAAGTAACTGGATTTCTAAACATTATTCCTTTGTGTCTAGCCTGTCGAGCAACGGGAAGGGGTTTTCTCATTGCCCCATCCTGGCTCCCAGCTTTACTTTGAAAAGGTTTCCTTCCATATTGTGAACATAACGTTTTGATGGAAGGGAAGAGGCAGTTTTTGAGAGAGAGATTTTTGTTGGGAGTGAGATGAAAAACCCACTTCTGCCACTGAATTAAGCTCCTGGGGGGACCTTAAGCCAACAGGAAAAAGTTTGCCTTGCTGTAAGCAACAATTATGCCGAAGAAGAAGAAGGAGAAAAGCAAGATCCAAAGCATGCCTAAGAGATTCTCTGGCACAGGTCCTCGAGATTGGGGAAATACATCACCCATCCCTTTTCACCCAGTACTGACCACACCGTAATCTGAGATCTGCTGAGGAAGGCTTGCTAACTTCCCCGTCTCTATAAGCATTTACCTTCTTTAGAGCAGCCCCAGACTTTGGCAATAAAGTTCCAGCGGATGCTGGGACATCAGCAAGGGAGGTCAAAAAAGTCAATCCTAACCCTGTCCCTTGTTTTTACATGCATCGCACATATGATCGACATTTTAAAAAGGGTGGAGCTTCAGTTGTACAACTGAGGCCACCATCTTGACTTTTTTATACACACCTCCCGCAGACGGTCTTGAGGTGGACCTCAGGTGTTCCCCCATCCTTCTGAATCTTTAGAAACCACCTAACAACCTACCTGCTTACTCCACGATTACCTGAAATTTGAGGGGTCCTATTAAACTTGGCTTTCAATATTTTTAGGTCAGTTGGTTGTTTGTTTGTTTATTTATTTATTTAACTAATCCTATTCTAATTTGTCTTTCAGATTCAAGGCTGTTTTCATTTGATTTTATTTAAACCTCATTTCATTTATTTTAAGATGGGATTTGATTGCTGGAAGCTGCCCCGAGTGCTGTGAAGTGGTAGGATGGCGTATAAATTGAACATTTGACCATCTTCTCAAGTTCTGCCCAGTTCTGTTTTCTTCTAACTTTTGGCTGAACTTGATTACAGAGTTTTCCCAGTTTTCTTCCTTGGAAGCTCTTGAAACGGGACTGGGGCAGCTTGCAGAGGAGGGGGAGACACATTTATTTATGTATTTATTCATTTCATTTATATAGCCACCCGTCTCATATACATGACTCTAGGTAGCTTACAATAAAAGAAATAAAATACACAATGTAACAAACACACCATGTGAAAATAAATACGCATAGCAGCCGAGCGCCATAAGACACAACTATCAGCAAAACCAAGAGATGGGCTTCATCACACACCCAGGGCCCACTGCCAGACAGAAGCAGTAACAGAAAGATAACTGTGATGTATCCTATGTCTTTACTATCCAGGTATTTTATGTAGAATATGAAGAAATGCAAATTTCCTTTACCACCCAGAGGTTTCCAAAAACAAACAAAAGTTCTTCCTCTGCATTCAATTCACATCTTGTCCTTCGTTTAGGCTTACAGTATTTACGATCCAGTTCGTATGGCAGGGCTTATATAGCGCTGTTGTGGTTGCCATCTTGACCTTTTTGACCACACCCTGCGGACACCCCTGTATCCATTTTGCTTCTTAGAAAAATGAAATAAAGTAAAATAAACTGGTTCATCTTTTATAACCATCTTGTGAGACTGACCGGTCAGGCTGAAATTTAGCATGGTTATCCAAGTATTTAATGGACCTGAACATCATCATCATCATCCTGACTACAAACAGTGTCATGACAGAGTAGCCACTACAACCCATTGGCATCTGTGCAACAATTATAATTTCCAAGGTTCCTCAATGTGGCATGATAGAAAATAATTGAAAACATTCTTGAAAATGGTGATGTAAAGTTTTACGGGATTTTCACACACAAACTGATCACCCTCTAGACACAACACACCAAATGTAACAATATTTGAAAAGAAAGGAGTAATTTTTATAGATACGGCAATATGCTGGGACAGCAAAATTGAAGAAAAAGAACTGAAAAAAATTACAAAATATAGTGATCTAGAGATCAGCATCTATTTTGTTGTTTCCCAAACTCAACCAGAGCCCCAGAAGCTCCTTGGAGTGGACAGAGCCAAAAATTTTGGGGGGGAGTATGTTTTGCCCTTAAAGTCCACCATGACCAAATGGGCTGACAGGATTGGTCCTCTTCACCCGGATGACATCATCAACTATGCCCCTTGGGATTCCGGAGGGGCAACTTCCTTTTAAGGTCACCCTCAGGAATCCTGGGAAAAGTTAAGTAGGCTGGCTGGCTGCAGAAACCCTGTATGTGGTCACTTCAGCTTGGAAGTGAGGATAGACTGCAAAAGTATGTGGTGGTCCTCATCCATCCAACTAATAATCAACAGCAGCCATTTATTAACAATGTTCACAAAAAGCCTGTAAGGTAGACTGGTACTGTAATGTTATCCCTCCATGCAGATAGAGGAGGCAAAGGAAATAGCTGAGGACTTTCGTAGCCAGAATATCTCCTCTTCTTCGTCTCTATGCCAGGTCTTCAGGAAAAGATGAGATGCATTTCAGAAGTAAGGCTTCTCTATTTTCACCCTCATCCAAGGTGAAACGCCCCAAAGGTCAATCTGCTGAAACTATGCAGGAAACTCTTTAAAACATCTCTGGTCAGGAAGCATTCTTTGATGATCAAGAATATTTCCTGGATGTTGACAGTCGGCATCCTGGAGGTTTCTCAATACGGTCAGATTTTTAGATTTTTTTAAAAAATCTTTTCAAGATTTTAATGATTTGCTACTCCAGGGAACATCAGTGCTTAATTGGCAGTGGATCAAATTTAGGACAAGTAAAACAAAAGAAATTTGAACTGCTGCCAGCCACCATTCTATCACAGTTGGAATGAAGGGTTGAAACCGTGCCTACCAGGTGTGGATGAAGTACATGGCAGGTCTTGCTTGACCTGGAGGTGGGTATTTATTTATTAAACAAATTTATATATAGCCCATCCTTCCAACCCTCAATGCAACCTTGCCCTATTGGATCTGTCCAGATGCACTGAATGGTTACTGCAAAATTCGTAAATTCTTAGTACAGCATCCCCAATCTGTGCCTTCTGGATGCCTTGGGCAATACCTATCTAACACTTGGGGAGACTGTTGACAAATGAAACCATTTATCCTGGAAATGGCAGAGCATGGAAATGATGCCTTCTTTCAGGGCTAGATTTTACGCAATAGTCAGAAAAGAGGTGTTCAGGTGTCCAGAACAAGAAGTTCTTCTGAGAGGTTAAGCCAGGAGTCAGTGCTAAGAACTGAAGAGAGCCAGAGAGATAACTGAAGCATGCCAGAACCAGGAGCACCTTGTTGATCATGCAAGGTCTAAGCTCACAGAAAGCCGAAAGATCAGCTTAAATGGGCAGAGTCAGCCTGGAAAACACTCCAAACTCTCTTTCAGTGGGCCACGTTTGAGGAATTCATACACAGGCCTAATGTCTTTGGGGTCCACCCCTTATGGTTCCTGATTCTGTGCTTGTCTACCTTGTGCAGAGGGGAAATGATAATTTTCTTTGTGAAGTAGACCGTCTGTAGATCTCAGAAACCTAGAAATGACCCTCACTTAGCATACACTATAGGCATGGGCCCCTTCCTGTCCTCCAAAACTGAATTTCATGATGGATAGAGAAGAAGTAGAGAAGAAAATCAGAAAAGAGAGGAGGTAGAACAAAAGCCAATATTGTAATTGGGTATCTGCTCTGTAATTCAACATGGCTCCAGCAAGTTGGAGAAAACATGTAGCTTTTGGCGGCAAGCTGCTCAATAAACTTTCACTGTCTCGCTTGAAAGAAGAAACAGCTGCAGAAGTCAAAAGCAGCTGCGGTCAGCAATAAAGTGGCCATGGTCAGCTCCATTCTCACCAGTAGGTGGTATTGTGGTCAGCAGTAATTGCGAGGAGGAATTCCATGAGAGCAGGGCACAAAGAAGGTACTGTGTTGAGCCTCCCCATCTATTTCCAGAAACTAAGAAAAGTGGGGGAGGAGAATCAACCGTCCCACAAACCATCATCACTATCCCAATCCTCTTGTGTGGTCAACTTTTGTTCTTGGAAACAATTAACACTTCTTCTGTAATGATGTTGACCACCAAGAAAACGAATGTGAATAATTACTTCTGGATGGATCAAAGGCTTCTTATGAATTGTGTGTGTATGTGCATTAGACATGACAAGTCCCAATCCCTGCATCTCATCTTTTCTAGGATGTTACAACTTGGAATTCCACAGTACTTGGAGAACACCAGTTTTAGGAAAGTTGAGCTAGAATTGGGTGGGAGTGGTGGTGCTGGAAGAGGGCTCTCCCATCTTCCCAAACTCCCTTGAAGAATTCTTCACAAGTTGATTGCATCTCTTCTTCCTCCCACTTCCAAACTGGCCTTTTTCAAGGTTTTTTCTTACACCAGAAAAGGTTGTGAAGCTACTGGTCTTTAAAACACTTATTCAGGTATCTTAGGCAAATTAAGAGGGAACATTTCACTGATTCAGACCTTTTATATATGACTTTTTGCTGCTGGATTTAGCAAGTAATGTTCACTGAGGACTGCAGGAGAATCCTCCTCATCATTTCCTCCTTATGTGCAAGGATGGCAAAGGGCGGTAAGAATCTGAGCAATAAGGATTTGTCTCCTTCAGCTGTCTTTTAGCTTTAGGATTTCTGACTCCAGGTTTCAACACTTGCTTTGATGCCACGGTGACCTACATCCCAATGCTGCTGCACCTCAGTTCCCTGATCTTATTCCCCCTTCCCCCCAGTGCTTCTCGGCACTATTTCCCACTGTGACCTTGTCGGAGGAAGTACATGGCCCTTCCAGTGTATGAGACAACATCCAAAAAAGGAACAACCCAGGCCAAGCAATCTGTAGAGTTGTAGAATATGGGAGATTTGTACTTTCAGACTTGTAGGATTCTGCTAATGAAGCTTTACAATAAAGTAGAATTAGCTTATCCGGTCATGTTTCCTGGATGGTCTACATGGTAAGGCTGACACTATGTGCTAGCTTTCTGCAGAGCTTCCCCTGACTGATTTGAATGTTTGAAATGACATTATCGATAATTACATAACTGGGATTCTTTCTGCATCAGGATAATTTCATCCAGTTTTGGATCAGAATCAACTGAGGCCTACAAGCAGAATAGAGAAAGCGTCATGACCATTTACTCATCCAAAATTAGTAGTAAAATGGGGTGGGGGAGCAGAGTAGATTCCATTCCTGTCCTCCTCCTCCTCAGGCCTGTTGGTAGTTCCAACTTTAACTCCACCATTGAGTGAGAGGTGGCTGAACTCACATCTATCAAAAGCTTTCAGGCAATCTCAGAAAGTCTCAACAAATTGGTTACAATTGTCAATTGATAAGTTACTGGAAATCACTCTCACATGTAATCTGTAACTGCATAACCAGCCTGTCTTTCTCTCCCTTCCTTCACCCCAGTTTAAATCCTATATTAGTCTAGCCCAGTGTTTCTCAACCTCAGCAACTTTAAGATGTGTGGCTGGGGAATTCTGGGAGTTGAAGTCCACACATCTTAAAGTTGCCAAAGTTGAGAAATACTGGGCTAGCCACTCTAGGCATCTAATGAAACTCATCCCTAGTCAGAAAAGGTGCGACCAGACTCCTCCTGATTTTTTGTCACCATATGCCACTGCCTTTGTGGCGCTAGATGTGAACCTCTGCCTTTTAAAATCAGATTCTTCTTCAAAGTCAGAGGGCAGGAAATGGTCTCTTGGGTGCTCCCATCGACAGGACAAAGTTTTCTTACCATATGGAAGAATATTCATTCCATTTCCTCTGCCTTAACCTTGGGATATATCTCCCATGCCAAGTGGCGAAGAGAAGATTAATTGCATCAAACAAGGGATGAGCAAAAGGGAGAACAGGGACAGTTGCTTGTCCATAAAAATGTTGGAGAACTATTGCCAAAATAGGAAGTTGTGTGGACAGAAAATCTCACAGTGACAAACAAGCTCTTTCACCTCCACTGAACCACATTACATTGGCTTCCTGTTGGCGACTGAAATGATTTTCAGAACATCTGAAGAGAGGTTGTAAAATGTGAGGTTCCTTCTGTCAACAACTTAGTTACAGTCTCATGTTAAATACTCAATTTGATGTGGGTAATCTTTTCTGTGTTTTATTGCTGTCAAGATGCCTCCTGATGGGTATTCCAGGTATGACCAATCCACATTTGAATTAGGGTCATAAATGAAGGTTTCTTATTGCCAAAACGTTCATTTAATCATCTCGCCATAGCTTAAAGTAGGCTGACTCAACTAGGAAATTGTCACAAGCAGTGCTGGTAATAAATAAAAAGGCTTTTATCTGGCATTAAGAAAAAGGAAGAATAATACTTTTTATTAAAGTATATAAGGCTGACAAAGAGGATTGGGATTCTCTTTGGTATCTATTCATATGGGGAAATAGAAGGTTGTGAAAAGAAGCAGGAAATACCAAGAATCTCCGCCATTTTCCTTTCCCAGAATGCCTCCATGTGCTATATACTGTGACTCACATGCATTCCGTGGAAAGGAAGACAGTGGCAGCTGGCACCATTTGTCTTGTGCTTCTCTAGAGTGCACTGGACCTTGAAAAAGTGAAAGGATCTAAAAGGGGAGTGTGCCGTGATAGCCACAAATGGAATTGGGCCTTTGGGCTCCACCGAGGTCATGACCCCTCAAATGTGGCATAAGATGCAGATCAACAGTGTATAACGTTATAGAGTACTGCATTGTGCAGCGTTGTGATGTGATGTGTTGTGTTGACTGTTATCCAACTATCCTTGCAGCTGAGTTTTGAGTATCAGAAGAAACTTCACCCAAGATCCTCACTCATATTCCATTTCAGTTATTACTCCCCTTCAGGCTTTTTTCTTTACATGTACCTGTCCCATCCAATTGGCTCCACCCGTGTAGGATGGGCATCAACCGTCCCCGTGAATCAGTGCTGCAACTTGGGAATATTCTACTTGGACTTCCACCTTTCAGATCTTTTCCTAATTCACTAGCACCATGGGATAGGCCAAGCAGGAGACATAACATTGTTGTCTACCTACACAGTGTTATTCTCAGGCAGAAAAAATGCTTGAATAGGCTTTCTCATTGTGATGTTGTCAAATGAGAAATTAGCTACATTATTCTTCAGCTACAACATTCCAAGCTCAACTACAAATAATAATTCAAGCTACTTATTAGCTGCACAACACTCTTAACTGAGCTAAGGGATAGGATTAGCATGTCTTACGAACACCACAATCTAGAGGTTCTTGAATACTATCATACTACAACTCCCTCAAATGATAACTGGATTTCTGCATCCCCCATGAATAAAACTAATGATTTCACTGGGGTTGAAGCGTAAAATGTCAAAAAAGGTGCTACCAGACTCTTTTTGCCACCATAGGCAAACATGATTCTCCTCCTACAATCACTAGAAGATATGAAACTTTTCCCATATTTTCTTAAATGAGCGTTACTTTTACAGCACTACCAGTAATTTTAGCTTTTTCTTATCAAAAGCACTGCCATTTTGAAAGGTTAAAATGTAAAAGGATGGATAAAAATATCAAACTTCACTAATACCTAACCCTTCTACAGACAATCCAGAGCTGAGGGATGATTTGCTCTATGCTATGCTGGAAATCACTGTTCACTAGGAAGTCAGCCACCACTCGGAGCTGGTTCTGGCTGATGGTTAGACCTAGAGTTTTAGCTAGATCTAGAGGTTTATCACTCAAAATTTGCTTCAGGATTTGCCTTCTATAACACTGCCATACATCAGAAGCATCTCAGAACCACCAACAGACTGTTACAACCACACGGCATCACCATAGCACATAAACCGACTAAAACTCTTCCAAGCATATTGAGTAACCCAAAAGACCCAGTAGCCCAAGAAGAAAAAACAGGAGTTATTTACAACATACAGTGCAAAGACTGTAACAGCCACTACATAGGACAGACCGGCAGAAGACTAGCAGAGCGCATCCACGAACACCAACTGGCAGTCAGAAGACACGATGAGAACTCCTTAATCTCACAACACATGGACAGACTCAACCATAGTTTCAACTGGGAAATGGTGAGCATCCTAAACCAAGCCACATCCAAAACCACCAGGGAATTCCTGGAAGCCTGGCACTCAGACAAAGCAGCCATCAACAGACACATAGAGGTAAACAACATTTCCATACCAGTCAAAAGAGACAAGCCAAAAGACCAGGACACTCCCTTGCCAGCAATCAACACCCAGATTTGCAAAAATCAACACTAGGATTAACACCAGATGAACCAGCAAACAGCACAATACACCCTAATCAAGGAACTATTAACTCAGGCAATCAACCAAGCAGCAAACAACAGCCCAATCAAGGAACTCCCAAGGAGAGAACAACACCCCCACCAACACAAGCAGGGCAAGCCACGGTATATAACCTGAGAGCAAGGCCCACTCCCTCTTCGCACTGAAGATGTTGCCTAGCCTGGCAATGAAACCTCGGCAAGAAAACAACAAGGCTCAGAGAGCACCAAGGACTCCACGATTTGCTTTCTGCTTTGCAGTGTAAACCTGCTGTACACTCGTGCAAACAAAGCAGGAGTGGCTTTTGACAGTGCTCCTGCTTTGCCTATACAAGCCTAATTAGCTTTAAAAACTTTTTGTGATGCCCCTTTGAAGTTCCTTGCACTCCCTCTACTCCCCCAAGGGCCAGTGACTATAGTTTGAAAACTTCTACCATACCCCAATTAGCATTGATTAGATAGAGTTTGAGAGCCAGTTTGGTGTGGCGGTGAAGGCACCAGGCTAGAAACCAGGAGACCGTGAGGTCTAGTCCCACCTTTGGCACAAAGCCAGCTGGGGGACCTTGGGCCAGTCACTCCCTCTCAGCCCCAGGAAGGAGGCAATGGCAAACCACTTCTGAAAAACCTTGCCAAGAAAACTGCAGGGACTTGTCCAGGCAGTCTCTGAGAATCAGACCCGATTGAGCGGATTAAAAAAAGAAGAAGAGAAGAGTTTGTTTTAGCCCAGGATTGTCTGGGTTTAACTAGCCTCCTCTGATCAACATGGTTGCTCTGCAAATGTGGAGGAAGAGTTAACTGTAGGTGATTCCTTTTTTCCTGTTCCTAAGTCAGACACGAGTGTTTAGAGTGATTTCCGCTTGCTGGTATTTCTGCTTTTCATCTGAGGCACAGGCAAGGTTAAACAGAAGCAGAAAGGCGATGGGGGTGGTGCCAACCAGGCCACCATGAATTTTTTTTATCATGTTCCCCAAACATTAAAAATTCAACGGCAAGAAGAGACAACTTCCTTGCTCCTTTTGTGATGGCTGGGCTTTCTGCAAAGATGGCCGACATAGATCTAACCAGTGCATCTCTGCCTATCTACCACTGGCTGAGAGAGAAGAGCATTTCCGCTAGGACAGCAGCAGAATGGGTCTGCTCTGTTGTGCAAACACAGCTGTGGAAAAAAGCGGAGCTTGACTGGGCCTGGTCTAGACGCTTCTCAGCAATTGCTCGGAGGACTGGAAGATGAAAGAAGGCTTAAAATCCCTTCAGGCGTCTGCGGCATCATGGGTTGGGAGGAAATTCAACGTACAACTCTGGGGGTCGTTGTTTAGATGGGGAGGAAATTAGTCTTCTCCTGTTTAAAATGAAGAAGTTTTGAAAAAAAAGATTTTCAATCAAGATAAACCTACAAGTTCTTCAGATGTAGATTACTCTGGGCAAAACATTGGAAACAGGAGAGAAACCTAAGAAGAAATGTTGAGTTAATGTTTAATATCCCCCTCCTGCGCTAATCAAAGGGTAAAAGACTTGACCTTTCAAATGCAGAGCTTCATAGATACTCAGATGTGTCCTGTAACTCCCCATCGGCAGAATGATCTGTGTTCTCAAGCCCAAAAGACTTCATAACATGAAGATGGGCATCTTGTTCAGGGTCACTTGAGGAACAATGTCATGATCTGGAGGTTCATGTTAATATTTTTCAGTACAGTGCCCTAGAAGTATATTCCACACTTTAGTCCACCTGAGTTCTACTACACTGACTCACAGCCTAGTAGGCTGTACCATAGTAGCCTGTAGATGCCTGCATACAACATGAGGTATTGGAAAAGAATGAAAAGTACTAATCGAAGCGAGTATTTGTAGTTCAGGGTTGAACTGTGGAGTCCCTGGTGCTCTCTGAGCCTTGTTGTTTTCTTGCAGACGTTTCATTGCCAGACTAGGCAACACCTTCAGTGCGAAGAGGGAGTGGGCCTTGCTCTCTGCTTACATACCGTGGCTTGCCCTGCTTGTGTTGGTGGGGGTGTTGTTCTCTCCTTGGGAGTTCTTTGATTGGGCTGGAGGAGAGAGCAGCACCCCTACCAACACAAGCTACCAACAGCACCCTTACCAACACAAACCACGGTATATAAACTGAGAGCAAGGCCCACTCCCTCTTCGCACTGAAGATGTTGCCTAGTCTGGCAATGAAACGTCTGCAAGAAAACAAGGCTCAGAGAGCACCAAGGACTCCACAGAAGTTCATCCTTGAGGTCTTTGAGAAATTGTTGCCCTCAAAATGTGAAAGAACTTGGGCTACTCTTCTGGGTTGGCTGCAAGTTTTAGAGGGCATTAGGCAAACTATCTCCAGTGAAGGTATCTCACAGTTGGGCAATGGGTAAAATGGTGGGCAGAGGTGAATTATTCCTGTCCATCTGAACTGACTTACATTGTCATTTTGCTGCCTTCTTTCTCCCCTTAGTGTGAACTTTGGTCAGTCAATTACTTTGCCTCTGCCCCCACTGAGAAAGGGCATACTGTCTGCTGCCTGGCCATGACTGGTGGTAGGTGCCTTGCCCAGGGATGGTCCTTGCCCAGTGGTGCCAGGGCACCTTAAGCAATCATTGCAATTCTCATCATTTCAGTGGTGATTTTTTAAATTACTACCCAGATATCTGTCCATAGGCCATGACTACCACTATCAATGCTGTGTTTGTTGGATATTTGCGTATTTATGTGCTTGGGTAGATGGACACGTTGGAGAAAGGGAGAAGAATCAAAGGGTAGACATTTGGGCATGCATTAGCTTTAGATAATTTTGCTGCCAATAGCTGGATCCACTTAAGGTTGATGAGAATTGTAGGATATCCCTCTCAGGAAGCACCAGAGTGGGGAAGGCTGCTATAAAATCATTGCTATAAATAAATTCCAGAATTTTTCTTCTTCCTCCCTACATTCTTTGTGCGAGTACTAATGTTCGTGTGCATGATGTCCATTCAGTTACAGGCCTTCTGTTAGGGACTGCCTTGGGTTTTAATCTCTGTGCAGTTCTTAAATGCTTTGTAAATGACAGCTTGATGATTATGACAAGAAAAATAATGTCTTAGTTAAAATGGAATTCAGGAGGAATATCATACGAGTCAGAATAAAGAAAAATAGCTCCCCATACGTAAATTATTTTTTCAACACATTCACTAATAGAGGGGGGAATATTCATTATCCATCAGAATGTAATTATTTTAGGTTGGACAGGAACCCCGTATGCATACTGTCCATACTTCATACACACACATCCACCCATAGTAAAGTTAGATCTTTCTTGATCTCAGAATGATGCCACATTCCACAACAAAGTTGAAAACCTTTCTGATTTGCAACTCTCCATTGAACTGGGAGTAAATCAGGTTGGAACTTACTGTAAGGTAGGCATGCATAGGAAAGCATTATTAATTTGGCAACTCACCCTAACAAACAAAGAATCCATCTGTAGCTGGGTTTCTAAGTATCATTTAAACTGGGCTGCCCATTATGTCCAAATTCTCGTTTGAATAATTGGCCTTTGTTTAACGCGGAGTGGAAGAACGAACAAGAAAACGAGGAACACAGAGAGAGACAAAACTACCCAACAGCCCATCGTCAACTCCAAGCGTTAGCTGTGAGGCATGTCACATGAGCTTATTACCCCAGTAGCAAAACCTTCTCCACAAGAGAAGGATTATTTTCCTGGTATTACTATTATGGTAACATATAATCAGGACTCTACCCTCCTGCCCCAGCCCCCCTAAGCAACTTTATAATTCACGAGTCTTTTTTCCAAGTTCAAGCAAAGTTTAAAGGTGAAAAGGGCTTGAGGTTTCATAGCCGGCTGTTGAAAGGAAGATAGAAAATTAAGACGAGGGGGCGAGGGTGGTCTTCCGAAGGGGGGAGGAAAAGATTCTGAAACAAATTTGGTATTTCCCCCCCCCCACCTCCCTACACTTCAGCGGAAAGCTAAAATATTTCTTAATTTAAAAGTCTCAAGAGTTGAAAAGAATGCAGGGAGACTGAGATATAACCACCGGGCACAATCATCACAGAGTCCCCATTCAGTGCAGCTGTTGAAAAAGAAGTTTGAAATGCAACATTTCTGCTGATTTCTGTTTCTTGAGGAAGCTTCCTCAAGAAATGACAAGATATTGAAAGTTGTCCACTCCCCACAGGCCTTTTCAAGATGGCATCAAACTGGGGTAGGTGGGATAATGTGCCCTGAAATCACAAAGGTCAGGACTGGAGGTGTTTTTTTTAAACTAGCACATGGAGGCTGTTGCAGTGGGGGGCAAAAGGGCTCCCCAGAACATTATTAAAATTGTGGTTGGCATCCCAAGGAACATCAGGGATTTTTACACTTCTTTACATAGTCCTGCCCCCCAAATGTGCTTTCTCTGGAATAATGACGATTTAACAGAGTTTTGTTCATACAACGTTTTCTGCCGGGATCCAGAATGTTTGCCATCGTGGTATGGCCTGTATCTCAGACGTATTGGTTGAGCTTTGTTACTCTCCTAATACAGAGGCTCTGAAGCTTTTTCAGGCCACGGGATCTGTTAGTTAAACAAAAAAATTCCCAGGTCCCCTGATCAAGAGGCAAAGCTCCAGGGATAGAAAACTGGCTATATTGGAGTGAACTTTGTTTTTTTGGCCCAATGATGGCCTGATTCATACAACATACTAAAACAGTGACTGAGTTCCCATAGCACGCTTAACCAGGTAAGTTAAAGACCCAGCGGCTGTGCTTGTAGAAAAAGCTTGGTTAGTTTTAACCCTGGCTAGCTGCTTCTTCTCTTCCTTCTTCTTCTTTTTGGGGATAAATTAGTGTGTTGTGCAGACAGAGCATTTAGTTAGTTAAAATTCTATGTGTTGTGTAAAACCAACCAATGCGCACTGGAATCCCAGCGTTCTTTCAAATTGACCCCAGGAAACTCATGGGTTAGATGGGGACCCAGCCGGCAGGCAACAACGGAGAGGGAGTGCTCAGCTTTTGCGCCCCTGCAGGAAGAAAAGAGGGTAACCGTGCATCGCTGATGGCCGTGACTGGCCGCCTTTAAAAACTTCTGGACTGGCCAAGCCAGATATAAAATGCAAGAAGATTGGCCTTTCGACTTGCTTGCAGCAAATGCGGACTGGAAAATATCAGCAAGAACAGGATTTTTGAATATATACTTGAAGATACCCTGCCGCCGTCTGGCAACACTGGCACAAAATAACACAAGGCAAATATTATTTCCCGAGCCTGTGAGTTGCATGGGGGTAAATATGCATGCTAATCAGCTCAAGACGTTTATTTTGGAAAGTTTTATCAAGGAAAAAAAGGATCATAAGCTGTATATTTAAACAATAAATATGAAGATAAATTTGAATCAATTTCAGGATGGACTATAGGCAGATTTAGAAACTCAGGAGTCTACAGGCTTTATGAACTGAGTTCATGTGACCTTATTGGCTTTTCTAATCAGTCTGAGCAAGTATTGGCTGTATGGAAGCTCTATACAAATTCCTCCTACCTGTATGAGTTTAACTATATTAAAGAAGTCTATAGTTTAACCTGGAAAAAAAAATTGATCCTGGTTAAGACAATAAGCCTGAAATCCAAATGTAAACCCAAGCACATATCCATGGGGGAAACTGAGGCAAGCCCAGATTCTTTCAGGCACAGCCAAAGAGGAGCTATAGCAAAAGTAGCTGGATTTTACATCTGAATTGTGCTATATAAAGCATGTTGCTTTTATTTATCTTGTTTTCATTAGTTTGGTTCTGATTATTCCCAAATTACTGGAAAGGTTACAGGCAAAGCTGTCCTCCTTTTGCTAAGCAATGAAATACATCTGATGTTCAGACTGTAAAACCTTTTCTGCAAAACTCATCAGTTGTTAAAAGTTCTGCCATCATTCCATTTGTATTGTTTTCTTTTTAAACCTTATAACACTTGTTTGAAAAAAAGAGGATCTAATTTCTCTACCAGGATGCAAAAAGTGTGAAGATCTTCCGATGAGATTAGAATTGAACTTGCACACTGGAATTCCCTAAATGCAATGCGTCTTTCACAAATTACAAATTACAAATTCACAAAGCCCTCCATAACTTCTTAAGTAAACCAAAAGACCCAGCAGCCCAAGAAGAAAAACAGGAGTCATCTATAGCATACAATGCAAAGACTGTAACAGCCACTATGTAGGACAGACTGGCAGAAGACTAGCAGAGCACATCCACGAACACCAACTGGCAGTCAGAAGACACGATGAAAACTCCTCAATCTCACAACACATGGACAGCCTCAACCACAGTTTCAACTGGGAAACTGTGAGCATCCTAGACCAAGCTAAATCCAAAAACGCTGGGGAATTCCTGGAAGCTTGGCATTCAGACAAATCAGCCATCAGTAGACACATAGAGATCAACCACATTTACACGCCGTTCAAAAGAGACAATAAAAAAGCTAAGAAGGAAACAAAAAAGACCAGAACACATCCCCTCCAGCAACCAACACCCAGATCAGCAGGGATTAACATCAGACAATCAAGCAGAAAACTATACCCTAATCAAGGAACTACCAAGGAGAAAACCACCGCCAGGCAACCAACACTGGCACAGGGCAAGCTACTGTATATAAACAGGGAGCAAACCCCACCCTCACCAGCACTGATGATGTCACCTAGTTGGGTCATGAAACGTCTGCAAGCAAACAACCAAGCTGAGAAAGCACCACGGATTCCACAGATTACCGTCCCACCAGATCACAGCCTAACATGTTAACTTACTGTAATGGAAACAAAACACGCAGACTTATTTTTTTTATAGTTTCAGTGAAATATGTCTACAAATAGGAAGGCTGTTGATGCTCATTAAATAATACCTCCAAAAGGTCCTAATATAAAATCCTGAAGCCCTGAAAAAGAAAGAAGCCATCACCTACTACTTCAGGCTCCCTGAACAAAGCTGAAGGTGAAAAGAGTGTGTCATTTCAAGATCGGAAGGATGTATTTTAACCGCCTTCCATAAAGCTTTTAGGATGATTTTTTTTTCTTCCACTCTGTCACCTTATATGCAGCCTTGATAGATTTTGAATTATGTTTTTTTCTGAGGGTGTAGTCAAAGCAACTCCTGGACTTGAGTGCTTCCTGGCCCGGTGTCCTCAGGTGCACGTCCACCTGCAAGATAACGTCACCTGGCAGGCTGGCCAGCTAGCTAGAAGGGTACGCTAATCAGCAGCTCTTATTTTAATGTCCCACTACCTCCTCCAGCAAAGCATTTCTCTGGGGCAGGTGGATGCTATGCTGGTGCCCTGCTGGAAATTAAAATGGCATCTCCCTCGGGCTGATCGAAAGGCTGGAATTCCCCTTTGAAAAGGGATCGCGGCAAGGTATCAGAGGTGGGTCCTGTCGAGCGTTGGGGGCCCAGCAGAGGCCTGAAGTTGACCGTGCGCCGTGACTGATGCCAACAGGAGGAGAAAGAACCGGGCAGGCTGTTACTTTAAAACGAGGGAAAGCAAGAGAGATCTGGCACAGCACAGTGATTCAGAGCCTGGTGTACGAGGTTGAACTCCCCGGATTCAACTGTCAGCTTACGCATAAATTTACTACCACTGCAATCTGTGGACATTGATTTAGGAGCATATTCCACTGGATTCCACTGCTTCCTCCTGAGTGTAACAGATACCACTAAGCATTCGGCAAATTACACTGTTTCAGACTTGCTGCCCACATCGCCTCCCCCCGGTCCCCAACCCCAACCCCAACCCCTTCATACATAGTGATATTAACCATGCCAGGTTTTGTAGGCTCTGTTCGCTGATCACTTAGGTAACATCTTTCCTCTAACGTGTTCAGAGAGCCATATTTGGTTCTCCCCCTATTTTTATCCTCCCAAGAACCCTCTCAAGAAGACTAGCTTGAAAACTGGGACTGCCCCAACGGCACTCGTCTTCGGGGGAAGACTAAACTCAGGTCTTCTCAATCAGGTGTGTGGTAAAAAAGGTGAAGGTGGTGGCTGCAATCGCCCTGCGGATGCCCTGTCCCCCATTTTAGACACTCTAGCCACCGGACCGTATGGTTCTACAGATGTTGTGACCTTCCAGCTCACATTCTCTAATGCTGCAAAATGCCAGCTCTCAAAGACCCTTTACACAACCTCATAAAGTGGTTCAGGATTATTAGTAGCATAACCAAGACTTGGGTAGGGCTAGAGGGGTCCAGATTTCAGGTTTGGCATCATCTGAGAGACCTGGGGAGGCGGGGGGAGGGGTGGCTATTGTAATCCATGAGCCACTGAAGGTTCTCAAAGGCTTTGCGGCCCAGATGTGAAACCTTCTGGTTGGGTTGGGTTTAGGGAACAGATGAGATTGCTGCAGTTGAACCACCCTCCTGCCTCACAGCATTATCCCTGCCTGATCTGCAGGAGTCTATTGCCGGGCTGCCCCTAAAGACTGCTAGGCTATTGCAGTAGTCCTCGGCGGTTCCAATTTGCCACTGGGCAACATTGAGGCTGGGGCAGCTCAGGAATTCATGGCCTCCATGGCAACCTTGAACCTGCCCCAAGTCACCAAAGGCCTGACCCATATTGATGGTTGCATCTTGAATCTGGTTTCTTCTTGGGACAGTTGAGATATGATCTGGTAGTGGAGGACATTGCCATCAGTCCATTGCCATGGTCAAAGCACTCTCTGATCGCCTTCTTTAAAAGGGGCTTGGTTCTTTTAGCATCAAGAGAGGTGGTGGTGTGCCCCACTCCTCAATGCTGGACCCAACCTTTAAGGAAGGGTTTGGAAGGTGGTTGGGCAACAGCTCCATAGAATACTGGAGGAAATGGATTATATGGACCTGTTTCAGTCAGGTTTCAGGCTAGGGAGACAGCACTGTTGATGACCTTTTGGCAGATCTAGGATAGGAATGGTGCATCCATCCTTGTGTTCCTTGATCTCTAATGGCTTTTGAGACTATTGATCACAGTGTCTGTCTAGGCTGTGGGGAATGGGAATGGGGGGCACCATCCTACAGTGGTTCCCCTCCTTTCTCTATGGTCAGTTTGTTGGTATTTTTTTTTCGTGTCAGAAGCAGCTACCAAGGTGCTTCTGTATTGAAAGGATTTGCCGGTGACATCACCGTTGCCCGGGGGATGCCCAAGGGGCCTCCTTTCATGTCCCTGTTATTTTCCCACCATTCATCTACTTGCATTTGCATGCTTTCGAGCTGCTAGGTTAGCAGGAGCTGGGACAAGTTGACGGGAGCTCACTCCATCACGTGGCTCACGCTCTCAGGTTTCGAACTGCCGAGCTGCCGACCTTAATGGTCCTCTGACTCAGCGCCTTAACCACTGAGCCACCACAGCCCCTTTTTTTCCCAGTTGTTATTGACATAGAGGGAAAGGTCAAGCCTGTTGCCTCTCCTTTTGGGGTGCCTCAGGACTTGACATTTTTGCCCCTTCTGTTTAACCTCCACATGAAACCACTGAGTAAGTTCTCCATTGGCTTGGGATCAGTATCATCAGTACATATTGACCTTGAGCCATCTAAGTAACGCTATCAACGTCCTGTCCCAATGTGTGGAAGCTGTGCAAGTCTGAACGGGAAGGAACAGACTCAGGTTCAATCCTGACAAGACTGAGTAGTTGTGGGTATTTGGCTCCCCGGTCCTGGTGATTTTCCATCTTTAGTCTTGGATGGAGTAGCTCTCCATGCTGTGCAATCTTGGACTCACAGCTCCTGTGTGAAGAGCAGGTGGCAGCTATGGCCAAGAAGGCCTTTTCATAGATCTATCTAGTGGACCAATTGTCCCTGTTCCTGGACTGTGAGGCTGTTCAGATGGTCACTCGTTCCCTAGTCACCTCACAAATGGATTATTGGAATACACTCCTCATGGGGCTGCCCTTGAAGACCATTTGGAATTTACAGCTGGTCCAGAATTCAGAGGCCATGGTATGCTCACATGACATCACTCCTCCACAAGTTGGTTGCCAGTTGCGAGGGCAAATTAAAATGCTGGTTACCACCTATTCAGCCTTTTTATTTGAGGGACTGCCTATCTCCTAAACTTTCTGCCCTTCTGGTAAGATCAGCCAGAGTAGGCGGGGTCCAGGGCCCCAATTAAGCAATGTCATCTATCGAGCCTAGGAAGTATGCTTTTCTATCATGGCACCTGTCCTCTGGAATAACATCCCCCCAGAGATCTATATGGCTCCTACCCAGATGATGTTCAGAAGTCATTGAAAATCTGGCTATTCTCCCAGGTCTTAGTTATCAGCCGTCTGTAAAAATCTTTTGTAAGTTGGTATGGTTCTCCTTTGGCTGCACATAAGCTGCATCTTTATTTTATTGCATCTCGCTTTTAAGCTGCCCGGAGTAATTTGGAGTCAGGTGGCCTCTAAGTCACATAAATAAATAAATAGGGCATTCCAGAACTCCACACCCAATTCACCAGTTCTTCACCTCTGAGGCATGGGAAGTCAACATTGCTTCATAGAGGACACCAACTGTGCATGACCCACATTACGCAAAAGGTGAGATGTCAAAACATAAGCTCCAAATTTATTACACCTCCAAATTTATGCAGTCACGGCTTTCTAAAATGCATCTGAGATTAATGGGCCAATGTAAAGCAATGCTATTTTAAGTGCATATTTCAAATGAAACAGGACAGCCCTTGATCTCCCCTTGTTTTAAATTATATGCTGTGCTTTCAGAGTTACATAATTTTGGAATAAAGACCTGTGTCACAGCTTTGTTGAATAGGCAGGTGATGACATGTAAGGTTGGAATAAAACAGTATGTGACGTACCTCAGGTTTTTTATTTTTTGTTTTTTGGGTTCAACTTTGGTTGCATTTAGATTTGACCTATCAAACCGGGTTTGTACATTATTTTTCTGTCTTTTTAATTACATAATTTATGGTGCTGCTGCTGCTGATTTTTGAGAAAGAATTGTTGGCACTCTCCTGGCTTTTACAAACAACCTCCATGTCTAACCAAAATTAGAACAATATCTCATCGAAAGGTTAAAGGTGTTCTTTTCATGTTGATTTTCGTCTGAAAAAATGCGGACTCAATACATTTTGGTAGCTCAGAAAAAGGAGAAGATTTCCTCTCCTCCACCCTACTTGATGCACAAAAGGTGAGTGGAACATTGGAAAAGGCAGGATTTTCCTCCACACCTGAAATCGGCCTACTAGCTTAGGGGAACTGTGGAACTGTGTCCTTCCACGTCTACTGGCCACATGGCCTTATCCACTAATAGTAGGACTGGCCATGCTCCAGCCACAAAGTTTCAGGCCTTTTTATGGGACCAACCTCTGCTTACAGGAAGTAGACTGATGGCAAAAGTGAGTTGAAGGACCATAAGGATCAAGCCAACAGATTTCCAGGCCCCCCATACAAGATCTTGTGAGAACATACAAAAAATACGGTCAACCCAGTTCCCTGGATTGGCAACACGGTGCCTAAGGATGAATCTTTTTTCCCTGTTTTTGAGTCTGTCCTGACTCCTGGCAATGACATGGACAGGTCCCTGCAGTTTTTGTGGCAATATTTTTGGAAGTGATTCGCCCTTCCTCCTTCCTAGGGATGAGAGAGTGACTGGCCCAAGTTCACTGAGTTGGCTTTTGTCCTAAGGCAAGGCTAGAACTCCCAGTCTTTCAGCTTCTAGTCCAGTGTCTTTAACCACTTACACCTAACTGGCTAGCAACTCCCCCCCGCAATAAGTTAAAACAATAAGTAGGTCAGAAATACCCCAAACTTGTCAAATCTTGTGAGAGCTTGAGCGAGAATGTCAAAATCTTACATGCCATCTAATTTGGCACTGTAAACACAAGCTCATGGAAACTTTGTGAGAGTTGGCCTTTCTTTACAAAAAAACAATTTAACTATCTTAGTACCTGTTGTGGTACTATGGACATGTTTCTTCTGTAAACGATCAAGAGCCACAAGAGTGAGGTGCTTTAAAAAATCCAATAAATAAATCAAATTTGTGAGATTTCCATTCATTGTAGGGTAGAGCTGTCTGCCCCAAGGATCTTGCAAGATTGTTCCATGGCTGCAAATCTCTGTCTTAACCCTGATGTTATCAACCATGGTGGTCTCACGGAAGAGCTCCAAGCAACTGATGCCCCCAACTGGGGAGGGTTCATAAAACTCATTCCGCTAAAAAACTCTGTTTCGTTATACTACCTCATCTAAGCTGCCAGCTAAAGCAAAATCAGTCCTTCCAAATCACCTCAGTACTGGGACATTCCCATCAGCATATGGGGGAAATATTGGCAGAGCTCACAGCAGATTCTGGCTGGCACCAACAATTCTCCCACCTCCCCAAAATCCTTGGGAACAAAGACATTGCTTTGTTGGTATCTTCTGCAAAGAAAATTTGGGTGTCCCTTTCCCTGCAGAGTGATGCTGATGTCACAGGGCATCACACCCGGGAGCTTTTGGAGAAAAAACTAGCAATTGCCAGTGAAGGATGACATTTTCTATCTATCTGTATTTCACCCCCCAGGTTCTAGATGCCAGGCATGCAGCAAACCAGGTCTTCAGTGGAGCACTGCTGCCCACTTGTTCCAGGATGATTCTGGCACCACAACAGTACAAGCCAACGTAAGGTTGTCCCCAACCTTAAAATTCTTTTTTTAGATCTCTCTCCCAAGGGCAGTCCTGAGCACTCACCCAGATACAGTTGGAGCAGAGAGGGGTTCATGAGCCACTAACCTCAATCAAATATGGAACAGCAATCCTTGTGATGGTTTTTCAGACCTGTTGCAAAGCTCATTCTAAGCTATGGTGGAGGGCTGCAACCCAGTGGGAACGGCAAGATTCATATGAAGAATGAATTGGAAGGTGCTTTGCCATCATGCTCTGCATTTATGATTGAAAGGAAATTGTTATGCCAGTAATAAGATGCTCTCTAAACCTTTCAGCATCTTAAGCCCCTCTGCTTTTTACATTGTCATTTGCAAAGCTGACGATCTTAAAGATAAGAAGAAACACACCCTTTAAAGTGAAGTATTAGATCACGCTAGGCGAAAGCTGAAGGTTTCTTCTTTAAAGATGAAATGAGAAACTGAAAATAAACTGATTATACATGCATCAAAGGGACCAGTTGTTAAGCGTTTTTGGATTGGAGGGATAAGATATCCGCTCTTTGCTTATTACAGCTTTCTTGATCCATGGAGATTTAAGCAACTGGTCCCAATTAGATGTTTTTAAGCTAGTCAAACAACATCCATAAAGACATATTTATAGAACAACTTAAAACTGTGGAGATTAAAATGACAAGGGGGTTGATGAATCCCCCCACTCCCTCCCTCTTACTCCAAGGCATTTACTGACCATTAACCAGGGAGAGGGATCCTAAACATCAATCTAGTGTAGAAAAATTAAACCATTTAACTCTAGTTAAATCAGGATGACAAATAATGGTCCCATCAGTTGAAGGGCAACAGAGAGGTTTAAGGATTGCATTTATAAGTCTTGAGGATTTGGGGGCTGGGGGAGGGGGGGAAAAGGTCTTCCAGCCTGGTCCCCTTATTCTGGAAGAGGGGGGAACATACCAAGGAGTAATGTATTTCTCTATTGTTTATTGACATTTTATATTCAAACAATGTATTTGCCACTTTTCCAGCCTTGGAGGTGGCAAATGGCAACAAATATACTGACTCAGCAACCAGTAAACTCAGAAAAAGGAGCAGCAGTCAGAACAAACAAAACTAGCCACTGACCCCAAGGCCAAATGGGAAAAGGGCGTTCGGCGTCCCCCCCAGAACATCAACGGAGACAGGGCAACCTTGAAGAGTTCATTCCCTCCCCATAGGGGAGAGGTTGTTCCTCCTCTCTGCAACCGCCCTCCCACCATGTGTGGTTGGAAGTCCTCATTGACATTGCCTGGCCAAAGTGGTTTGAAATGAGGACAGTGGGAAGAAGTAACCTCTGGAGGCAAGAAGAAACAGAAGGAGATGGAAAAAGAGTAAAGGAGGCTTCATTATAACTGAACAGCTACCCATTTTGAGGGGATACCCCTTGGGGACTCAAAAGATGAATGGAATAATATGCCCTCCATACATTAAACATATCACAAGGATGGACAGAAAGCACATACCGTATAGGTTTAATGATTTAAACCCATAAAAATCATGCACAAAGAAATTTCTTGTAAGATTTATGAAAGAAAAATGAAACAGGGGTGACAGATGACGAAGAGAGTCATTCGTCTTAGAATGGGGTTTGGTCCCCATTCCCCCTCTGGGACGCCACTACATCGCATGGATACTGAACTGTCTGAACGTAAAACGAGAGATTTGCAACTTTAGCTGAAGCTTCCACTTTGCTTCCAAGGGTAGCCCCACACGCAGTCCGCTGCAATGATCTATCGCCTCTTGCTTCTTCTGTCCTTGGGTGCCTTGATTAGAAACACAGACGGTTGTTTTGTGATGAGTCCAACCATAACCCTTTCTGGTCCTGAACTGTGAGTACTGATTAGCAAGAGTTCTCCAGGGCTTCATCTAGAGATCATTTTACATACAACTGCCAGGGACTGAAGTGGAGATCTAATGCCTACAAAACAGGGTTTCAACCACTGCACTGGGTCAACTGTTTTAAGGGGAGATGATGCACCTTGGTGGATGCCCATTTGGGATTTCAGCAACCTCAGAAATTTCCCAGCCATGGCATTCTCTGCAGCAAACAGTAGGATTGTGGGACCAGCTACGTCCTCCAAATACCCCACTTAGCTAACTCATCATTCACATTCATTACGGACTGGAGACAGGTAGAAGCACAACAGTCATCCGACAGGCTTTACCGCTCGGTACAAACATGAACATAAAAGGCAATGACAAACGCAACGGGGCAGGCCAGACCAGAGCTGATCCTGCCATCCAGAAACACAAAGAGCTCGTCAAGTTGTCACCAGCAGTACAGGAAAAATATTCCATTTCATAAATAGCCCCGTCAAAGTCGGAGGCTGCCAAAACCTCAGAGATGGGGGGTGGGGGTGGGGAGCAAAATGAGAAGTGGATGACCCTTGTTTTTTTTCCGGATTCCCAGAACACAAGGAGGGCCATCTGTATCGGGGGGGGGGGGAGTCATCTGTGCAGCATGATTACTTGTATCCTCATTAATGTATGATGAGATTTGAGAGAAGGGGGGGAAGGGGTGTGACTGACCGAGACACATCCGGCAGCAGCTTTAATAGAATTTGTCTGAGAAGGGAAAAAAAAAAGCCATGATGGAGAGGAAAGAAAAGGGGGGCGGGGGGAGGAACGGTCTGCAATCCTGGTTGGTTGTGTGGGGAAAAAAAAAAGCTTCTCTTGTTCTGCTGTCCTCAAGACTATTTCTATCTTGGAGATCCACAGCACAGACCAAATCAAAGCAAACCAACCACAGAAACATGTAAGTTGGGTGTGCAATTTCAGTCTTGGTTATTCTGTCACCCAGTGTGTTTGTGGCAACTCACAAAATAGGTCAGTCTATTGCGCGAAGCCAGCTATCCTCGGTCTCTCTCTTGTGTGTGCACAGAGACACATACGGACAAGGAGCAGCGGAAACTCCTGTCTACCTCCCCTCTGACTGGTGGGATCTCTGCAGAATCGTTCACAGAGAAAGGCCTTTGCAAACTCTCTGATCCTTTTACGGAAAGGTTCCAAAGACAGAGGCCTGCCTAGGGCAAAAAGCGAAAAACATAAAGTTGTCACTTCTAACGTGCAAGGCTAGAAAGGTTTCCAGGACATGCTTGCCTTGCCTTGACTGTGTCTGCTAGCAAGATATGATTTTGGGGACCCCCATCACCATCAGCCCCTGTTCCCAGTCTGGGACAAGAATGACTGTGGGCGCAGCCAAAGCCGTGGGCAGGCTTTTTCCAGCTCCCAAGTTAGGAGCCGGAAAGGCAGGGTAGATTCAGAAGGTTTAATTCCATGGGTGGCGAACGTTGTAAATGGTTCTTTTAAATATGCCAAAGACAGAGAAGCTACTGGCTAGTAAAATTGAGAATAAGCAGCCTTGTTGAAAATTTACCTATTTTTTAAAAAATTACCATTATTGAAGGGGGAATCTTTATTTATTTGTATCTATTCTAGCAGTTTGGAGGCCCCCCAACTCCTGACCAGTGTGGGCGGTTTACAATTATTTAGTAGAATTTAGTTAGTGCAAGATACATAGAGAGAGAAATCTGGGTTTTCAGTCCTGCACTTACGAGGATTGTACAACAACAACTATGGTTTGGTTTGGTTTCTTGTTAGGCAGAGATTATTTAACTTCAGGTGTCACTGGGGCAAACTGATTTAATGTTCTAGATCAGCCTTTCTCAACCGGGGTTCTGTGCTAAGGGTTCCGTGTGAGATTTTAAAAAATGAACATTTTTTAAAACTTCATGCGCAGCAGAATGCTAACACTGGCAGTGGTGGGAATTTTTATGTGTTGCAACTCAGCTGCCAGCCTGCTGCTTGGCTTTTGTTGTAAATGTTGTAAAATGTGGATTGCGTAGTTTAGAAGTGAATTGCACTGTGAAGTTTTCACAGTTTTTGCTATTTTTATGCAGGAGTTCCCTGGGACCTGAACATTGTTTCAAGGCTTTCTCCAGGGGAAAAATGTTGACAAAGGCTGCTCAAGATAGCTGTAGGTAATTCTGAATACTCCAGATAACAAGTTAAGTGTGACTGAACATCCTTTGGGGTATCAAGAAATGGAGGACAGCTGGCCAGTCAGAAGCTAGTGATACACAAGGAACACACAACTTACATTTTGCTTTGATGTTCTGTCAGAGTGTGTCTCCAACTCACAGTAGCAACCCAAAGCCTATACAGAAATATGATCTAGAAAATATAGGCTTCCCAATCATTCATGAAAAACCATGGCAGTTATAAAATTTAATTATGGGTACAGACAAGTTGTAGGAACACTGCAGGACCTTGGAACTAGGATCCTCTTCATGTTTTGTGAACAGTTCTTGCAAGGGCCATATTTTGCTTTCCCCACATTTCTATGTGAGTTAGCCTTATAGGTCTCGATGGTGTCAGTGGTGGGCAGAAGTCAGAGCAAGTGGCAAGCAACCGCTGTAATTTTCCACTCTGCCCCAATGTAGCATTATTTGGGAACATTGTGAGGAATGAAAAAAAGACATCTAGATCCAACCAGGTTAGCGGGCCAGGAGAAGACATCAGTTGGACCACAGCTTTTCTAGGATGCTGCAGGCTGAGGCCAACCTTGAGGGGAGCCCTGGAAAAGTGCACCTCATGGAGTTAGGGACAGAATTCTATGTCTATGTGTTGAGAAGTGACCCCACAGCTCTTCTCTGATTCCAGCATGCTATCTTCATACATCTGGGGTCTGGAGAAGAGATGCAACTTGCCAGGTATAACAATGTAAACCATGAGTTTTGTTTCCAGAAGGGTTTAGTTGATCTGTGATAGCTTCCAAGGCTGGACAAGTTGTTGGCAAAGCAGAAAGAAGCAGTTTATACATGCTGGAGAATGTCACCAGCCACCTTCTAGAGAGACCGCATCATCTTCTGTATGTCACATTATTCATCAAAATTGTTCATTCTTCCTCTGCTTGCAAGGTATAGAAGACTGAACGTCCTTTACATTTTCTCCAATGCATCCAAGCTTGGATTTCCTGGAATTCTTTTCTCCGTTGATTTCGAGCCTTGGTTGTCTTTTTTTTTTTTAATTGCAAAACACTTCATGGACATTTTAAAGACACAGCAGCATGTTTCTCACCCGTGGGGATCTCAGTGGCGCCTACAGCCCGGGTCGCTGCTGTTGCTGCTGTTGCCGTTGCAGCCGTCTCAATAAGCAGCATCTGCATGAGGAAAAGGAGGCCATGACGATCTTGTTGTGGCCAAATGGAGTTACTCCTCTCTTCTCTCCCCCCTTTTCACAGCAGCTCTTTGCAGCTCTCTTAGGAGTCACAGAGTCTGCCCATTAAAACCCTGTTAAAACACTTTTGATGTTGTCAGCAGTGGAAAAGCTGAAAGAGCCAAACCGTTGGTGAGATGCTCTCAGCCTGAAGCAGTTGAATGGTACTGTCAATATTCTGAGCACAGCTGTTCAGGATGAGCAACAACCTAATTCCTGCATCAAAATTTCATAACCTTCTTGAGCTGTGAAGAAACCAGAGATGTAGGCAAACTCCACACCAGCTGTCATGTCACGGTCCTGAGGAAATGACCTCTCAGCCTGGATTTCTTTTAGGTGAAACCAAAAGGCTTGTCCAGTGTTGAGCAAAGATAGCAGAACAGTAATGAGGAACTCCTGCTGAAGCACCAGGGGATCTGCTTGGTCAACCCAAGCAAAAATGCTTTGGATCACACCTTGTTAGGGACACTCAGGAACTGCATTGATAAACCTTGTCTTGTATACAATGTCTGCTCCTGGGCATAGAAAAAAAAAAAAAAGCCTGGAACATCCACTCTTAACAGCACAGGGAAACTCCTGAATTTTCCAGGGCCAGCTCAAATGTTCCAAATTTGATTTTCCAACATGTTTTATCAACAGAGAAGGATTTTGTATTGGCTTTAAGTTCCAGTTCAGGTATACCTTTAGGTGTGAATATCCACAGGTCTACTGCTCAGACATGGCTATACCAAGAATAGCATCACAGAGGAATGGGTAGCAGCATCTTGTTTCAGAAACTGGCCAGGATTTCCAGAAAGGCCGTTAGCGGGAAAGGAATACAACAATCTGCTGCTCCCCAGCAACTCATACTCAGAGGGAGACCAAATCTGGAGGATCAAATAAAGATCCTAACTTAAAACTATTAATAGGCTGATCTTCCCAAGAACCTCTGTTGGGAGCAGAAGGCCTCTTCTTGTGGCATTACCCTGGCATTAAGAACTAGGATTAACTGATCCCAAAGTTGGCTTGAAATTTCAGAGCCTTCATGAAAGGAGAATAATTGTATGGTTGGGTTCTACTTAGCTTGATGGTTTGCCATTTTTGCTTCATCCCTCCCTCCACCCCCAGCAGGTTCCATCCTTGAGATGAATTGTGTAGTCAGCCTATTCTACCAAATACAGTTCTCTATTCGTCCCCAAGCACCGTCCATCTCAGACCTTTGCTCCCAGACTCTGCCTTCTGATGTGTCACGGTGCTGGAAAGGAAGAAGAATCCTCAGGTCAAAAACAGTGCTTGGTCACCATGGTGGGAAAGAATGCAAAGACTGCAGAGGCCACTGCCTCCGGATGAAAGGTGAGAAATGGAAAACTAGATTTGGATGAGCCAGAGGAAAACGTGGGAAATGGGGTAGAAGGGTTTGGATGTGTTTCTGGGGAGAGAATTCTTCACTGTCAATTAGAATGGATCATGTTCATCTGCCTGCAATAAAATTTAGACCTTAGCCATGTCATGGGATTCCTGGGGAACTCAGCCACTGAGTTCCCGGACTGGTGGCCTTGATGTGATGTCTCAGGTGCCTGTCCTGGAAGCTCCACCTCCTGTGATCCTGACCTCAGGATACCAGCAAACAATTAAAGATCTCTTCCTCTGCACAGGACATGGAAGGTCAGGCCAAGTGTTGCTGCTTAGCTTTCTCAGTGTTATATATCTTTCAGTCATATGGATATACCCTTTCAGAAAGGGGAATGCCAAAGGTGTGACAGCAAGGCAATAAATCCATATCTGAAGCACATATTTTTCTTAAGCCCTGCAAGACTATAAATCACTGTCCCAACTCCTGATGCCTGGCAACATGGCATTCACTCATACCATGGAGCCAGAGAGGCGGCTTGTCACCTCCATAAATGAATTACCTGTTTCCCAAGGATCGCCCTGTGTGTCAAGCTTTTTTAACTGGCCCCTCCTCTTGGTATGAGGGTACACATAGTCACAGACACGGTCACAGAAGGGAATTGCCGATGGCATGGTTAGGCAAGCTGGTGCCCTCCAATTATTCTGGACTAAAACCTCCAAAATTCCTGGCCCTGGCTATACTACCTGGGGTCCTAGCCCAGCAGGTAGGACCATTGTGGGGAGGCAGTGGGGCAACATATGGAATGGAGGAGCATCCAAATTATCTATATATCTATATATCTATCAGGTTATTTTAATGTTTTAGGTTTCCCTGCACATTCCCGTTGTCTGGGCCTTTTACCTCAATAGTCAAACAATGGAGAAAATTGTTTACCTTTGAGAAAGCACCAGAAAGCTGGTTTGAACACAGAAGTGGCTACTAAGCAGATCCCTTTGGGAATTCATTGCAAACTTTGGGACCACCTTTCCCAGACTGAGAGGGGACTTAATCAGCCGCTGAGTGGTATAACAGGGGCTACATTCCTCAAAGAGAGCACAGCCAGGACAAAAGCTAAATTTAGTTCTATTTATATTTAATTTACATTCAATCAGTGCATCATCACTAATTTGATCACTCTCTGTGTATTTAATAGTTCCCCATCCTTTCTCATGTTAAAAATCACAGAGAAGTTCTGGAAGGTGTAAGAGTAGGTCCCTAGACTGATAAAAGATTCAGGGGACCATTATATAAACAGCAAGTTGCAAGTTTCCCCACTATCAGATCTGGCGGGGAGACCTGCTTCCCTACCAGATCAGAGGCAGGCTGTTAGAAAGAAAATCAAACCATCTACACTCCAATATACAGAGGGCTATATTAATTCTAAACTAAAAGTAGGTTGGGTGCTGGAATTTTTATAACCCCATCCTATTCATTTCAATAAACCTTCCTAAAGAGAACTCTTGAGATTCATGCTTGAGAAAGAACCACATTTGGTTTTAGACAGCTGCTAGGGTACCTGGCAGAAGTCCTCTGGGGGCCACACTCAAGGCTTCTATGGGCATGGGTTAGCACATCACCTTCTCTGGTGGAATGGAAATGGCCATATATATCTTAAAGGATATATAGGAAGCTCATCAATAAGATCAACCATTCCATGGCATTTCACTCACTGATGATTCTTCATACTGTCTTCACTCCTTCTACAAAACTGCTCTCCAGACAGTGTCTGGTGCAAATGCTTTTCTTACCCCACTGAAGCTCATATCACTGAGTGTTTCACTGCCAGGGAAAACAGCTAAACCACCACCACCACCACCCTGCGCAAACCCGGGGATCATGGCTGTTCCTGGTTGCACTTGGTCATTGCCTATAATACCTTTCAGCCACCCAGGCAGGCCTTATGAATTTCACAACCTCATCCCATCAAGCTTGAGAAGTTTTCACCTGAATGTGTAAAGATTTATACATGGGTAAACGCACTGCAACCTTTTTGTGGGGAACTGTCACTTGTTCCCATCATTTCAGTGCCACCGCACACAGCTATGCTGCTCAGGGAGCACCTCTGGCTATGCTTCTATTTTCCCATCCGAGGGAAAAAGGTCAGGATGTCACGTACTGAAAAGAGAGAAGGCAACACATGCAGCACTTGTTTTTTCACTCCCTGCTCTCTCATAACCCTGTCAGATAAATACTGTTTTTCATCTACCTGTTTGGCTTCAGTGAATAAAGGTAATGACATGATAGGCCAGTGGTGTGAATTTAGGAAAGTAAAACTTGGACCGAAGCAGAAATCTTTCCATACTGTAACTGACTGAGCTGACACTCTGCTCTACAGGCAGATGTTGTGGGGCAAAAAAGTTATGTTAGACCCTGAATGTGTGTGTGGGGGGGGTGTTATTTTTAGATTGTGGACACCGATTTTGTGATTTCTCCTGCAAGCAAGGAATCTATTTACACAAAGCATCATTTCTTCATGTGTACTTGAATCTTTTGTGGAAAAGGTTGTATGCAAGCTATACATTTGAGAAAGTTCAAGGAAACCCCATGCAGGAAGTTGTGCAAAGCGCAGAATTTGGTTACTGAGGAACCTCCTTAAAAAGGAGCCCCTGAACATTTTAGCAGGAGACGATGGATTTTTTTAGACACCAGACCAAATTGTGTGATCTCACAAACTAGAATACTCCCTAAAAATAACGCTAAAGAAACAGCCTTGCTCACAAGATTGCCACAAAATTGCCGAACCTTACAAGTTCCAGTCATCTCATGTGTGAAAGCCAAAAACTTGCACAAACCTGTCTCATAATCTCATTAGATTGCAGGTCAGAAACACCCAAATCTCCCAAGATTTGGCAAACTCGTGACATCTGACCCACAGGGTTTTTGTTGTTCTGTTTTACTGTTAACATTTTTATTTAATTTTGGAGTTCCAGTGAATAGGGTGTTACCAACCACTACCTCAGTGTGGATTTTTAATGAGAAAAGCTAGATTAGTTTTTAGCTAGCAAAGCGGCCAAAGGAATCCGGGTGTATCCATTCTCACTGTCTAGCTCAAAGTCTTGATTTATTCAACATTTTATCTGGCCCAGGTACAATGTCTGACTGTACCAAGGTAATTGTGTTTGACAGGAAAAATGGAGTGAATGATTGCAAGCTATACATTAGAAATTACAAGCAACCAGATGAATTTTGATACTTTTATAGAATGCTTACTGAAGATGGGGAATGAATGGAGACATTTTAGTATGTACAAATGCTGGTAGAAAGATAACGATTGGGATGTGAATTGGTTGCACGGAATGCAAGCCTACTGAAAGAAGTAAAATGGTTATGTATAAAGTATGCTTCTAAACACTCTAACATGAAAGCATGTTTGTCAAGAGAAAGAGAACGATAAGACTGTGCGACAGGAATGGGGCACTGAAGAAGTGTGTGCGGCTAATCAAGGAGCGATAGGGTCAAGACTGAATGATCGTTGAGTAAACCCATATTAATAAAGTGGATATAAACATGCACATACAGTATCCTTGTGGGGGAGATGGGTGGTAGCAAAATTTGAATAATAAATAAATACATACGTATGTACGTACGTACGTACATACATACGTAAGTAAGTAAGTAAGGTATGTTGTGCTCTAAGATGGGAAGCCATACAGATCTTTTAAATAAATAAGAATAAATGCACATATTGTCCTAACAGTCAGAAATCACGCTGAGACGAGGAGTAGGTCTCTAGTGCTTTATTACTGCTACATTAGACAGAAAATCCTAACAAACTGAAGAAGCGTGGGAAAAACCCAGACAGATAAACCCCAAAGGTTAAGGCGGGTCTGATCTGTGTCTCTTTGAATGGCTGCTTAATTCCTCAGTACTATGCACGCATTTTCCCCCCTGGATAGAGGCCCCCTCCTGCTCGCCATCAGTACTCATGACACATATGAATGAATGGACATCATTAGGAATACTAGGGAAAACATACGTAAAAAGCCATACAGAGGTTCAGAGGCACTTCTTTTAAAGTTGGAAAACTGATGTGGACATGGGACCGAATAAACTTCTGATAGAAAATTGAGCGAGTGAGAGAAACAGAAGAGTCTTCCAGGCTTGGAAAGTCTTTAAACGTGGCTTACGTTGGGTTGAACAAGTGGCAATTGAAAATCCAGCAGTTTTATAATCCTTCATGCAGCAGGAAAATGAAGCTTCGATTGATAGGTTCTTAAGTGGAACTCTTTCCGAATTATTGGGATTCAGTGGTGACTAATCACATTTTAACTTCATTATTAAACCATAAAACAAACTACTACATCTTTACGAATCCATTAATATTTAAAAACCCATGCAAACCACAAACTGTGATTATCACCCCACCAGCTTGACCTGAAGCTCCCAGAACTCAGGAGAAGGGTCTTCTGTTATTTCTAAAAGAGACCAACCTTTCACAGCAACGAGGACCACACAGTGAGCAGAGCTCTATGTCTGTGCTGGGGACACTCAGATTAACAGTGTCCTCTTGGCCACATAACTGTAGGGATGGGCAAGTCATGTGCTTTCAGTTTCAGAGGGGATTCGCGAGGGTAAAAATGTGCCCAATCCTCCACTTCCTGGGAAAAGGAAGGCACAGTTGAAAGCTACTGTTGTTCAAAACTGATGAAAGGTTACCTGCTTCAGAAGTGACTCAGGTCCTGCACCCTAAAAAGCAGAATTATTTACAAATACAAACTTGAGAGATCTCCAGTGTGTGTGTGTCATGCCATGTTCCCTGATTCTCCTGTTGGCAGCACATAGTTCTGCAAGGCAAGACTGACCACCATCCCGTCTCTCTCCACAGGTCGCGGAGAATGTGGAAAAGCTGAGGAATCTTGTGAAAAAACATCTTGGACTTGATTACAAACTGAACGTAACTGCCACGCGGCTGGAAGAAGGGCAAATGTAATTTTTGACTGCACCAGCAGAAGTACAGGTTCCAAATCCATGGAAAATAACAGTTCTACGTTATTCTATACTGATCAGATCCTGCCTTTGTATTGTGTCCAGTTCTAGGCACTGCACTTTTAAGGAGGATTCAGACAAACTGGAAGAGGTTCAGAGAAGAGCAGGAAATAGGACCAGGGGATAGAAGGTAAGTTCAGTTACAATTGGCTGAAGGAGCTGGGCATGGTCAGCCTTTCACACAAAAAAAACTGAGGAGGCATAAGCCAGCCAATATCTGAAAGGATACTACCCAGAAGATGTACTCTCTATCATGGCAGAAGGCAAGATGCGCAATAATGGGTTTCAGTTACAGGAAGGCTGACTGAGTCTTGGGAAAACCTCCTAAGAGCTAGAGCAAGTTGACAATAGAACGAGTGACCCAGAAACATGGTGGGCTTCTCTTCAAGGGATGCATTCAAATGGAGGCTGAAGGGCCACGTGTTAGAGATGCTTTCATTTGGACCCCTGTACGAACAGGGAGTTGGACTGGATGCCTAAATAACCCTTCCCAGCTCTCCGATATCTATATTTAAGAAACCATCTGCCTTTTAAATTACCCACAATGCTCTAGGGCCCTGCCTAGGAGGATTATGGGTAATTGGAAGTAGAGGAAAGATTGCTAAGGAAGGATTGCTGCATTCAAGCCCTAGGTAACGGACCAGTCAGACAGCCAAAGCAGGTATTGGCATTGGTGGGTCTTGAGGGGTACAGCTATCCCACGATCCTCTGCAGATGCAGCAAATCTCAGCAGACCTATGTGCCTCAGAGGAGGTTCCCTCAGCTGTGTGTCTGAACAATTCACAAATCCGGTCTGCCTCTGCTGAACCGTGGCAAGCGTGCTGCATTTCTAATATGGATGTGATTGGTTTGTCTTAACAGAAAGACAAACCACGTGTTACCACGCGTCTGCATAAGCCATGATTCTGGGCCTGCTATCTTTCCGCTGGAGTGTTGTCCAAGAATAGTAACTCATACAGAAACCAGGAAGCAGGGCTCATCTTTGCTTTTTGATTCTGAGATTCTGTGTGCATGCAAGGTATATCAAAGCTCTATTCTTATCTGTATCATTTTAAGTCAATTCATGTGCCTGACACTCCTCAAATTCCAGGCAATCTCATGATGCACCAAGTTAGAGCACCCTGTCTTAGGGCATGAGCTTTATTCACAGGAAACATGAAGGAGAAATTTACGCTCCAGTGATTAACTGGAACTGACATTGCAACTCCAGAGAGGAAGAACCTAGGATGGCAGGGAGGTTCAACAGGACAGGCAGATGGTCAATAAAATATTCAGTAAAATGGTCTGATATATCATAGAAATAGGGGGGGGGGGAGTTGGGAAACCCTCCCCTCATTTTTATTTGACACAGAGGAGGACAAGAAAAGGATCTCAAAAAACAATGCTAAATTTGTCCAGTCTTTCAGAAAATAAGGAGACAGATTTTAAAACCTATATTTCAAAATAAAAGGAGAAAGGAGAAAAGGATGGCATGTTGAACCTGTGGCCGAATAACTGAGGCCCACCTGCTGATTGGAACTCTTCTGGAATAATAGACGGCAGATCACCACATGCTGGAGCTGGCCCTCCAACAAGTGAACAGGTTGGACAGTAAGGGGGGCTAGCCCCCACTCTTCGATCTGTCCATCAGAGCAGCTACAATGTCCAACTCTTAGGGAATAATTCTTCCACTTTATTCTGATCTGGTCTGAACCACCTGAAGGACTATGTCCAATTCAGGGCACCACACTTGACGAAGGATTCAGAGATCTGGGTTTAGTTCAGATAATGGTGGTGAGGATGACCAAAGGACTATGAAGAGAAATGGAAGGGGCTGGGTGTGGTTAGCTTTGAGAAAAAAAGGGTTGAGGAAGGTCACGATAGCACCATTCAAGCTCCTGAAGTGTCACACAGAAGTTGAAGACCAGTTCTCCATCATGGACCTGAGCAATGGAATTAAGTTCCAAGAAGGCAGATTTTGACTTTTAGGAAAGACTTCTGAATGTGTGTGGTGGGCAAATGTAGCATTTATCTTCAATTCCTTAAAGCAGCTGTGCCTCTTCCCAGGACTAGCTGCTGAATTCTTCAGATGCTGCATGATTTCAGGAATAGGGGCTTGGATAAAATGCACCACAGAACGTCTTCAGATATTCTTTTATGGACCTTCCAGTTAGAATGGGATTTCAGTAGTCATCTCATGCCCATCAGAAGTCCCTTTGGACAGGCACAAACCCAACCAGAAGGGACAATGAGATGCTCTGCCATTGCTTTCACTAAGCTTGCATAAAGAATAAAACCATTCCTGTGGAAAACAAAACTAGATAAAAAAAAACATAGATATTATTAAGACTGGAAGATCTCATAATATAATTATTGTTGGACAGATAGGCATGTTTGTTTGTTAAATTCAACAAATTATTTTTGGGTAATACTGGGTAATATTTCAGGAAAAGCAGGTGCTTGTTAACATGAATCTCAGAAAAGCTTTCTATCATTAATGCCAACAAATGCATACTTCCTATAATCTGATAATAGAGACGTCATCTTCTTAACAATATCTTCTATTACACTTTCATGTACCAAAAAGGCAAATCCTGGCTGAGCTAAGCAGATGAAGGCTGCATATTCAGATCCGATATTAAAGCAGTCAGATCCTTCCTTTTCTTCCTCCAGCCATCAAAATGAGAAATGTTTTGTTAATTGCATCAACTATGACCAGTATCTACATGTTTTGCCAATCAATTCCATTTTTCATGGCCCTTGCTTAAAGTCTTGCCAGTACTGTGTTCGAAGATATCTCTCCACCTTAGTGGATCAAGAGAGGACAGGAGGATAAAGAAAGGAATGACCCATATATACTGAATCCCTGGAATAATTTTGATCAAGTGTATCTCAGCTTTTACAGAAACAGAAAATTAAATCAGGCCCTGGAATGGATTAGGAAGGAACATTATCAGGGGATGTGTAAAATTAATCATATTAAGTTAGGAGTAGGGATTTAGACCAGCCTGCAGGAGACTTCAGTTTGATCAGGAGAGTGTGCTAGTTGCTTTAAGATGTTGGTACCCAAGGTGTAAGGAAAGACATCTTAAAGCGTTGCAACCATTTAAGCACAGGAAGAATGTGGTCCATAATGATAATCCAAGCATCAAGATATGGTTAAAACACAAACACAAATTTTTAGTCATACTTCCACTTGTAAAACCATCATCAAAAAGGCTCCTCCAAATTAAGAAACTCCCACATGGATGGCCCTTATTCCTCTGAGTGCACATATGATTTATTTATGAAGCTCTTTGAAATAATGGTTATTTTACTGAAAGTTTACCCAACTTTACCCAACCAGGAAGTTATCCTAAGATGTCCACTCTCCAAGAAGAGACCCGGTCCTCAATGGTTGGTTGTGGAGGTAGGAGAATTAAAGCACTAAGTATTCAGTGGAGATTGAAAAGCAGGATGTCAATCAATCAGTCTCATAAAGAAATATATAAATAAAGGAGGGAGGGAGAGGGCTATGAACTGCTGTGGGCTGTGCTGTTGGTTGCTCGATGGCAACATCAGGAGAAGCTTTGGCATAATGCTGGCCACTGTTGAAAGACTATGTTGGACTAGAGTGGTCTTTGGTCTAATCCAGCAGCCTGATTCAGCACAACTCTGAGGAATCTGATTCTTTCAGTCTCCAGACTAATATCTGGAGAATAGTGTTGACCCTAAATAGGGCAGAGTAAGCTCTTTTGGCAAGAAGATCATTAATAAATAGCAACAACAGTCACTTCTCTGACAATCTTGCTATGGCACCAGCCTTCATCGAATGCTGAAACACTACTAACACGAAGGGGGTGAGAATAAGATCGTACTGAGAAGTTGGAAGAAATCAGTCTTTTCTTTATCCTAACTTTAACCTTATTTGTGGTTCCATGAAGACCTTCAGGGAACACCAAATAAAGACAAGAGGCAGCAAAGACAGCTAGGCTAGATGGCTTAAAACAGCTTTTCACAACCTGGTACTTTCCAGATGTTGGACTATGCTGGCTGTGGACAACAGAACTTGTAGTCTAGCACATCTAGACAATGGCAAGCAGAGAAAGTCTAGGAAGAATTCATGCAGGAAAGGTCTCTTGATGAGCTTTTGGCTAAGTAAAGCTGCTGTGTACAAGGCCATGTTACCTGATGGACAAACCAATGGGCAAGGTCACAGGTGGATGCAAACACATGCTTGAACCAACCTCATCCAGCATGGTGAAGAAAAGGCTTGTGCTCCTTCTAATGCCTTCTTGAAGGGCCACCCAGCACAGTTTGAGCATCCTGATTTTAAAAGAAATAGGGAGCAGCGGCAGATCACCGGCCCTCTGAAGCAGTGACGCCATTTCCTTCCCAAGAAGTTCATTTCTCTAAGAGGGATTCATTTTTCAAGTTTCTACTTTATCTCTGAATTTTGACAGACCAAAGGAGCTCCTTCCTCCCCTTCCCCCCCACCCCCACCCCCATGGAAGAGCTGGCAGCATTTGAAACAGCCTCTGCTGGCCAAACTCTGCCTGTTCTCTAGGAAGGAGCAAATGACTATTTAGGATACAAATCTGTCAAGTTTGGAATATTTTTTTTTCTCTTTTTCTGTGTAGAGTTTCTGTAAAACGATTGGCAACAATAGCATTTCAGTCTTTCCCTTAAGAATGGCTTACTTGTTCTCTTGTTCAGCACCGCAGCGAAGCACAGTTGCAATTATTCATTTCCTTAAACAATATTCAGATTCTTCAATGAAAAGAGTTTCCCACATCGGGGCAATGCCCACACAGCTACATTGGGCCATGAATGAAAAGCTGTGCTATCAAACCCCGGAGTATGTTAACCTCTCTCTCGGTTTGGTCCACTTTTATTTTGAATCTGTGCGGGGGAAAGAAAACAGGGAACAGCAACGTGACTCTTCTTTCATGTCCTCAGAAGAGAAACAAATGTGATTATGTGCTTGTGGAAGCAAGCAGGCTTGCAAAATGCTACCCTTAGGACTGACTAATAAATCAGAGGGGGCTTTGGATGGCATGAAAAGGCTCGTCGGTGGGTAGAGCAAGGACATCGCCTTCTTAGGGGAGTTGTCCTGAGTCCAGAAGCTGGTCTTCCAAAAACTTCCCCACTGTTCTCATTCTGAAGATCATCCATTTCTCTTCTGCTCTTTATAATAATATGCACCCTCCCTCCTTCTCTTCCTTCCTCCATGTCCTTCCTTCCTTCCCTCTCTTCCATCCTTCCTCCATGTCCTTCATTCCTCCCTCCCTTCCTCCCTCCATGTCCTTCCTTCCTTCCTTCCTTCCTTCCCTCTCTTCCTTCCTTCCTCCATGTCCTTCATTCCTCCCTTCCTCCCTCCATGTCCTTCCTTCCTTCCTTCCTTCCTTCCTTCCTTCCTTCCTTCCCTCTCTTCCTTCCTTCCTCCATGTCCTTCATTCCTCCCTTCCTCCCTCCATGTCCTTCCTTCCTTCCTTCCTTCCTTCCTTCCTTCCTTCCTTCCTTCCTTCCTTCCTTCCTTCCTTCCTTCCTTCCTTCCTTCCCTCTCTTCCTTCCTTCCTCCATGTCCTTCATTCCTCCCTTCCTCCCTCCATGTCCTTCCTTCCTTCCTTCCTTCCTTCCTTCCTTCCTTCCCTCTCTTCCTTCCTTCCTCCATGTCCTTCATTCCTCCCTTCCTCCCTCCATGTCCTTCCTTCCTTCCTTCCTTCCTTCCTTCCTTCCTTCCTTCCTTCCTTCCTTCCTTCCTTCCTTCCTTCCCTCTCTTCCTCCCTCCCTTCCTCCATGCCCTTCCTCCCTCCCTCCCCCTTTTCCTCCCTCCCCTTTGCACTTAACCAGCTATCAATGTTATCTCTCTATAGTACTGAAGAACCAAGCTGCCGCAACTCTCACCATGTTCTGGGAGCAAATAAAGCCAACTTTTTTGGGGGGGGGTCATGCTTTGGGGAGTGAACCCTTATGGAGTTAAACTTTTTTGTCTTCTGATATTTCAGTTGGTCCTAGCTAAGTTGCTGCACAATTCTGGAATATCTCTTTTGCTAGAGATGGACGAAATCAGCAGTGCCTATGTTTTATAGTATAGTGCAGTTCTGCCATTTTTACTGAACTTCCAATGAGGGTTTGGAAGCAATGAGATTCCCGGTTCCATGGTTTGGGAATGTTAAGCTCAAAAAGCAGAACAATTTTGTTAGTAAAAACGAATCAACGTGACCTCATGACTGCCTGTTAAAGTCCATACATACATTACTGTGGTTTGGGGTGCAGTGGGATCAGTTCTAAGAACATTCACCTCTACCTTCATAATAGGCTGAATCTGGTAAAAGTAATTATATAACAAATATATCATTATTTTCCTTCATTTTTTAAAAAAAATATAAAGACTCTCTGGAAGGACAATTAAAATAAAAATGGAAGGGGAAGGGAAGGGAAGGGGAAGGGGGAGGAGAAAAACTATTATGGGGAAAACCCATGAGTTGAGCTCTCTCAGAACCAACTGCCCCATGCCAAATTCTCACTCTGGGTGTTTGTGTATGTGTATAGGTGTTAGGAAAGGGGAATGAAAAAAGGGAGAACTATCAGAAGCCACATGGAAAAGGAAGTGAAGGATGCATTTCCCTGTGAAGGGAAATGAGAGTTAATTATGGGTGGTTCAGGCTATAAAAAAGAGATCAGGACTGCAGTTTAGTGCCAGAGCACACACTTTGAATGCAGAAGGTCCCCAGTTCTTTTGGTGGCACTTCCAGTTGGAAGGATCGGAGTGTGGGAAGCGATGGTGGAAAAGCTCTCCTGTCTCCTCCAAGGCTAACAGAATAGGCAGTTCTGGCATCAGATGAAGCACGAGGCTGTCCTAAGATAAGGCAGCTTTCTAGGCTCATAACTCCCCCTCCTTCAAACCAGAGGGTTGCAACTTAACACAGAGGAAAACCCTTTGTCCTCAGCAGACCCCATAACCATCACCAAGCAATGGGAAAAGCCCTTCAAACCAACCCTAGGCAGCTCTTGCCAAGCAGAAGGACGCAATACTAGGCTAAGCAGATTAAGAACCCGACTGGTATTTAATTACAGGATTCCTGTTTGTTTCCTGGAAAATGTTACTCAGTTGTTTGGCCCTGGTGGCACCTTAAAGTAGTTGGAAAAATATAAAGCACAATAAAATTTACATGGGCATATTATCCAAATGCAGTGTTTCTGGCTGGGGAATTCTGGGAGTTGAAGTCCACACATCTTCAAGCTGCCAAGGTTGAGAAACACTGCCTTAATGCCAGAACTAAAACTAGGACAACTCACGGGAGGACTACGAAATGTTCCAATCCAGCCAAATGCTCTGAGGTGTAATTTTCAGAAGGGCCTGTGGACCATATCTGGGGAGAGGGGGTTATGCATCACACCTGAGCAGGGCCCGGTGCCACACCTCAGCCAGATGGACATCAGAGAGCTGAGGGGCCAAGGACAAGGCTCTGGTGAAAGTGTCAGAAGAAGTCAGGCTCAGAGCATAACTATTCTTGAATTCATGGGCAGCTGAATTAAGAGGCACCCAGCCAAACAGCATCTCTGGGGAGAGATTTAATTTGGGGAGACTAGAGGGGCTGTAGATGAGAATGGCGATCCACATCTAGTGGATGTGTGGAAATTTAGAAAGCTTTTTTTCTCCCTTTTTCTTTTTGAAGGAGAAGTGTTCCCAGAGATTTTCCAGACAAGGGGCAGGAGAAGTCCTCTTAAATAAGAGCTGTCCCTTTTCCGATCAGGTTAGAGCTTATGCTCCTGAATTATCTGTTATTGCTCATGGAGTAATCAGTTATCACTTTCACTGTTTATTTCATTTGTTACATTTATATTCTGCCTTTCCTGGAGGAGTTTAAGGGAGTATTCATAATGCTTCCTCCTCTTTTTTTTTTTTTTTTCCCTTCAAGACCACCCTGTGAAGTAGCCTGAGCTGAGAGTGACTGGACCCATGTCCCCAGGGAGTTTCCATGGCTGAGGGGGGCCTAGAATCTGGGTCTTCCCCCTCCGAGTCCAGCACCTTCACTACTCCAACCAGGATTCTGTGGAGCCCTCGGGTTCCGCGAGAGGTCACGAGGGGTTCCCTGGGAGATCACGATTTATTTAAAAAACTATTTCCAATTTGGGCAACTTCACGTTAAAAGAGGTAAGCTTCATTCTTTATTTTTAGTTGAAGAACACCGTTCGTGCATATATACGGGCCCACCCATGAAACACAATGCTTTTGTAACTTCTGGCCTGTATTTGAGCCTGAACGTGCAGGGGTTCCCCAAGGCCTGGAAAATATTTCAAGGGTTCCTCCAGGGTCAAAAGGTTGAGAAAGGCTGACTACTACCCCACATGGCTCTGGGGCTGAGAAGGAGGGACTGGCCCAAGGTCCCCAAGGAGCTCCTGTGGCTGAAGCGGGACATGAACCTGCCTCTCCCTGCTCACAGTCCAACAGCTTTGGCCTAGTGCAACATTAATTCTCATCCGCAGCAATTGTTTCAGGGAAAGAAACAATTTAACTTTTAAAGTTCTTTAACTTCCCCTTTCTCCTTCCTTTTCCACCCCCCGCTCTTCCAAATCTGGCTCTTTCTAAGGGCCAGAATGTCAAAGATCAAGATTCAGGACGGAGGAGAGATGGCGGTGGCGGAACCAGGAACTCCCCATGGCCGAAGGGCAGATGGAATTTCCACAGCCCAGGTTTCTTCTTTCTTTCAAATGTCAAGGGCGGTGTAAAATGTATTTTTAAAATGTGTTTTTGTATGGCTTTCCTCTCTCTTCGGGCCTGGCAGCACATCCAGAGGGGCCCGTTGTTCTTCGGAAGGGTTTCAGGGGCTGTCTTTGTGCAACGTGACAAAAAGGAGACGGGAAAGCACTGGGCCGCCATTGTTCCTGTGCGGGGCAGCAAAATTTGATCTGGAATTAAGTCCTCGGGGCAGGGGCTCTTCAATAGCCAGTTTTTATTTAGTGCCAGCATCTTAATCACTTCTTGGGCTCACAGCGGACGGCCAACATAATGTAGCCTCTATGCTGGCCCGAACGGCTTGGTTCTCCCAAAGGCCAGCTAACTGGATTGAAGGATTGTCATCTGCCCAACATTAGTCTTTTCAGCTTCCTGTCTGCTCACAAAGACAGAGTGCTGGAACAGCCATCAAAAGAGAGGCTGAGTCGCTGAATTTCCTCATTGTGACAGCCCCCCTATTAAATTCCTCTTAGAAACAACAGAGTGGAGGATCCCACATTTCAAGCAGGGCTGCGGTTGAAAGCAAGAGAAAATGTAATATAAGGACTCAGTTCACCTTCGCTCTCGAGTAAGTGCTTTACACCAGTGTTCAGGCAAATATTGAACGTACCCTTAGAGAGACATAGCAAAGTAGTAGATTAAAGACTGGACTTGGACCATACAGACCAAGGCTTATCTTGACATGAAGCACACTAGGTGATATTGGGCCAATCTCTATCTTCCAGGCTAATCTCCCTAACAGGGTTGTTGTAAGGACTAAATGTAATAAGACTTTATATCATGCTCTATATTCTTTGGAGGAAGGCTGAAATGCACATTGTAGATCCAAGGGAGCAGTGCTACCCCCAGACAAAGGCTGAAAAAGTTGCCTTTAGGATGGGTCTCTATCAGACAAGGAAAGTTTTACTGACATGGCAAGATATCTGCCACAGAGACTCCAAGTATACTTTAAGATTCAAGGATGGATCCTACAATGGGTTGCCAAATGGCTCCAATGAGCCCAACATTCCTACGTTTTCCCAAACAGGCCTCAAGCCTAGCCACACTTTGAGTTGGTATACTGCCTCTCCCTGGCTTCAGTAATTGTGTCTGGATGTGGCAATGATTTTGCACTGTCACTCCCTGGCCCAGGATCCTCTGCTATCTGAGGTGGATCAGGAGCTTTAACTGGTTTGGCTATGCTATTTTGTGAATCCAAGTCCTCTGAAGGCTCCCTTGATACCTACATTTAAGTGATTTGTCACTTATTTGGTCACTCTGGACTTCCATGAAAGGAAAACCAGGTTGAAAAGTTACTGAATAAGTGAACTTTTTGTTTAGGCGGCTTCTTCAGTTGTAGATGGACAAGCACAAACTCTGATCAGGCCCTGAGACCAAAGGTGCAGCTTAGAAACATGTGCCTGAACACCGTACAACTCCTGCGCAGCCAACTCTATGGGAAAAGTGTTGCAAGGGAGCAAAATGCAACCAGGGCCTTCATCAAATTGACCTGTACTGCACTACTCACCGCACATCTAGGTTATGGTTTAATATGGTCCCCAACTGTACAGGGCTAGCTGTTCCTGTGTTGGTTAGAAAATTAACCAACTGCTGAGGCCTTTACAATTGCATAAATACCATCTGTATATCATCCCCAATTGTTGCAGAATATTATGTTAGGTCTCTGGATGGCTGCAAGGGAGGGTCAAAATCTGCAAGATGGTAGGGTGCAGTGTTGTGATCCAAACTCTGCCCTTTCGAAGTAGCAGGGCTTGGAGTGCAATGCTGTACTTACTTACGTACTTAATTATTTAACATATTCTTATGGCTGCCAGGGCAAACAGATGGGTGGCAAACAGATAAAAGCAAGCAATCAGTATCCATAACATTAAAAAGAGCATTTTAAAAAAAGCAACCAAGGCCTTTAAAAATCTGACAAAAAAACAGATAAACCCGCACCCACATCAGAGCTCCATTAGGTCCTTGGCCCCACTGCCTGGGGGAACAGCCAGGTCTTTGCAGCTTTGCAGAAAGCCAGTGGGGTTGGGGCTGTCCATATCTCACAGAGGAGGCTGTTCCACAAGGCATTCCAGAAAAGGCACATTTCCGAGGACTCATCAAGAAACATTGCTTCACTGATGAGATGCCTACTCTGTCCGATCTGGTGGGATGGGCAGAAACCATTGGGGAGATGCAGTCCTGCAAGACTTGGCCTCATCTCATGCAGGGCTTTGAAGATGACAAGCAGAACCTTGAATTGCACCTGGAAGCCAGTGCAGCTCAGGTTAACAGCAGTGTTGCTTGGGTGTATGATGATGTGCTTAATGCTACGTGCACCATTGCTTTTTGGACCAGCTGAAGCTTCCAAATACTCTTCAAGAACAGCCTCATATAAAGCACATTGCAATAGTCCAATCAGGAGGTGACTAAAGCATGAGTGACCATGACCATTGCCTCTTGATCTATGAATGGGCGCAACTGGCTCACAAGATGTCACTGTGCAAAGGCCCTTCTGGCTACAGCTGCTGCCTGCTCCATGAGCAGAAGCTGCATGACCAGGAGGACCTCCAGACTGTGCATCATCTCTGCCTGGGGAATGTCACCCCCTTCAGAATCAATGATGGAAAAACACTAGATACAGGTGACCCCAAAACCCACAGCCACTAAGTCTTGTCAGGGTTGAGCCAAAGTCAGCTTCTCCCCATCTAGGCCCACACAGCCTCCAGGTGTTGAGAAAGCACCTCAATGAAATTGCTTGGCAGTCTAGGGCAGAGATGTGCAGTTGAGTGTCATCATCAGCATCCTGATGGTACTTAGCCCTGTGACCAGTGATTTCGTCTTGTAGATTTTTAAGCTCTTCTGCAGACACCAATCCTGAATATGCTTTTTGTATGAAGTTTTTTAAACAAACTTGCAAAAAAAAAAAACCCCAACATTCTGGGCAAAAGATGATAGTTATTTTTAATGCTGATATGTGATTTTTTTTTAAACCCTCCTTCCTGTTTTTCACATTCTAATATAGAGACACCAATGTGGGAATAAAACATTGAGAGAACGAGAGACCAAGAGAAAGAGAACAAAAAAACAGCCCTGGAATCTTATGGAAAAAAAATCAACCAGCAAATATGAAGGTCCTTTAAAAGAACATGAGTCTCAATATTTCAGTGCCGGTTCACACGACCTGGGCTTTATTTTTAGAAAAGGAGCTTGGATGTGTTGTGATACCTTGTACCCAAATGATTTGTTTATACAAACAAACTGACCAAAAAATGTGTTGGCTTTAAAATAAAACTCCAGAAGAGTAGAAATTTTCTGATTGCAAGAAATTAAAAAAAAAAAATCTGAAAAAATGGCAGGCCGAGACTGAGCTGGCTTTGGGCGAGAGCATTTGCCAAAAAGCTGAGGAGAGTTTATTAAGCCTCACAGAGTGAGGAAGTGTTTGTGAATCAGTTAGTAAATCACAGGCAACAAGGTCACCCTGTTTAACAGCAGGAACAACGCTCTGCCAAAACTCCAGCTGCGAGAGGACATAAACGCATGTTGCAAAAGGCTGGGGCGGCCTTCTCCCTCTGCCTTCCAGTCCACATTCACAAGGGCTGCTTTGCTGAAATAGGTGCACTTCCACCGGGCTTAAATGTCAGGCAAATTTGACAGGATCCCACAGCCCCTCTGCCACCTAGAACTCCGGAGCAGAGGGAAAGTCTGCTGGGAGAAGATTTCCTTTAAAAATTAGCATGGGGTGACCTCTTAATGAGGGGGACATGGCTCAGCATTTCATTGGGAGGTGGACTCAGAGTTGCAAAGCTCGGAGCATTTTTAACAGGACGCCTATGTTGCAGTCTGGATTTTCCTTTGTTAATTAAGATTTTCACAAGATGGGAAAGCAGAGACAACTGAGACTTCCCAGCTCCAAGGGCTGGAGTGGGCACAGGGCGATGACATTACAGGAATGTGGGGCAGGGGCTGAATTTTTCAGCAAATTTTGGAGGGTGGGTGGGAAGAATTTTTTTTTAAAAAAAACTCAAATAAGATGCAATCAGCCTTCCAGATTTTCATCTGAGAGCCAGCGGGGCATAGCAGTGAAGGTGCCAGACGAGGAATGGGGAGATTCTCACTCAGGCATAAAAGCTGATGGCGTGCCTTTGAGCCGGCCCCTCTTTCTCAGCCCAGCCCACCGCAAAGGATTGTTTGGGGAGGGCAGAAAAGTGGGAAGGTGGATTACTGCGTTTATCACCTAGAACTCCTGGAAGAAAGGTGTCCTCTAAATCTAATTAACAAATACATTTTGGAAGCAAAGGACTGACAGTTGACAACTGTTGACATGCTCCCAAAGTTTGGCAATATTTTATGTATTTTACAGAGATTATAAGCTGCTGGTTCTGGGACCCACAAAAAAGGATCGGAAGGATGCATGCAGCCACTGGCACCTGGGTTGTTACTCATGTCACAATGTCATTGCATGAACAACGAGACTTATTTTGATTGAAATGATTACTTCATTTGCATCATTTGTGCAATGCTGCCCTAACACAAGTGACATCATTGGGGCTGCTGTGCAATGCAAGCTACAAACTGTAGGTTGCCCACCCTGGGCTTAGCACAATTTTAGAGTGTGGCAACCAGAACTGAACACCATGCATGAATTTCCCTTTGTGGTCCTTGACTTCAGAAATAAGCTCAGCGCCAAACAAACCGAGCCATGTGCAGAAAGCAGAGGTGACTTTATTGTGGAGTATGCAGCTCTTTGAAAGTAAAATAATTAAAAAAAAATCTGTCCAAGTAGCTAAGAGTGCCCTTTCTCTTTTCTTTCCTTTACATTTACAGCAAAAGGCTTGTGAATAGGTGAAGAGGGGTCTTATCTGACAAGGAGAGCATGGCCTCCAGACAGGCCCGCAATGGTGTTTCTAATTTCCTTATATAACAAGGCTCTAATGTGGAGGAGGAAGCGGGCAGATACCAAGGAATCAAAGAGGATAAAAAAACACTAGACCCATAACCTTCAGGGTCAAGAGGTCACGGCTTCAGGGTCCCAGAATAAGGTAGAAAGACGTTCTTCAGGTAGTTTTAAATTTCCTCATTTGGTGACTTGTTGCCGAAAGACAGCAAGCAGAAATGAGGAGCACAGCACCCATGAATACGCAGGCGACTCAAACACATGGTTTAGCATGCATGTAGTCCTCACAGCTTTCACTGGAGTTGCACCCCAGAGACTATCTGCGCTAGTTTACTGTAAGACAGATGAGCCTCGCAATATGGAAATCCCATGTCTATGCTCATTCACAGCCACTCACCACATTTTCTTAACCGCCAAATATTACTGAATTAAAGGAACATGGACAGATCACTGTTTTTTGAAAACAAAAAGGCAGGGTATAAACATAGGCTTTGAGGAATGTTCCATGAAGCCCTTGACCTGGGCACTGAATGTGTAACTTAAAACATGCTCAATGTCTCTTCCAAAGTGCAAGAATATGTCACAGTTTCTAGTAAACAGCATCCTAACTGACAAAGTGCAACATCGTGCCTGTGACGGAGAAAATGGAAATGTTAACCACTTGGAATTCCATCACTCTGAAGCAACAATCCAATCCAGAATCTGGACTACCTAACTCTTCATTGTTGTTGTTTATTCGTTTAGTCACTTCCGACTCTTCATGACTTCGTGGACCAGCCCACGCCAGAGCTTCCTGTCGGTCGTCAACACCCCCAGCTCCCACAGGGACGAGTCCGTCACCTCTAGAATATCATCCATCCACCTGGCAACTCTTCATTAGGAGAACTTAATTCAGGAGATATGTAGGAACTTAGCACATTCATAGATAATGTATTATTCAACAGAGGATCACAGAATCTGAGCTGAAAGGGGCCTCTGAAGTCGTCTCATTCAACCCCCTACTTAGTGCAAGGTCTGATAAAGCATTTCAGACAGATGACTCTCCACCCACTGTTTGAAGACCTCCAGCAAAGGGGAATATTCATGAGGTGACCTATTCTACTGGTTAATAGCTCTTCCCATCAGGAAATTCCTCCTAATATCTAACTTGAATCTTCTTCCCTGCTGTTTCGACCTATTGGTTTTAGTCCTGCCCTCCAGGGCAGCAGAGAACACGTCTACCTCCTCCCCTATTAGAGAACCCTTCTGATATCTGAAGACTGTTACCACATCTCCCCATAATTCTCTCTTCTGCAGGCTAAACATACCCAGATCTTTTAGCCATTCCTCATAGGGTTTGGATTCCACACCCTTCACCACCTTGCTGGTCCTCCTCTGAACTTGCTCCAGGTTGTCAATGTCATTTTAGAATGTGGTACCCAGAACTGGACACAAGACTCCAAATGGGCAGAGGGTAAATGGGAGTCCGACATTTACTTCCTGGGATCTAGACTCTATGCTTCTGTAAATCCATCCCAAAATAGTATCTGCCTATTTATCAGCTGCATCACATTGTTAGCCTCTGGCATTTACTATTTACTATGATGATCACTAGCTTGGTTGCCTTCAGAAGGAGATTAGTACATTCTTGCATGACAAAGCCTTTATGGTGCTCATTAGCATAGTTATTCTTAGTTGGGGGAATGGAATGGTATGCATCTCAGCATCAGCTGGTGAACCTGAATGGAATTGACCCTGCATCTATATCTTGTTATGGGGACTTTCTCCTAGGATCTAGGTGCCATTCTGGAACTAGCACGTTGGACTATTTAGGTTTAAGTTCTGATGCAGGAGGACTTTCCTTAAATTCATATGCAAAGGCTCCCTAAGCCCATCTTAAAAATAATAATAAATGAGATTGCCATGGTCTCAAAATCATAGGCTTTTCTCACATGTCTTTCATTACTTCTCACATTGCGTGTTCCCAAAGTAAGCTGGGGGAGAATGGTTATATTTCATGGGGTTTCCATTAGAAGTGATCCTCGAACACAACTTAGAGGGGCTGAGCAAAGACTGTGATTAAGCCCTGTCCTCTGGCTTTGAATTCAAAGGCAACCTGAATCGTCGCCATCTCTTATAGATCCTTCTGCAGACACATCCTCCTGCGGGTGCCAAGGATGCCTAAGCACATGGCATTACCCTTTGTGTGAACAGGGAAATGCCACAGAGCTGGCGATAAGCACACACAAAGAACGCCAAGCACGAATACCCAATAAAGACAAGGCTTCCCCCGCGGAAACGCTTTGCTTATTTGATTAAGTTAGGTGAAAAACAGCGCAAACACCCTTGCAGCTTTGCTTCCTCTTGCCTCTCTAGCTTGCTTTTCATTTCTAATGCAAAGCGGAAGTCGACATGGAGCAGTCTGGCTAGCCTCAGTCTAACCTTCCCATCTGGAAGAGAACTAACCAGCCTTCAGGCTACCTTCAACCCTTCCCAGCTGTTGGGTTGAGGTTGTTGTTTTTTTTGAAAAAAAATGTTTTTGTGCAGGCTCGAGAAAGCATATTTATATAAATGATTGCCATATCCTTTGCCAGCTGTTGACCCGGCTCTTATCCCAACTGGGGCATGTTTTTAATTTTTAGCAGCCACAGACTGGAACTGACCTGGACAAAGTTAGCACACTATGCAAACAGTCTTACGTGTTACGACCCTCACGGTTGAGACAATGGACGCACAGTGTGATCGAAGGGACCGGTGTTTCCCTCTGGGCTAATGTCACAAAATCCTGAGCTGGAGGTATCGATTTAAAAGACAAATAAAGAGACTTTGTGGTCCCCCTGGTTAGCCTTTCCTCAGTTCTGGGCCCTTTCAAAATGCAACTTGTGTTACCAGAAGAGTCGAGGCAAATCAGTCCCACAGTTTATTTTAATGCAGAAAGAGAGTCAGAAAGAGCACACTGTAAGCTGGTCTGCTGTGCTGGATATTAAACATCACTTAACTGCATTATCATTGCCAAGGCTGGTTAGCCAACTCCATGTTTGCCTGGAAGTGAGTCTTGACTGAGTGCAATGATTTGTACTCCCAAGGAAGCATGCCTAGATTTGCATCATTAATACATTTAATCGGAATATCAATCAGGTTTATCAGATTAATTGCTGGGAGCATAATGGATAAAGGCAAATTTTAACTGGGGTGGCCCCTCCCATATGCAGTCCCCCTCCCCAATCTTTGAAAAGACCAACATTTTTAAAGAGGTGATAATTCCTTCCTTGAAGAAGGATTTAAATTCTGGTGTTTGTGTACTGATCAGCAGTGTTATATATGTTGGGTTTTTTTACTGTACACTGGTTTGACTTTAGGGCATTTTTAAAAAATGAAACAATGGAACAATTCTAAAATCGAGATTTTTCATCCGTCGACGGGTACGTATTTTTTAATTGTTCAGCTGCATGCATTTCTTCCCTGCTCTTCTCAGAACAACTTCCAGTTCAATAAAGAAAAAGAATCTTGAATCTCAGCCTTAGAGTCTAAAAACTCATAATACAAAAGGAAAAAATAATGGGGAGGGAAAAGGAACAGAACACCCCAATAGCAATTCTTAATGCAATGTTGATCTTGTGACAGCTGTACTGCAAATATAAGGGTGTGTCAGTAATGGAGGCAGTGGTTGTGGTTTAATTATATTTAAATTCGGCTCTTTAATACCACAGAATTGCTAGAACAAGGAACAGCAAATGAAAAACCACCGGAAATAAAATATGATACATGTCAGTAAAACAAACAAACAAAAAAAGCAGAAAGGAGAGCACCAGCCACCGATCAGATGTATTAAAGCCAAGGACCACGAACTGCTCACAACTGCCCGATGCATAAGGAAGTTTGGGCCGTGCCAATAAAGTGGGCATCAGATGCATTTAATCGGGAAGGCCATTGGAAACTTGTGACACCACCAGAGAGCAAGTCCTGAGCTGTGTTATCACGCATTGGGCTTTCCCTAATGTATGGACAACAATACGGGCTTTCTCCCATATCTCAGTCTACAAATACACGTGGTTGGGTGAATTATTGTCACTGAGACGACCCTTTCATCCAACTGCCTAAAGGACAAATGGCACTTAAGGGTGAGGTTCAGACACAATGAACTTGAGTGCTTAACAGCTTTCAGCAACATGATGGGGCGGCTTGATTTTAACCTGCAATGGCACTTGCATTCTGCTGTATGCTGCATGCACTTCTATTCCCAGTGCCCAGATTTAATTAAAAATCAATATATGGTTAATGCTTAAAGGGGTGCTGGGATGAGCCAAACAAGAGGCTTTAATGACTGAACCCTCAAAGGAAATACACAGATTATACAAGACTAGGACTGAATCTGTAAAGTAACAGCAGGACCCACTAATGGGACAACCAACCACCCTTTTGTTAACCTTCTTCTGATAATTGACAACATGTTGACTTGAGCAATAAAATAAATGAATGAATAAACAGCTAGAGAAAGAGGTAAGTGTCACTGCAAGACAGCAAAGGAGAAGAGAAACCTCCTGGTTGAGCAAAGTGGAGTCTGGCAGTGCCGTTTAAAGCTCGCCAACAATAAAACTGTATGCGAAGTCGAAGGATTTGGTAAACCAGCTAAGCCCAAGTCAAGCGATGCCAAAAGACTTGTGAGAAGATGACTGACACTTTTCAGGAGATGGGTGAGATTAGCAGGGACTGGATTTCGCCTGTACTTTATTTCCTTCCCTTCACCAGGGAACACCAAAATGCGACAGAGCAAGGAGGAAGACAGTGTGTTCTCTACCATCTTTGAACTTAGAGGAGGGACTGGTAAATCATGGTCTTGTGGGTATTGTGGAGCCACAACTCCCATCACCTATGTCCACGGAATGATGAAAATTGTAGCTGGGAGAGACAGTAAAGGCTGGAGAGCTCACACCCTGCCAACCCCTGGTCTGTAAATGATGAAGACGAAAAGAAAAGAAAAGAAAAGAAAAGAAAAGAAGAAAAGGTGTGTATATCATAAAAGTATTTGAAGGTATATTATGGAAAAGTGTTAAAAGCAGCACTGAATGTACCATTGCCAAAAATATCTGTTAAAATTTAGTTGTGTATTTATTGTATGTCTAAACTGCCCAGTTGTCTAGGCACAGTTGGTAGCCATTAAATCCATCCATCCATCCATCCATTAACCCCCCCATACACAAATGAAACTAGCATAGAAAACAATGGCAGGGTAAGATAAAAAGCACTTGTGACAAAAATAAACAGGACGCTTTAGAACAGAGAAGTTTTAAAAAGCCACGAACTTTTAAAAAACTGCCCAGGAAAACACAAAGAGCTTGACCTGTTGCTAGGAAGATTACAATACAGACACCAGGGACCCTCCAGAAAGAGAACACCACTACTGAAGACGCACTTACTCTTCTGTTCATCTGTTTTATCTTACTGGACATCAAAGGAAGATTGAAGGCTCTGGGCAGAAAAATATCAGAAGAAACCCTCTTTATAAGGGAAGAATTTTCATAATTCTATTTATTTACTTCTTTGCTTGTTAGGTAGATTTATATCTTACCTTTTCCTTCTAAAGTTTGTTTTTCTTTATCTCTTGTGGGATTGGTCTATCTCACAAGGGGATAAGTAAAGGATAAGTAACAAAGGGCTGATTCCCCTAGCCACACATCTTAGCATTACAGGGCCCGGAGAGGGAGGGAGGGAGGGAGGGAGGGAGGGAGGAAGGAAGGAAGGAAGGAAGGAAGGAAGGAAGGAAGATATCCTTTTGCCAGAAAAGCAACACAGGTTGCAGAGTTAGGGGGAGGATACCAGGTGAGGCACCTTCCCAGTAGTGGCAGTAGTAAATACCAAGGCTCTACACCAAGATAGGAAGCTTGGGACTGGGTATGTAGATCCAGAAAGTTTCTCGGAGAAGAGGTTTGAGGGTCTAACCTCTCACCTTACAGGCCCAACCAGGCCACTATATGATTAACCTACCTGACCCCCACATTCAAATGTAGACATCTAGACACAATTTAACTCCTCCAGTTTATTCATTTATTATTTCAGCTTATACACTCCTCCATTTCCAAAGATTCCGAGTAGCTTACAATTATCAATATAAAATTAAAACACAGATAATCACTAGATATAGACTTATCTGTTTCCTAATTCTCCTTAACAGTGTAAGCACTAACTAAAAATGATATAAAATGAAGTGACATTTCTCACTCCCCCACTTTAGCCACTGGCCATGTTAAGGTCCAGCTTGGCAGCTTGGATTGGAAATCAGCTTTTAGCACAATGTGCCAGGAATTTCACAAATACTGAGTGACTTAAACGATAGAATCTTTGAAGCTTCTCTAGTACAGATTAACTAATGAAAAAAAAACCTGTGAAATTGCTATCCAATCTTCTTTTTTCAGACTAGATGTGTTTGTGGCAATAAGAATGAGGCAGTGTTGCCAAGCCATCTGGCCTGCCCACAAGACCCTGAGTGGTGAAATTAATGGCCCACACCATTTGTGTAGGGCTTTCGTTACAATCCAGGAATCGGATTTGTCACACAATTATGGGAGAGGATTTGAAAGTTGCTATTCTGCACCCTCCCCTCTCCAATCACTCGAAGTGCAGGGCAAATGTGAGAAATTTGTCACCTAAACTATTTACAGACATACAGGCTATATATTTACACACGCTTGAGATTCAACTCAACCTTGGCAAAATGCACATTATAGTGATTGCTTTTCTAATTACTCAATAATTCAGATATCATCAGAAACATTGAAAGCTGCCTATATCAAGCCAGACTTCACAGATCCTCCTGGGGGTTATATAAAGGAGTTGCATGCGGACCCAATCCAATCCTTGCTTCCCAGAGCCTTCTAAAATTACACCCATTTTTCCTTAAGCCTTAAAATAGGTATGTGGAGCAAATGTGGGCAAATGGCACTTCAAAGGATCCAGACACTGCAAGGGTTAAAGGAAAACCAGCTGACCTGTCCATCCAGGTAATGATGGAGAAAATCGAACCCTGGGAAAATGAATCAGAAGGGCTTTATAAGAAGTGGGGACAGTCTCCCTTTTGCCTTTGTCTTCTGATACCCATTTTTTCTCCTAGAGTGTTCCAGACCAGGTAAAGATAGAGCTCTAGCCAACAGCAGCCAGGTTGGAATCTAGTGAATTTAGTCAGCGAGTAGAATCAATGTAGCTACAGTATAGATCAGTGTTTCTCAACCTTGGCCACTTGAAGATGTCTGGACTTCAACTCCCATGGCTGGCTGGGGTATTCTGGGAGTTGAAGTCTACACATCTTCAAGTGGCCAAGGTTGAGAAACGCTGGTATAGATTCTGCTTTACTTTATGGACTGGCATCTGGGCTGTGCAAACTAGTTTTCTTGAGGAGTGTGTTGTTCATTCCAACTGCTCTTCTCTTCTCTTTTCAATTTTCTTCTAGTTTTGGAGTTTGCTATGTATAGTAACCATATAGAATTCTTAATGAACCAGCAGTCCTCATTCTGGGAAAGGGATCTGGCCTTTAGCACACATCTCCCTGACAGATCCTTCTCATCCCTGGAAACAAGTGGCAACGACTCTATGGAGTCAAGCGGTCGATGGCAGCACATCTACTCAGCTCTCCCCAGGAATTACAGGGAGGGTGCAGCACTGTTGGGAGAGGTGGTTTTGGAGATCCCTTGTGGGAATCAATGGGTGCCCAAGCCACCACACTTCATCCTTGGGGTACATGCTCCACTGGAGCGGGTTACACTTCCACCCAACTTAATCTAACTAAAACCACACAGTTGTGTATATACCCCTCAAAAATCTAAAAAAAAAATGTGTTAGCTCTTCAAGTTCTAGCCAGGTCTGTTTTGTAGTGGATACAGACATGTGTTGTATCACTGAGATATATCCTTCTCCCTAAACTAAGACAAATTACCAGATGTGTAAAAGACATTATAGGAGGAGAGCTGTGTTAGCCTCTGATGGCAAAAAATCAGAAGCATCTGATGAAGTGACCTGCAGCTCACCAAAGCGTATGACTGTTAATATAGTCAGGAAAGTTGGTTAGCTAGGAAAGATGCTACCAGACTCCTGAAGGTACCTAATAGTGGATCAAACTGTTAGTGTGTCCAACTGGCAGGGTCTCTCCAAGAAGCAGCAGTCTTTGGCTTCACCCGAAAGCTGGTTCTTGCTTTCAACTGAATTGAACTGAGCAGAGACCTTCTTAGTGCAAAGCAGATGTCCCAACACAGGGCTACAGTCTTTTTCCACATACAAAAGCACTGTTGTTGAAGTGATGCTAGTAAAAGATCTCCCTGTGCAAATCATTTCTGAAGAGAACAAATGATGCATAAATCTATGCAAGACTGCTGATTTTCCAAATTCTAATCGGAAGGCCCTTTTGAATGTCCAACCATCTGAAGTCAGGTGGAAGGTGTGCATGAAAGAGTCTACTTTCTTGAGGCATGTAGACTATAGAACTTGCCTGTTCTGTGAGAATCGTCTAGCCTCTTCCCATGTGAGGTTGCGTTCTGTGGCCTCTTATCCTAACCAAGGTTGTAATGCCCAGCTTTTCCTTGTTTGTGGTGAACTTTGTATCTGCTCCTCTTGTTTGTGACTTTATGTTAAATTCAGTTTTAAAATTCTAGATGTAAGCTGCTTGGAGCATTTCCATTTGAACCAAAGAGAATTTCCATGTTTCAATCAAAGATATTCTTGAAAAAGGATGGCTTAACTTTTTGAAGAGGGTGGTTGAACTTAGACCTCCAGTCAAGTGCTGTCAATGATTCTAATCTAATCTTAACATCTTCTGCACAGCCGCTCCATCCATTCCAAGATGTCAGGATTCAGTCACACCGTGCCCAATTTCCCTTGGCTCCCTATGGGCTTGAAGGCACTCCCTTTCTCAATGGGATTGGTGTGATTGGTGACTAATTGAAGAATGGCCCCTCTCCCATCTCCAAAGATGACCTTTGGAACTATGAACAGCATTTGCACTTATAAACCTTCTGCCTTTGCATTGGCTATGATGGGTCCTCCCAAAAGTGTTAAATAGTAGACAAGAGAGCTGACCTCTCCCACCAACATTTTTTTAAAACCCTGCTGGTTGTGTGCCACATTATTTCAATATAATTGTTTTTTTTCCCATTTGGGGGGATGCAATTGTGCTAGGATATAGAATCCAAAACAAATTGAACTGGTAAACATTCCTTTAAAGAGGTAAATAGCCAAATCCATGTTCAAGCAACACTTGTGACATTAACTCAAGGTGTGCCCTGCTGCTTGGGATTTATGGGTATTGCAATCTAACATTCCTAGAGAAATGGCTGGGGAAGGCTGATCATCCTGGACCAATCATACAGCATCTTTTTTCCCTTAAGGATGGTAAGCTTCCTGAATCCCCATTTCTGGGGAGACTGCATTAAATTTAAATAAAATGTAAAATGCTTTTTGTGGTCAAGAATAAAGGTAAAATTATTACAGTGGGTTGTTACTGAAAAGGGACAGCAATGTTCAGTTTTAAAATACAAACCAGATCAATTGACTGCAGGGATCCTGACAGAAGGAAGTTCAGGTTTGTGCCTTGTTACCTATTCTCTGATCTTGATCCTGGTCAAAAGGAATAAGCCAGGATACAAACAAAAATGGACTTCTCTGTCCTAATTTCTCCATTGGGGTACTTTTTCCAAACTGAAGTACACTATCTTCCACTGTAAGGCTGATGGACCCACACCTTCTCTGCTGCCTTCTTTTCATTTTGTGCAGCTGCTGCTTGGGCTCAGTGAGAAATGGACAAGTTCTTAAAAACAACAGAAAAAGGAAATAAAATATCACTCCTGATGCAACAGCCACTCTCCTTCCTCAAATGCAAAAAGGGAAGGAGGGGAAGTGGAATAAAACTTCAATGGTAAAATTTGATTTATTCTCCTTTAGTTTAAATTTCCACTTTTATGAAATGTTCTCAGCCAGAAAGTTTTGTGTGTGTGTGTGTGTGTGTGTGTGTAAAAGGTGCCCTGACATGTCTCTAATTGATTCGTTTTACACCATCCGGGAAAGGATAACAGAGATTTGTGGAACAGTTTTCTCCCTCTCCGGCCTGCACGCATCCCTCATTTGCCCATCTTAATTCAATTAAAGAGAGTAAGGACAGTTTGACCGGTGAATGAACCATATTTTAAATGGAGGGCATTTCTATTTAAATCAGAATATGTCAACCACTGTTATTCTCTGCTAGTAACTTCCGATCTGCAACTTTCATTCTGAAAGGTCAACAAAGGGTCACCAATGTCCCAACCCTTCCAAGCCTGGACCTCCGCAGGTTAAATATTGGCAAAACCTATGTAAAGTCATGTGTTTATACCAGCTTTCCTGAACCCAAGCCCTGAACTGCTCAACAAACCCTAAAAAGTGTTGAAATGAGCTTAGGAGAAGCATAAGAAAGGGTCAAGAACCTGGGTGGGCTGAGGACCTCATGAACATGGTCAGGCCCTCCTTGCCCTGAAGAAAGAAGACTCAGCTTCACCTCAGCCTGGAGCAACTGCATTTTCTCCTCCTCCTTTGCCACTGGGTGGGTTTGTGTGGAGATTACTGGGAAGGGGGGGCTAAGATTTTCTTTTCCAACAATCACAGCTGAGTCTGGTCTAGGAAGGCACTTCTTTTAAAACAAAACAAATCTAGGAGAACATTTAAATCTGGAAATACAGTTCAAATTATAGCATAGAGTTGAATGTTTTCAACTGAAAGCCTTCATCCAGCTCAAAATGACTCCAAATTGGCAAAGGATGAAATTCCTGTGATTTTAGGAGAGGGTGATATCATTTGCCAATTCCAAGGGTGTGAATTACTTCCCCTGGAAATTACATTTTGCTGCTGTGTTAGTGACAGGACTCTCCTTTTAGCAAACCTCGCTGATGAGCAATTCATTCCTCCCACATTGAAGGTCCTCCAAAATGATGCTCTATCATTATGAAACTGTTTTGTCTCTCTCTCTCTCTGTGTACATGCATGTGCGTGTCTGTGGAAATGGCAGTTTCTTTTGGCAGTAGCAAAACAACGCTATGTTTTTTCTCCCTTCAAAGAAAAGCTGAAAACTTCACTGCTGTCTGCGGCATGCATTATCTCCATTTTAATGTTGCATTCTTTTGTTGCTTGCTGGACCTGGTGAAATTCAAGGCAGTGAGCGCTCCTTGGACTGCTCCCACCAAAGAAGGAAGCATCATAAATGGCAACCCCTTGGACCACAAGTCTATTTTTCAATATAGAGGATAACGCCTGGTTAAGCCAGATCTTTGGGGATGTCCAGGGGGAAAATAGCAGCCTTAGAAACAGTCAAGTGGAAGTGAAGTAGGTTTAACAGACTTCAAAAGTGAAGTGCAAGTCGACATGCCTGCAATAATTGGGGAGGGAGAATGTCACATGGATGACCTAGAAGTGCCAAAGAATTCCACCTGTCATCTAACAACCAGGGCATGCCCTTCCTTGTCCACCCTTGCTCCCCAAGGCCACTCTACCCTCTGTGGCTGTTTTATGAGTGTCAGGCCCTGTGGTTCCCCCTTTTCCTCTCTCCAAATGCTTTCTCCTTCTTAAGGCCACACTGGGCACAGTGCCACAAAAGCGACTGTACAGTCCTCCCCCACCTCCTGCTGCATCAGGCGATGGAAGGTTAGGAGGTAATCAAGCTTACAGATTAAGGCTTGCTGAAGCTACAAGATCAGCACAGGTTGGGGGTGTTTATTAACTCTTGAAAGGACAGTGTTTACCATACAGTCATAGTTCAAGGGAAAACACCAACCACACACAGAGACCACATATATGGCATCTATCAGGTCTGCAACCTAAGGCCTTGCCAACAAATGGCTTGAAGGACTTGTCTAGGGTGAGATGCATTAATCTGAAGATTCAAAGATAAGAGGAGATGACAAAATAAATAATGCTACTTAATGAAATGAACAACATTGGGCCATCCTGGAATCTGGAGCAAAGCGCTTTGTCCTCAACCACAATCTTTCTTCATCCGGTGTCTTCCCAGTTGGTAAGATACAGCCATTTGTTGAGGATTCTTTAATCTGGATTTCTGCACTGAGTCTAAATTACTCTTCCTAAATCTACGGCTTCGTGAGTCTGTGATTGCAAGAGAGACCCTTCTGAAGATGTGGCTGCTTTTGAAGGACCTTCTCCTGGGCACTCCTAGCTACAGGATAGGAGCTGCTTCTTGGGAGCGGAGTTTGGACCCCACACTTCTCAAATTTAGAAGATCAGTTAAGAAACATCTCTTCAAGCAGTCCTTTAAATCAACATGATCATACCTTAATCCACAAGCTATCTTGGAGTGGCTCTCCATAGTTTCAGTTTGATGTCTAACCTACTTGCAGACGCTGGGAACCTAATTCTTACCCTTTGGCATATGAAGCAGTTGAATGTTCTTCACTGGCCTGTGCCTTTTCCCATAAAACATAATGGGAGGCTGTTGCATTTTCTTCCCAGAACAAACTTGAATCCCTACAGCTAAACCTGGATTCATATTCCAGTCTCTCTTGGCCAGGTTTCTTTGTCTCCTATTATGCATGTCTCTGTGTGCATTCATGTACGTGTGCTGAGATTGATACAAATTGTAGTTCAACAATCTGGGGACACGAAGTTGGGGAAGATGCTCCTACAACTTCAACCACAAGGTTTCGCATGGCAAGTGCATTACCAGTATTCTCTAAATTCAGCATTCAGCTCAATATCAATTAAGTCCCTAGAGAAAATAGAGCATCTATCTGGATAAATTTATTTAACAATTCAAGGAGGAACATTTTTAAAAGGAGGGAGGAGTAAGAGAAATGAAAGGCAACTCAGCCTGTGCTTGACAAACACCTAACAGCTGTTTATGGCAGCACATTTCCTCTAATTCATTACAGCATCTTTAAAAAATAAAAAAATGAATTTAAAAAAAATGAGTGCTCATTTTAGACATAAATTTATTTGTCAGAGGACAAGCCCATTTCCTAGTTCTTCATGCCCACTTGCATAATATGACATACATTCAAATTAAAGAAAGCAGTCTGCTCACAGGGAAAGAATCTGTGAAGGTGGTGCTTGCTATTATTATTATTATTATTATTCCCACAAAACATTAATGATGTGGCTTAAACGCCTGACTAATACACACATAATCTATGTCTTTAATTTCAACAATGAGGCATTTTCATTTCCAGGCACTGGACCTGGGAAGCTAAGCTGCTCAACACATCTGTCTAGCTACAGTTATCTTAATTTTTGCCTTATTCCTCCCCCCTCCCGCTTTAGAATGTGCTTTCTTGCCCTCCACTTATTTGATTTACTGAGCCCCAACCCTAATGCAGATCCTTGGCATGCAGAACCAGTGGATTATTGTTCTGAAGCGCTGTTGCTATGTTTGTCATGGAAAATGAATTGCGATGACTGCCTGGGCCTGATGGCTGGAAGCAACCTATTCAGCCACTTTGTGCAACTTGCCACCTTCTTAGTGGTATAGAGGGAATGGCTTTGAAGGACGGGAGGAAGAACCGCTACAAGGCAATGGTCAGATAAGAGGGGCCTGAGCCCAGGCCAAGAAGGTAATGTGAGAAAACGTCTCAGACAAGCCCCTCCTCCATTCACACAAAGATAAAGGGAAGGAGGGGGAAGCACATTCAGATTCACAAGATTCTGCTATTATAGCTATTATATAAAGTAGTCCTGACCTATATGGCATTGGTTCCTTAGCCTGGTCTACCTTGTGGGGCTTGAGTTGAACATCAAGGTCTAACTTTGGGATTCAAGGCTTGATCCTGGGTTCATAAATAGTCTGAGATTGTCAAGACTCAGGACTAGATGAGTTTAAGATTGTTTAATGTCCACCTCTGTAACTGACAGGCAGCATCAGATACATTCCTGGCCTTCCATCATTAATGGAGCACTATAGACCATGAGGTCGCTACCAAAGACAGTGAGAAGCCGAGCTAAGAAAATCCAAAACCCAGTGAAATCTCATTAATTCATTCATACATTCATTTGTTGTAGGATCTCGTGATTTTAGAAGGAATTTCCTAATGGTAAGAGATGTTTGACTGAAGTGGACTGCAGAAGAAGGTAGCGGGCTTTCCTTTGTGGAAGTATTAAAGTTGAGCTTGATAATGATCTACCTAAGAGGCTGGGGCTACAATATTCCTGTGTTGAGGAGAGGGATGGGCAACCTCCTAAAACCCTACAGCTGTATATTTCTATCACCATCAGAGTGATACCTTTCCAGTAAAACTTGCAATGGGTTTCAAGGAGCAGCATGTCTGGTTTTATGAGGGCACCTCAGCATGAAATAGATGGAATGGCATCTCCTGCTTTTGCCAAAACAGACTGCAATAAGAGCCAGCCACTTTGGACAGAGTGATTCAATTATCTTCACTTTTTTCTTCAGTTTCTGCAAGAGATGTCTGATGGGTTCACCCTCAATGCCTAGTAAGCTTAGTTTATGCCAGGTAAATTATCCTGGCTTGAAGGCATTATCAGACCATTCTCTTTGCGGGGACAGTTACACCCATGTCTTTTATCTAAGTGAATGAAATGCCCCAAAGAGAAGTCAGCCAGGCAGACCCAGCCTAACTGACCTGAGCATTTGCCTACCTGTGATTTCTGGAGACATCATGCATTAGATGGCTGATGATCTTAGGTAGCAGTCTTAACAAGGGGTGCATTCAACTGGACCTCAAAAGAACCTGGATGAAGGCAATATGTGAAAGCTGACTGCATGAAAGAAAGCTGCCGAATCAACAGTCTTTGCCGATTTTGTCCAGTATGTCCTGCTCTGTACTTCTCCAATCTTGCTTAAATGGGTTTTGATTGAATTTTTCATTAACATGCCCTTTCCAGACAATGAAGGCTTCAATGACAGACCTGCATCAAAAGTTGCCAGCCTGACATTATTTGGGAAACGTGGCATTTCTGCAAAATGAAAGTACACCTTGGCCTTCTCCAAGTAACTATAATCCCTGCACCCAGCCCATCCTACTAGATCGACACTGATGCATCCAGAATCAATAGAGAAAGTGAAGTCATGCTGATCTGTTGCAACGAAGAGACGAAAGCCGCGGCAATTCAGAAATGCAACCTGCGTGCTGTGATCTGACAGGCCTGATTTGGCTATTAGGACGGGTGAATTATCCCCTTCAGGCAGCCAGTGAGGAAGGTAAGTTGCATTGAAGAGAAGAAAGTCTAAAAGAATGAGAGAGTATAGAAGAAACCTGGCATGACTTCTGTTGAAGTGAAATGCATTTTCTCGAAAATACGGACTTTGTCATATCACAGACAGCAAATTCACAGCATCCATTAGTGTCCATCATTCTTGGCTCACAAATTTCAGACCAAACAGTTTATATAGGAGAAAAATGTGCTCAAAAAGTATATAATATGGAATGCTGTACGCAAAGAAGAATGTATATTGCGGTAGGTATCTGAAAAAGCAGTCTATATTACGAGATGTTTCGTAGAAAACTAAATGTATTAAGACAAGTTTTGTAGGAAATATGTAATAAAATGGAGCAATGTCACAGAAAGTTGAGCTCCTGAGCTAGATGGACCAACATCTCATTTGCTAAGAAGGGGCACCCTGTGTTCTTCTTTTAGTAACTTAGGAAACTTTAGAAAGCTTTGGATCAAAATTAATAGGAAGCTGCCTTGCCCAGGCTACACATGGAGCCCAAGAAGGTCTTCTCTCACTTGCAAAAGCCCTCCAGGCTGTCAGGCAGAGAGGGCTATTCCCCATCACTTGCTTTCTAATCATCTTCATTGCAGATGCCACGGACTGAAAGGGGGAGGATCTGCCTGCAAAACAGAACTACGTTTCTCCTCCCCAGGTAGGATTATCCAGAGCCGAGGTCCTTGATTTTATAGGCTGGGGGGATTATTTTGAAATTCTGAGAACATTTTGGAGAGCCAGACGGGCCAAGGAGGCATCGTCAACATCCTGCCTGAAAGACTGTAGGGTGTTCTCAGCTTCTTCTCTCTGAAGTATCTCATCCTGAAGTGTGCAGCACGTCCTTGGCCAGGTTGTCTCATTTTAATTCCATACATACTTTGTTGATGGTAAACTGGTCCACCCACAGGTGCAGCTAACACATCTCCTCCTCATAAGTATCAGCCAGGTGGGAGGAACCTTTGCCTTTGAGCTGCTTGAGCTCGGCCAGCTGGATCTCATTCTGCTGCTCGAGGAAGCGGACCTTGTCAATGTAGTTGGCAAAGTGGTCATTGAGCTCCTGCAGCTCAGCCTGGCCTTCTCGTTGGCGCAGTTCGCCATGACCCCCATGTTAATGGCATCAGCCAAGGAGAAGTCACCAATAGGGCATCATCACCAATACGCATCTGTGGGAGGCTGCTGCACACCTGCACAGCTTTGGAGGCACAGATAGCCCCTGGAAGAGGAGGAGACTAGGCGGATGGAGCTAGGTCGATGGAACTACCCAGCGAATAGCAGGTGGTAATAATTATAGAGTGACTGATGCTGGGCCAGCTACTGCCACCAAACATACAATGGTAAGAGGAGGACGTTTGGGTGCTCGCTGTTAAAATCCAAGGGGCTTGCCAGTCTCAAAGTAGCAGCGATTGAGGGCCTCCTTTGGAAATTTTAAGTGTGCACTTCGGGCCTTTCACAAAATGATCACTGCAGTAGGTATGACAAATTGCAAAACATGATAAGGTCCCTTGATGATCCCAAGATGCTCTCTACCATCAAAGCTCTTATCTCTTTCTTATTTCATGACAGACGGGCATATCTCTGAACAAAGAGCTTCATCCTCAGATGATTGTTATTTATTAAGAATGTTTGTGGGATAGATGTAGGACACAGAAATATACTTGGGCAGAAAGAGTTATGCTTCTGGCATGCCTAAAGACTGACATTCCAGCCTTTATTTAGGGTTTTTCTTTTAAAAAACTTAAGAGACTCCAGGTAAAATAAAGGAAAAACTGAGGGATCATGGAACCTAATAGGTGCCAAAGGAGGTGCCCATGTTGACCATGTTGGGGACCCAGGGGTTTGACTATGGAATTTAGAACGTCATGGGCATTTTCTGTGCAGTCTATCCAGCAACTTACTATCACAGCACAACATATCTCACAAGATTGCCCTGAAAATATTTTGTATTGATAAATAATTGCTATTAAGAATGTTCCACGCAACCGTGCAAATACAGAACAGTTTTCACATACAACAGTTTAAAGATTTTGCAGCATTCCTACAAAGAGACATTTCCTTTTGCTCTTTGTTTTCATCTTCTGGTTGCTCTTCCCTTTTTATTTTCCTTGGGCAACTGATGTCCTCTATATATTGTTCTTTACTGGTAAGATTTATTATATCCTCCTTCTCTTCAAATAATGAAAAATGGTGCTAGTGGGTCTCTTGTTGAGACAAGCCCAATGGGTTTTTGACACATTACAACTGTTAATCGATAAGGTACTTTCAATATGTCTCATAAATAACTTGCATTTGCCCCACCAACTTGTCATCCCCTCCTTCTCCTCCTTCCCCAATTTAAATCCTACCGCAGTCTAGCCCAGTGTTTCTCAACCTTGACAACTTGAAGATGTGTGGACTTCAACTCCCAGAATTCCCCAGCCAGCATGAATTGAAATTGAAAATAAAGAACGAAGCTTACCTCTTTAATGTGAAGTTGCCCAAATTTGAAATATTTTTAAAAATAAATCGTGATCTCCCAGGGAACCCCTAGGGACCTCTCGTGGAACCCAAGGGCTCCACAGGCCCTGGTTGAGGAACTCTGCTATAATCTGTGGGGTCCTTGGTACTCTCTGAGCCTTGTTGTTTTCTTGCCGAGGTTTCATTGCCAGGCTAGGCAACATCTTCAGTGCAAAGAGGGAGAGGGCCTTGCTCTCAGTTTATACACCATGGCTTGCCCTGCTTGTGTTGCTGGGGGTGTTGTTCTCTCCTTGGGGGTTCCTTGACTGGGCTGTTGTTTGCTGCTTGGTTGATTGCCTGAGTTAACAGTTCCTTGATTAGGTTGTATTGTGCTGTTTGATGGTTCATCTGGGGTTAATCCTAGTGTTGATTTTTGCGTATCTGGGTGTTGATTGCTGGCAAGGGAGTGTCCTGGTCTTTTGGCCTTTTATTGTCTCTTTTGAATGGTAAATAAATGTTGTTTACTTCTATGTGTCTGTTGATGGCTGCTTTTTCTGAGTGCCAGGCTTCCAGGAATTCCCTGGTGTTTTTGGATTTGGCTTGGTTTAGGATGCTCCCAGTTTCCCAGTTGAAACTATGGTCGAGTCTGTCCGTATAATCTGTATAGCAGAAGCCCCAGTTCTTTAAATTAAATATAGGAAACTTGTCTCACAGTAGAACTAAGTTATCTATGTGTGAGAACCCTCACCATGTAATTATATATCTACTCAAAGATTAGTCATGTAAGATTTCTCTAATTTTTAAAATAAAACTGCACAGCTGTTGAAGGAAAAGCTCTTTTGTTCTAGATTTAAAATTTGTTAAAGCTCACCTTAAAGCAATTTATGGCTAGGAAGAGGGCTTTGGAAAGCCCATTAAAAAGATGTTTATTTCTTGAGAGAAGATTGATATTTGTATTAAGAAACTAGGACCTATGAGGAAACCAGTGCCAGGACGTTGAATGGAATGTTCTGATTAGGGAGAAAAATAGTAACCAAGTAGATAATGCCATGGCAGAAAGGGGGAGGTAGAAATGATGGTGATGGTTGAAACAGCTGAGAAGGTTGATGGTAACACAGGCTGCATAATGGGGATTATTCCAGGTGACTACTGGATTATAAATCAAGAAGGCTGGGGTTCAAATCTCTCCTGAGACAAGCATTCTTCCTCAACCCTTCCCTTTGAAATACGACCATAATATTGACCAATTTTGCACAGTCAATGATGAAATAAGGACACTTCTGTATCACTGTTGTATACCAAGCTTGAATCTGGACCAGGTTGGTTTCATGATGTCATCTAGGCCTTGGGAATCGAATCAACTTCTTTCTAACTCTGCTCCAGTTTACTGGAAACTGCAGCAAAGCTATAAGTGTATATTTTTCCTCGATTTACAGCTTGTGGTGGTCCATTTTCCCACTGGTAGGAACTCATGCCCCACCCTAGCTCTCGGCTCTTACCTTCCTGGCTCTTACTTCCCACAGAGGTTCAGGGTCCTTTTCTTGAATCCTGGCTCTTCCTGTATACATTGTTAAGATCATATTACCACTTCCCCCAATCCAGCAGTTGCAACAACATGCAAACAATGGCTACAGCTTGTCAAGTTGGTTAATTGTGGCATGCTGTTATTTCACTTTCACAACTTATAGGAGCTTTTAAATGCAGTGGAGGAATGGCAGCATGGCAGCTGGGAGTTCTTTAAAAGATTTCACATGGCTTCCCAACATTGCATCTCAGGAAGTTGTTTTGTTTGTTTTGTGAACCCCAGATAAATACATAAAATACATCTTCTGAAAACTATGGATAGTAAGATGTCAGCAATGTGTTTTATTTTATTTTTGTCCTGAGCAAGGATTGGGGAGGGGGCATTTACTACTCCATGATGGTAGTAGTTCAAGGGACAGGACACTGAGTGGATGACATCCTTTGCCCTCCTCTGTTGGTGAGCTGGAGAGAAACAGAGTGAGCACTGATTGGATTGTGGCGTTTGCTATGTATTCCCTGTGTTCCATGGCTTGCAGAAGTGAAGCCACTGACAGATCACTTTCAGCCTGTTCTGTGATGAACTGGGAGGAGGATAGAAATGCTTGTGGTGCGTGGAAGTAGCATTGGTGAAAGGACAGTCAAAAGCAGGAATCTTGATGAAGGCAAGGAGATGCAGGTCTTGTAGGTGCAAAAAAAGAAGTTACTTGGGAAATCTTATAGAATCACAGAAAATCTAATAATGGGGTGAACAAGTGCACAAGACTGCATTTTAGTTGAGGGGGTGCAGTGGTGTGAGAAGCACTTTGGTGTTCACACTTCAGGCCCAGCTCAGATTGCAGGGCCCACAAAAGAGAAACGGATACGCTCCCCAGCAACAGTTCCTGATAGCCCAGCAGCCAAGATGTGCATTACATTTGAAAACGGGTAAAACATTTCATCTTCTTCAAATTATCTCACAGAAGAGAAGTTTAATTTTTGTTTTTCGGAATACTTTACCTCTCATACCTCCAAATGATTAACACTCCCCTGCCCCCCCCTCTAGCCCGCAAAAGACTACAGTGTTTGCTGATAAATGTCAACAGACATCTTAAGAGGCAGGCCAAGTCGGCAGAGAGCTATTTATAATGAGCCAGGGTCCCAGAAGATTTTAATGAACCAGATCTGACCTTGATCACTCATTCAGAGCCCAATGTGTAGGGCACCCTCCCCTTCTCTCTTCCCACACAGCCCACCTTTGCTCCAGCGTTTATCAATTTGCTTTCTTGATCTCTCAAGCAAGTCACGGCCTCTAATCGGCCGCAAGATCTCTAAGCTGCTACCCTAATTAAATTATGGAATGAAGAGACAGTGGAATGCAGGGGCTCGCGGAGAACAACCGGGAACATAATGGATAGATTAATATGTATCAAGGTATCATCAGCCTTAGTTTCTCCTCACTCCCTCATCAGGACTTCTCTAGATGTGTGAGAGAGATAAATCTTTTGAGCCATAAGAAAACTCCCACAAGTTGGTCCCATGCCTTAACAACGATTTGATGACTGCAAGGCCGTATTCACAGGACTGCCCTTGAAAATCACTCGGAAAGTATCATTTGCATTTGCATTTGCAAAATAGGAGGAAGGAGTATTTAGGTATGTTTGCCGCCTTGAGTTATTTGTAACAATAATAACGGTGGGATAAAAATTAAATAAATAAATAAATTTGGGGTTATCTCCTCCTCCTCCTTTGTTGCTTAATACAATATCAAAGAATTCTGAAGAGTTTTGACATTCTTACTGTAATATGAGGGTTGATCCTACTTGATCCCATCATTTCTCTGATACCTAAGGATGGCTCTATGTCTGAGCACAACAATCCCAGGTAAGCCCCTGAGCCAGATTCCAACCACAAGGCTCTGAGTTTAGATTCTGGCATTGCCAACCCAGCACTTCTTTTTATGCAGTGAAAGCTGTACTCCAGGAAAACCCACCAGGATAATGTTTAACACATCTCTATCGATTGCATACATAACAAATTCATGAGGAGAGTGAGAGAGCAGAGTTGGCAGGAGGCCCAAATTGTTCTGCATTGCTTAAAGACAACGCTTTTGTCTTTAAGGTCTAATTGGAACCTCTGATCTCATTTTATTAAAGCATGGTATTCTTGTGCAGTCTGCATAACTTTTAAATGGTACATCTCCAGGATTCATTATTTGAGAGTTACAGAATGCCAGAATCGCCAGAAAGAATCCCAGTGTCAGTTAACCAAATTCCGTATTAATTATGCTAAATGAAGAAATATGGGCATTGAGTTACCTTTGCAGATCAAAATATTTGAATTGGTCCCTGCCCGCAGCTGGTCTTCTCAATTTACCAGTAGCTCTCTCAGCTGCCTAAGGACATCAAAACTGGAAAAAGCACAGAAAACAGGGACCATGCCTTTCCACTGTCCCATCGGATGAATGTCACGATTAGGGGAAAGGAAAAGAAAATGTAATCAGTGGAAAAGTTTGAGTCATAAAACCTGGATCAAGAAGTGGAGACATCTTTATGGCTTTGTCTCTCATCTGCCCAAATTTTTCCTTTAATTTTATTGGCCTGAGATGAATATTTCCCCTTTCCTACTGGACACTTTCCAAAAGTGTGAAACCTTTTTAAGGTCCTAAAATGACTCAGTTAATATCAAGGTTTGCTTTGCACTCAATCCCACACCCTACATCCATTTTGGGTTTTAAACAGTGGCCTAGCAGAGTTAAGGAAACAGCAGGTGCCCTGTTGGGAGGAGAGGGAGACATGGACCCCAGTTGTGTTCCACCATGAGTGGCTGCTGGTGGGAATCAGCAGAAGAGTGGGGTTACAGGACAGGCTCATCCCTTTGTCATTAAATTTAAAATAATTTTATTACTCTTGAGTTAATCAGAACACAGCCACCATGTACCCGAATTCACATGGACTCCATTTTCAGTGGGTTGGACATCACTGGCTTGATTCCATTATTTCACAGAAGACTAGATCTCAGAGTGACTTGTGAGGAGGGGGCAAGCAAGAAGAGGAGTCTTGAGTGAATTTTACCAGATCAAATGTCAGTTTAAGTTCAGGTCCTCACTCCTTTTCAACCCAGGTTCCTCTCTGGAAATGCCCCATCCAATTTTGTTCTGATATGACATGCAGAAGCTGACATATCCTCTGATAATTATAATTATCACGAACAAACTTACAGTACTTTATCCAGAGTGATTTACTGCACATCCCTATCTGTTGCCAAAAGTGATACCCATTTTAGCCAGCTTTCTGCTCTTCTCTTGAAATGCTCCATGCCTTTTTGATTTAGATCTGAGGCACATGAAGCCTTCCTCATCATGAACTCAGACTTAAATCCTCAGCTTCTCCACAAGGCCCTTTTTCCACTACTGCATGATCTCCATGCATTGCTTTACCTCCTGGAGTTCATAATACTTATTTTTAAAAATCATCCCTTCATCCTGGGAATCTCCAGGTGGGTCCTCTAGCATCTCCTCCCCTCTGTTTCAGGGCAAGGCCTGTGTTTCTCACTTAGAGGCTGTAGGCGTTCTGGAAGTACTGAAATGATGAACAAATTGCAGCTTCTCTAGCGCCTTGTGGAGTTTCATCAAAGGCCACCAATAAATCAAGTGAGGTTTACCACAAGGACAGACACATGTGGAACTTGACATGGTGTTACTCAGTCATAAGCCCTCTAGGTAATAATAATAATAATTATTATTATTATTATTTTAAAAATGCATTTTCAATATGCAGACTCTGGAATTTTTTTCATAGCTTTTAGGGGAAAATATGCTAGAGCTAGACAATGGACGAGCAGCCAAACTCCTTGAGAGAAATGACGTTCAATTGCACCTTCTAATCTGCACCTTTGTTCTTCTCTAGGTGGCAATCTGTGGGCTTACTTACAGCTATATCAGACACCTTGGATTGACTTCTTCAGTCAGTGAACAGCTGACTGGTGGAATTTGCTACCAGAAGGCCTGGGAACCGCCACCAATTTGGACAGCTATAAATGGGGATTAAATGAATTCGTGGAGGAAAAGGCTACCAACCAATGGCTGCTCATCAGAATGGCAATATATCACCTCCATACTACAGGCAGTAGACCTCTCAGAACCAGGTGCTGTGGAACATGAGTGGGTGGGTGGCATAGCACTCCCGTCTTGCTTGTCAGTTTCCCAGGGGCATGTAGTGGCCAGCTGCCATGGGAAACAGAAAGTGGAACTGGATAGGCCTTTGCCTTGATCCAGCATGGCTCTCCTGACGTTTTCATTTTGCGGTCATAATTTTGCAGTGCAGATGATAGAGAAGTAAAAGAAAAGGAGGCAAATGGCTGTGTTCTAGAAAACATGTTCTGAATTGCACAACAGTACTATTAACTATGAATGAAACCAATTTTAGTCCTTCTTTCAACTGAAAAGGTCTTCCAAGCAGTCGCTGGCTACAGGATTATGATACAGGAGGCTGTGAGGGAGAATGAAAAAAGCAGGCAATAGCACTTTGGCACCAGGTTCTTAGATGTTCCTTCTCACAGCTTTTATTTTTTTAAAAGAAAGCAGTTAATACGGTCAATGAGACACATTACAGGTAGACAGCAAGAACTGACGTCCACATAGCTGGGCCTAACACTGGGACATCTCAAACACTTTTACACTTATCCCATTTCCTTACCAAATAGTCGTTCTTTGAGATGGATTTGAAGGACTCAAGAATTCTTTCTGGGGAGACTCAAGAAGGAGACAGAGCCTAGAAACTGCTCATAAAGCAAGGCCTAGAATTTAGGGGCATCCAGCAAAACTGCTGAGGCAATCATGATGGGTGAAAAAAGAGGACTTCTTTACATGGCAGGTCACTATGAATTAATGGAACTGGTGGTCACAAGATGTGGGGATCATTAATTTAAAGCAGTGTCTCTCAAAGCACGCTGGCTGGGGAATTCTGGGAGTTGAAGTCCACCCATCCTAAAGTGACTGAGATTAAAAAAACATTGGTTTAGAGGCTTAAAATGAATTACACTCTTTCTTCAAAGGTGAAAAATCTACCAATTGCTACTAAGCACGATATGTGACTTTCTCTTCATGAACAGAACTGTCTCTGAATTGAAATGATTGAGAAGTCCTTCCTTCTGACTCAGGTTAAATGCTTCTCCCCAAGATATTGCTACCCTAGGGGTCTCCAGCTGTACACATGCAAGAGCCACAAAGTCAAAGCCTTCGCTTGTAACCTTGGATGGTCAACAGCAAAGTTGATTATGCCTCCCCATTGCCTTATCTTAAAAACCAGAGAATAATTTTGAAGGTTTCACCATTATATACTCTCTCCCTGCTGACCCAGTCCCATTTGTCCCAAAGTGCACAGAATATCCATGATGAAATAAAACTTCCTGTGATTGAATCCGACCGCCATTTTACAATATTCCAACAAACGGACAATCACAGTCCTGTTTACACGTTTTACCTCCAGTTTCCTTATAAAGTTGCTTTACAGGGTATCCGAAGAAAATTGGGGCGGGGGAAAATAACCCATCGTGTGGCAAAAGAAAAAGAAAGACATGGGGAGGGGAGGGAGGGGGAGGAACCAGATTGGAAGATGCAGAAGTCCAGCGGCATAATTACTTTCTAATGTTAACTCAGGAAATAAGGCAATTGAAGAAAAAGGAGTAGGGGAAAGGGGGGAGAAAGAGGGGGGTTGCATCTGAAGAATACGAGAAGGCAAATGCTGAGAAGGAAACAGCAAAATTAAAACAGGAGTAATATATGTAAAATAGATGAACGGAGACAGAATCTTCCCGCACCAAGGGAGCTGTTTAAGGAGAAACACTGTCCGTTTGTGGCGAGCGATAATACTTTCCATTCAATAGCGTTTGCAGCTTGCTGATTCATATGATTGCCGGCCGGCGCCCTGCTGGCGAGCCCCCTCCGTTGAAATCAAATCCACTCTCTTCAGTTATAAATTATAATGCTCTATAAACAACACTCCCAGTGGGAACGGGGGCGAGCGGGGGGGGGACGAGAGAGAGCGCTGGAGAGAAAAGGCTCTCCATGCCCAGTGTCATGCTCTGCTCTTCTGCCGCAAACAAGGCCCGCTTGGCTGTCCCAAAAGCATTCTGGCTGTAATTTATATACTGTTTGATGTTTTGGGAAGGGAAGGGAAGGGAAGGGAAGGGAAAAGCAAAGCCCCCATCGCGAGGCGGAGGGGAGCGGTGGGGGGGGGAGGAGAGGTGGCCGTGGGGAAAGAACGTTGGATGCCAGCACTCAAGGAAATGGAAAAACGGCGCATGCTTTATTTGCATGCTTCTGAAAGAGTTCATTGCGCACATCTCCAGGAGCCTCTGGGAACAGGGCCGCAACTGGGATCTGTATCTCCCGGGGCAAACACGGATTCCGCGCCCACTTTGGCGCCCCCCCAGCGCGGCGCCCGGGGCGCATGCCCCGGTTCCCCCCCCTCCCCAGCTGCGGCCCTCTATGGGAATCCCTTGGCCCTCGGGGTCTGGAATTACAACGGAGAGCTGCCAGCCAGAGCACCCTTTCCTTGGGAGACGATGGCGGGGGATGAAAGGGAGAGGATTCGCAGCATGCTGGGAGCAGTTGGTCCTAACTGGGAATCGAGTGGGACTCCTAGGGGCTCCAATCCTGAAACCCCTGGCAGGTCAGAGATTGGGGAAGAGAATAATCTCCTCTCTTTGGGCAGCTGGACCCTCACAGGGAAACCATGGACCTATTTCAAAAGTTTGACAGAAGGCTAAAAGTGGGGATGGATTATCACTTCAAGTTCTTTGGGAGACCATCTAACTCAGGGTTGCCTCTTCCAGCCTTCCCCTACCAGATGCTCTCCAGATGTGCTAAGAGTGAGATTTACAAGACTTTATCTACTCAGCATGGCACAAGCTCTCCAGGTCTCAGAGGGGGAGGGACTCTTCCCATATCCTCTTCCCTGGCACCAAATTCTTTTATTGGCATTTGCCAAGACACTGAATGGGTTTCTGTGTCTTGCTTCTGGATAACGGAGTAAATGGACCCCGTGGCTTGATTCAGCAAGACGGTTTTCAGAAATGCTGCACAAGCCGTTTCTTAAATGATTGAGACATAGGATGTGCGAACTGCAGTGGAAATATCAAACATCTTGAGGTGCTAAGGTGTCAAACATATGTGATGAAAATGTACATTTGAAGCTACCCAGAAAAATGTTGGAGGGAAGGAGGGAAAGAAAGAAAGAAAGAAGAAAGAAAGAACATACACTTGATGTAATAAAATTCAGCATGTAACTTAAAAACAGATTAAATAAAGGAAACATTAAAAGATATTAAAAAGATAAATGGAAAGATAAATTAAAAGATAAATGGAACAGGATGCTCTATGGCCAAGGTAATTTGAGTGGAAAGGAGAAAGGCAACAGAGGAGAAAGGAAAGGAGTGGGTTTACATTAATAAATGATTAAAGGCCTTAACAAGGGGCTATCGGGTTGAACAGTGGAGCACCCACGCCTCTCCACCTCTCCCCCTTCGGAGCAGCTTTTTCACATTAGTTTGCAAGGCGGATCAATATGGTTTTCATTTGCCAATTTCCATAACGCATCTGGGATTGGCTCGCCCGACCTAATGAAAGCAGGAGGCAGGCTGGAGTCATTGAAACGTTCACGGGCGCTCATCTGTCGCCAGCAAATAAATTCCAATGGCAGGGCTGCAGTCCCTCATGCGCATACATCAACTCTGTGCTCAGGCATATGGAAGGAAGGGTCAGGCCCACCTGTCCTTGGGAATTCTCAAGACAGCGGACTGTGCAGCTAGACCTTATTAAGTCCCACACAGCTCAACAGGGCTTATTCTTAAGTACAGACACACACACACACACACACACACAGACGCACGCATGCAAATATAATGCTGCTATTGCAGGGTTTGCAGCAGGTGAGCATACAATGGAACAGGATCCTTGCTAGGGAAGGTTAAGTCACCCCTGCGCAAGGGTGGCTTGAAGTAGGAGTTTTCAAACTTTTTCAGGCCGCAGAATCATTAGTTAAAAAAAGATGGAATGCCAGAACAAGAAGCAAAACACTAACGATAGAAAATTGGCAATAAAGTGAAAAGTAAACTGTCTGGTAAATGCAAAATTAACATTTCTGATGTACAAAAAATAAAAGTTGAATTTCACAATTATGAAATTTGGGGAAGTTAATGTTTTAACTAAGCAAGTCAATGTTCAGTGACTGGGATGTGATAGCTTTTCCTTGGATAAAAGTTCAGTATCTAAATTTAGCCCATTTTGCATACTTTTTTTTTTTGGTGGCTGCATTTAAAGCAAGTAATGTGGTTGCAAAGAGCACAATGTATTTCAATGCTCAACCAGCAACTTCAGAAAAAGCTCTATCCAGAAAGTCCGATGTTCTGCACGAGGAAAGGTGGTTTGTAATGTGAAATCAGTCTAATTTCATTTTAATTTCTCCAAGCTTGTGCAGAAGAAACTACAGCAACACCAGCAGCCCTGCAATTTCACGCTTTTTCTGTTTTTACTCCTTACTCTAAGGAGGTGCACTAGATTATTAAGCAGAGCTCTTGGGGACATCCACATGCATACACGCAAATGCTGTCTGCACGTCAGAAAGTGAAAAGGGGAAGAGGGACACACCATGATCACTCTTGCAGAGGCAGAAATGTTCATCAGCATTTGGGAGCAGGCAGGGAGTCAGGTTTTGGCATGTGCCTTTGGCAAGGCAAAGGCAGACTGCCTTCCACATGGAAGACTGCAAAGACTGGTGACATACAGGCAGTTGAGTGGGGAAGAGCTGCACTGGGAGTGGATGTCTGAGTGCATTGGAGGGGCTCGGGGGGGGGGGGGAAATCCCCTTTTTCCCTTGCAGAGAGATCTCCCCCCCCCCCGCTTTAATCCTTCACAGAACCCATTCAGGGTTCTGCAGACCCCAGTTTGAAAACCCCTGGCTTTAAGCCATGTGCTTTGATTCCCCCTGAAGTGAATTCACTTCTATGGGGAGAAGCAAAGCCAAAGTGCTTTGGCAGGTTGAATGGAAAGGGAAAAGGGCGCACTCTAATGTCTTTTTAAAAAGCTTTTTGAGTCTTCACCAGGTGTGGAATCAGTGAAAGAGATCACTGTTTTAATCCTGATATTTTATATGCTGTTTTGCCACGAATTAATTCCATTTGTGTTCAGTGCCACCTTAATTTTGACTCTCTGTACCTCCCTGGAAATGCTTTACAGTGCATGTTGGAATACAGACTGGTGGCAAATAACACAACAAAATAGCTGCTAGAGCCTTTGAGCTTTAAGAGGACAGCCAAAGAATCAGCAATCAACGCAAAGTCAACCCTTCCGACCTGGAGGGAGAAGGGGTACCTCCAAAACCACCCTTCCGCACATTCATCTGAAAAGGTTAATGCACAACAAAGAGCCTCATTAGCTGACCTCAAGAACGGGGCATGTTCTTGCGGAATGAGACGGTTCTTTAACTGGCCTGATCTAATGATCAGAGGTAGATCAGGAGATCTGGGTTCAAATTCCTGCTCTCCCATGAAACATCTTGACTTATCTTGGGGCAGTCTCTATTTCTCAGCTGACCAACTCACAGAATTGTGAGGACCAAAAATTGAGGGAGGAAGAAACACTTGGTGCATCCTAACCTCCTTATGTGAAAAATGAAAATGTCCACTGGTGAGGGGCGGGGGCGGCAAGTGATGAAATCTGCTTTATGATGTCACAATGCAACTCTGTGACGTCATTATGTAAAAAAGCCGGGAATTGCATTATGACTTGCATGTTTCATTTTTTTTCTTCTTCTTTTGTCCTCTTGGTTTGTGCTTGACCAATACATTACAGATTAGATAGCATGGTCCCCACTGGCTACACCTTTAAAGGAAACAGTGCGTCCCTCAAACTGAACACGGGAGCGAGGAGCAGCAAGGAAACTGTGCTAGCAAGGGAGCTGCTGTTTTCAACATGATCATGATATATTCTCCCTTAATACAGAAACAGTAAGCCAACACTGTACCTGGCAGATATATGCCTTCAAAGCAACTGCCATATTGTGTGATTCTGGCCTGCTTTTAGGCTGTGTGGCGCCACCCATCAAAGACTGAAATGTGCAAAGGAGCATATCAGCATTCTTTCCCTTCTAGGCACATCTATGAGTCAGCACCAGCCAGAGAGTACACCGTTCCTTTGACAGGTTTTTCTTGAGAAGTTTACAAGCAGAAGAAGTCGGTTCTTCTAAACTGGATTTGCCTTCCCCAGTCCAAATACAGCTTCCGCAGAGGAAATGGAATGTTGATCTCCAGCAATCAAGCAGCATCTGAGCCCAACCCAGCCTCAGTTCTTGGTGTTGGGGCATGAAGTGTTGAGGCATCTTTTTTGTCAATTATCTAATGACAACTTCCTCTTTCCTGGTGCTCACATCCACAGGGGAGTGAATTCTGAATCTTTTCCAACATTTCCTGCTGCTCGGTTGGCTTTCTGGTATTGCAGAAACCTTATCTAAAAAGCCATTACAATTTCATGAATGGTTGCTCTCTTGGGGAGGGTGTGGCAAATCCAAAGAAGGGTACTGGTGGGGAGGTGTGTGTGTGGAAATCCTACACAGGTTTCCCCTCTTTTTCAGTGGGATGAAACAGAAAATATGGCAATGGTTTTCATGAGACCATAAGATAGGGGCAGAGAATGATGCGCCCAAATATTAATGGCGGTCACCAGCAACCACAAATGCTGTGAAAGCCAGTGAATGGGCTGCAGGGGAGGACTGGGGTAATCCATCCCATGCCTGTTCTAAGTCAGAAGCCAACTGCTACTGGTAGAGCCACCCTCTTACACAACCAACATGCAAATGCACTGAGCTGACAGCCCCAACAACTTCAGATATACTTTTGAATGCTAAACACTTGTTTATTTAATAATAAAAAATGCAGACAAGGAGGGGAAAAATAACTCTGTTGCTGCTGAATTGGTCTTTATTCTGTGGCCTAACAACAGTAAATGATACATAACTAGCTTATAGATCAGAGTGGACAAGTTATGGCAGACAAAGGCTGAATTTATATGTACAGTATGTGTGCGTATTCCTCTGTGCCAGGGTGACATTACGTGGGTGATTGGGACTAGGAACTTTGCACATTTGGGGTAGGGCTACGTAGGTTTTGAATGCTTTTATTTTAATGAGAGCTAAGGTTCTCCAAAGGCTAAATCACCTTTGTGTGTCCATAACTGGAGACTGGTTTTCCATGATCTGTTGCCCAATTGCAGCAGCAGCAGTCCCCAGAAATTTGGGGGTGGTGGCACTAGAAAAGGGTCACACAGAGTCCATGAAGGTCATCTTTGTCCACCTTATTGTTAAATATTATTTACAAGTTCTTACAGAATGATGGAGAGCCAGTCAAACCCGCCTCCATAGAGATTTAGAAAGCTTGGTCCTTGGATGAAATACGATTAACTTGATCTGACCAACCAACAGGGCTTTTATGAAGATAAATGGGCCTTGTGCTCCTTGCAGAAAGGGCAGGATAAAGCTTTTTTTTTTTTTAACTTTTGGGAGCTGCAAATATTCAAATGTCATATTCATGGTATTAAAATATTTTTGTCTTTCTGCCCCAAAAAGCCTCTAAAGTGAGAGATACAATAAAGCAAAAGCACATTGCAAACACATTAGAGGGTTCTGAAGTCCATCAAAAGCTCAATAGAATAAAACCATTTAATTGCTCTCCCAAAGGCGGGCACAAATAGGCTAAAGCTTGACCTACCTAGAGGGGCTCTTCCCCAGTTGGGGTGTTCTCCCAAAGAAGTCTCTGTCCTAGGTCCCACCAAATTAACTTCTGTGGTGGTGGGACATACTGCGCCCTTGCCATGATGAAGTCTGATGTGCAGAAAGCATAAGAAGAATTACATGGTGACCATGCAATTGTATGGGAAGTTATTAGAAATATATTAAATAAAAATATAATAAAAGAAAGACAATTGGGGCTTAACTTCAGATCAGTTCTGATTCTGGGGCATCTAAGTCAGCTTTGTAGGTAAGTAGGTAGATAGAGTGTTTTTGTGCAGCTTGACTGATAAATCACGATTACATTCAGAAGGATAAACCAGGAGACAAGCACTAGGCTGCTGGCTGACTGGGCCCCACCTGATTGTAAGCATTAAGGTTTCTTAGACAGTTTAGGATTTTTGAATTATCTGAAAACTCTGGCTCAACTCAGCCAATATATAACCAGCAACTCATCAAGTCTGTAGCATGGAGACCTTGCCAATAAAATGAAGTCGCGCGATAGTCCATTTTTATGAGGCTTCAGAGTAAAGTGTCTTCCTGCACAAGAGACTCAGATTTAAGCAGAAAAACAGGTGGTGCTTTTCCCAAGTCTTGGGAATTGTGTGAAGGTTGCATTTTATAGGGGAATATAAGGAGAAGGAATGCTTTATGGATATTGCGCTGAGTGCACTATGGAGGAAAGCAAAAAGGGGAAATTAAAGCTCTAACGGTCAAATATTCTACATTTTGGAAAGTGATGGAAATTTCTTTTTCAACTGCTGCTTGAAAACACAAGTCATTTAAATTTGTTAAATGAATATGGATTCCAGAAAGAAAGGAAGGGAGAAAGGAAAAGATGGATGGATGGACTGCAGTTAAGGGCTGCAGTGGTGAAACATCCATAAAACCTCTTTGAGGCTGGCTAAAAATGAGGATTAAGGAACTGCTTGTCTTCTCCTCTGTTTCCGGCAGAGCCATATCAGAAACAATTCAGAAATATGGGAAGGGGGATGGTAAAATCTATACTGGAAGAATTCTGATGACAAGGGCCAAGCAAGAAACAAAGTGGGGCCTTTCCAGAACTTGGATTCAAGCTGCCTTTGGGGCATGGAGTGACAGGCTTAACATCAGGCATTTTTTATGCAAGCCTAAGAGCTTTTGCAGCCTAGCCACCCTACCCCCACTTCCAGGTCAAGATGTCCTGTGACCAAGCCTAACAAACTAATGTGGGCACTTGAGAGAGAAAAACCATGGAACTCAGCCCCATTTCTGGGGAATAAAATAGGCAATAAAATAAATGAAGCCACCTTTTGCTACTTGTTTATGGTATTTCAATTCAGCTGCCCGAGGCATCCATTTCAACTTGCTTAATGTAGGGCCAACTCCATGAGGCCAAGTCTTTGGTGACAGAAGTGGATATTAATGCATGAATATGGAATCCAGTAGCAGGACCAGAAAGAGTAGAAGCTCAAGGATCAAGAGAAAGCTCTAGGTGTCAGCATTTTTTGTGATCTATTCCTGGCTTATCTCCTCTTTTTGTCTGATGAAGAACTTAAGGACAGCCCTGCTGGATCACACTAAAGTCCAATGTAGCTGAGCAGGGTGTCTTCATAGTGGGAGCAGATAGCTCTGACCATGAAGGATGACACCAGCATTCATTCATTCATTCATTCATTCCCCCAAATTATATGCTGCCTACCCCTCTGATTCTCTGACTGTAGAGAAGCCACTGAAACTTGTGGACGTCGCATTTTGTGGCAGAGGATTTTATATGGTGTGTAACAAAGTAAACCATAGACATAGATGGTGGTGGTATTGTCTCTTGGGCTTCAAAACTTTTGCAATTGGGCCTCATGTCTGCAAGGTCCCACTTTTAAGGCATCTGACACACTGGATCCAATCCCTACTCTTGAGGCACCAAAAACCTCTCCTGATTCATAATCCTGAGCACCCATCTTCCCTCTCTGGAACTCAGGGGTGGAGCCACTGAGGTCTGGGCAATTTAATTTATACAGGTTTGGTAGCAAACATTCATGTTTGGAACAGACTCATACCTAAGCAGAGGATGAGTCAGGAATCTATTTAAAAACACATCAAGGTGGATATGCACTGGTTGGTGCTGTAGGACTTGAACATCAGCACCACATGAATGTCATGCAGTGGTAGGATCCATGCTGTGTAACAAAATGGATCCAATCTGTACAAGCTGCTCAGTCCTGGCTGGTCATGAGCCATTTCCTTCTTTACCTATGGCAAATAAGGATCACCTTGAGGTCAGCAAGTTAGGCCTGCCATCCCAAGCCTGGCGTTCATATGCTGTAACTGACTTGCACTTATAAGCACAGGCAGACAGCTAATAGCAAAGCCTTTTTGCGTATAACTATAGAAAATACACTTACCAGAATGCAAAGAGCAAAAAGAACATGCTGAAAGAAGAAATAATCCAACAGCAAGTAGCAAACATCCAGGAACCGCCATTTAAGCTTTAAACACCAGTGCAAGAGCTAATTTTATTTACTTAATTCAAAAATAAAGGTCAGGGAAATCAGAAGAATTGAAGAAGGGAAAAAAAATCCTATAATTGCTCACTGTTCTGGCATGAGCAGACGGGAATAAATAAATAAAGAAATGAAAATGAAAATTTCAGCGGCGATCAACCCATTTGGCCAATCTACGGGAGTCCCGTTAACTTCCAAACCAATTAGCAGGTGATTGGCTAAGCAAACAAAGAATTATTGGCTACTTATCTGGTCTTCCTTTCCCCACCCAGATAGCCCCTTCCCCTCTCACTCATTCCGGGGCAGAGTCTGGAGAAGGGTCCCCCCTTTCTTCCATTGAAAAATGTGCAAACACCTGATACTCATCCAAGCAGGAACCGAGTTGTACAGTCATGTTAAATTGCTACCACCTTTTGCAAAAGCAGTCTGCGCAATTAACCTCGCGACCACGCACTTCAAAGGGAAAGAACCCTTGAGTTTAACCCTCCTTGAGCTACTCAAAGATTCCTATAGGACTTCCCTTCAAAAGGTTTCCTCCTGAGTTGTGTACAGGGAACGAGAAGAGGGAGGGGGGAGGGAGTCGACACAAAATGGCGGCGCACGATTACATTTTCTGCTCTCCAAAAGTACATTTGGTTTGACTCATCCAGAAACCCTTCCAGTTGCCAAGGTCCAACCATTTGATACATCTGACCCTTTACGGCCCTCCATTTGCAAACCTCTCATATGGTCTACTAAAATCATATAAAGGCAATTGATAAAGCCTGCTTATAAACTGAAAACTAACAACTAAAAAGAGCAATTAAAAAAAACCAATTTGCCATTTTACACTATTATTTTTATTTAAGAGCATGACAACAGCATTTTTGCCAAATGGTAAAGCAACGGCTCAACAAGGGTCAACGAATTTTAATGTCTATATAATATTTGGTTCAGGAATCTACAGATTTCCCGACAACCCCCCCCCCCCTCCATTACAAAATTCTCTTTGTTTTCTCAAGTCACGTTTTGCTTCCCTTGAAATCCCGCAGACATTCTGTCTAAGAGTAGCTCTCAAATTTGTCTGGAAACATCTTTTTATGCAATGTGTTAAAAGCACCTTACAGAAGCTGACCATCATACCAAGACGTTAATCGGTCCCCTCCAACTCTTCTTTTTTAATTTGCCTTTTTCAATCCCTCAGCTAAACAAGAGGCTTAAAATTTAACTCATAACACTGGCTGGCCACCTCACATTTAGCATGCTTTGGTACAGACCTCAGCCATGCAGTTCCTGATCTGCAGGAGGATGGAGCCAAAACAGGTAATGGACTAATGGCTAGAGACATATAATGGAGGACCAAAGAAGACAACTGGAACCCAGGTTGATTATAGGGGTTCTGTGTGTCCCATAAGCAAGCCTCTGGAAACCCAGTCCTTTAAAAAAAGGTTGCATTAAGCTCTCTATTGTACAATATTGAAACATAAGAAAAGGATTGATGAACAACAGGGAGGCCTTTGATAAAGTTCTTGGGGCTTGTCTACAAACTCCAATGCATAAGTCACCAACAGTTGAGACTGGGGAAGACCAGGTACATAAGGGTAATCAGTTCTGCTCGAGCACCTTTTTGAGTTCCCTCAGGGCAGGAGAAGCTATAGAACTTTTTGTCTGCATTTGTCAGTCAAGTTCACCATTTTTTCCAGAAATGTTTCACAATTTCCATTAAAATTAATTGCCAATGGTGGCCATGCCTCTTTTCAAGTCCATGGAGGCTTCAGGAAGCAATGCAACATTCTTGAAGACTGAAGCCAAATGTCTTCAGCATGATTCTGTATGAATGCAAGAGGGCAAAAATCAATTCTTTATTATTTCTGCTCATATTTGTCCTCCCTTCCAATGTAATCATAACTATTGTTTTTAAAAAATAAGGTGGGGAGGTTGTGATTTTTGGAAGTGGCTAAATCCAATGATATTATGGCAGGAACTGAGGAACCTCATATACAGCCCTTCCTCTATCTCCAGGGTCTACGGTTGATTAATGGTACAGCTATCTGCAGCATCTGCTGCAAAAAGTAGATTTTATTTATTTATTTTATTTATGAAACAGATTTGTAAGGCCGCCGAACTCACACATGACTCTGGGCGGCTTACAGAACTAAAAACCATAAAAACACGATAGACACCCTGCCTGCCCCGTCAGTAGCAAACACATTCATATCAGCCACTTGATTGGCTCCGATCCACTGGATATTATTGATGTGCCCTAATCTTACCTCCTAGGAAGTGTAGGACAATAAGTCCCACCATTCTCAGACAACCTGTCCCCTATCCATTCTGGGCGCTGCAATCCCAACTCATTGGGCAGGTGTCAGAAAGGCTGTCCTAGAGTCACACAGTCCCCTTGACTTGGAGGAAAACTGAAGAGAGCAAAGTTGTGAATTTTATTTATTTATTTTTCAAATTTCTATCACTGCCCATCTCTCCCGAAAAGGGGACCAGAAAAAGGCATGTTCTTAAGGCAACTTGTCATGTCCTATTTCTTTCTTGTCTTCTCCATTCTTCTGATGCTTGGCACTACTAGATACCACAATTTGCCAAGGTCCAAAAACAAGCTCTGGATACAAGGATCAAACAGGAAAACTCACCTATAGTCTTTGGTTCAGGGATTCCCCCCTCCCCCATTAGAAAAATCCTGCCTGGATCAAAGATTCATCTATTGCAGATATCCGTTTCCAACAACATTCAACTAAATATCTCCAGAAATCTTCCAAGATGAGGTCTAAGACTCCAGGATGCACATGTTCTGTGGCTGGTATCTGATAGTCAGTGCGAGGGTACCGTCTGCTGGATCACAGCAAAGGCCTCTCTTATTTAATGTTTTTTTTTTCCAGCTGCATCTGTGAATGACACCGGAAAGCCGAGGAGTAAGGTACAGCCACTTCTCCCCAACATCTGGTATTCATGGCTGCACTGCCTCTGACCTCTCTGGATGGACTCAAGGTTAGTTATCATCATGGAGGAAGAAAAGGCGCTCTCTGCAGATGGATCCTTTCTGCTCAACCTCTCCTCCATGACTGCAAGAAGGTGGAAACAATCACAGGGACATAAAGATGGGCTAAAAATTTGCCGTCAGCCAACATGGTTCCCCAAACTGTCTGCCCCACGGATGAGTACTGAAAACAGGAGGGAGCCATTGCATGAATTTGAAGAGAGCGATTAATCTGAAAAGATGTCAGAAGCACATTTAAATTTTGATGGCGAATCTGCCCCCTTCCCTGCTTTCTGTTCCTTTTTACCTTTTGCTGCATGGGGGGATGGCTGGGGTGCTACTTGTGGCATTCTGGGGGCTGCTCTTTGCTCCCCCCAACATCTAATGGAACCCATTGTTTTTGTGGCATTTCAAAGGGGGAGACAGGATGATGAACTTTCAGCTCTGATTTCCATATGTTCCCAAGACAATTGGCAATTAAAAGGGAAGGAGGACGGTTGTGTGTGTGTGTGGGTGTAAAAAAAGCACCCCCCAAATCAAAATTTGCTTGCTTGACTGGAACACAGTCTGATTGTAAACCACACAGTTCAACGACCCACCGCCTTAACAAGAGGGCTGGAAATGCCTCTCCCCCTCTGCTTCTCATCTCCAAACATTGTGTTAGTAGAGTCTTAACAGTCCTACGAACATTCTCTGGCTACTCTTCCTGCCCCCCCACAAACATGCCCCCCCGCAATAGCCCTTGCAGCGGAAAACAAGAACTAGAGCAAATGCTTTTGTGAATTAAGAGATCTCGCAAGCGTAAATTTGGTCGGGCTGCTCCTTTCCGCAGGCCAGAGGCTCAGCTGCCGCCCCAGGATGTGAACTGTCAGTTTGCATAGCTGGTGATGAGCCGCAGAGCCGTCAGTTAAAAAGGTGAAGATTCTCAGTTAAAAAGGAGAAGAGTCGGGGAGGCTGGTGGAGACTGTTGTGCAAAGGAAATGTGAGGCGGCGAGGAGGAGGAGGAAGAGGAGGAGGAGGAGGAGGAGGAGGAAGAAAAGCTGCTGCCATTTCTGACTTAGAAGAAAGGAAAAATTACATTACCACCGGTGAAGAGAGCCAAAGTCACATCACTCGCGCGCGCGCACACACACACACACAGACACACACACCCGCACCCGCAGGGAGAGTTACGATAATGCTAAACATTTGACAGCTGGCCTGGAGTTGTTATCTTGGCCTAACAGTTGTTAGACCTGGAGTGAACGTTTCTGATAAGGAAGACTTTTGATTTCTCACTTCCAGTAGTTTGAGTCTGCACAGCCCGAAGCTAAACAGGTTTCAAGCAGTCGCCAGATAACGTCCATTAAAAGGGGTTTGAAAGAGGCGAGAGAAGGCTGCCGGGCCCTCTACCTTTTGCTCAAAAAGCTGCTTAGGAGCGAGCCAAAAAGACGCTCAACCTGGATTCTGCTCTTTTTCGCAAACGTTGACATGCAACCTTCTCAGCAATTTGTCCATGCTTTGCCATGACACACTTTCATTTTGACCTATCTGGTCCACAGTATCATTTAATCATCTAAGGAACCGGTAAGCCATAAGCAAAGGCTTGGATTTAATGGTCTAAATATCCACTGCAATGCACAATCCAGAAGAATGTAGGTACTAATATAAAATTGCCTTCTGGTTTGCACACAAAAAGATTTGGGACCTTAACGTTATAGTATGTGCACATTAAAATGTCAGCTGTACACATTTCTTCCCTGTTACTGATCAGGATGATGACGATGACAATGATGATGATTTGAAGGAGGGAATGATTGGATATGGTTAATCATAAATCTGCTTTTCTTGTACAAAAGCTTGCCCAGCTCTGGGAGAAAAGGACATAGTTCCTTGGTTCCAAGAAAAGGTTGGGAAAAAATCCTCTTTTCATCAGAATGCTAGGATAAAAAATTTCAGACTGATAAATCTGACAATACCAAATGCGTGGAAACAAAAGGAAACGAGGAATGCAAAGTACATACCAACGTGTCCTTCATTTAATCAAGTCATTCTAAGAGCCTTAACAAAATGCTTTAAAAAGAAATAAAATAAATGCCACCAGACACGTCTATAAAAAAGAAGAAATTACATGGCGCAGAACCCTAGCTAGTGAATAATCAGAGAATAAGTTAGCAGCAGCAGAGCTAAGGCTGAACAGATATAGACCTGACTTGATTCCCTGTATGGAAACTTCTTGAACTCCATGTCAGAGCAAATGTACTTACAATAATTTTACACACGCACAGTTTAAAAAAAACTTTTTAAGAGAGTGAAAATACTTCAGAACTATGGAATTCAGAACGATGGAATTTTATGGACATGGTGGCGCTGCGGGTTAAACTGCTGAGCTGCTGAGCTTGCCGATCGGAAGGTCGGCAGTTCGAATCCGCGTGGCAGGGTGAGCTCCCGTTGCTAGTCCCAGCTCCTGCCAACCTAGCAGTTCGAAAACATTCCAATGTGAGTTGATTAATAGGTACCGCTTCGGCGGGCAGGTAACAGTGTTCCGTTTAGTCATGCCGGCCACATGACCACGGAAGTGTCTATGGACAAACGCCGGTTCTTCGGCTTTGAAACGGAGATGAGCACCGCCCCCTAGAGTCGGACACAACTGGACTTAATGTCAAGGGAAACCTTTACCCTACCTATGGAATTTCACATGGTACCACTGGGAACTTAGGAGAAGATCATTGCTCTTGTTACCCAAGGGGCCATTAATATCCCTTAGGAATGGCTAATATGTCCCGAGAAAAACCACAATATTAGTTGTAAAAACTCATGATGCTAGATCTACACTCAACAGACGAATCGGAGTTCTCAAGCCAGGAGACAGAACTCAGGGGTGGAGCACCTGTTTCATATGCAGGGATATTTCTAAATAGGAATATAGAAGATATTTCTGCCTAATATTGCCAGAGAGCTGATGTCACCCTATGTAGACAGTATTATAGTAGATGGAATAATGATTTCTCAAGGTGGATGGACTCAGTTACAGTGGCGATGGGTGCACCATTGGAAGACCTGAAGGACCAGGTTAGAGACCTATCATCATGGAGAAAATCTATTTATGTGGTTGCTAAGATGTTCTCCGTGATGTTCTGTCCCTAACCTGGTCCTTCAGGTCTTCCAATGGTGTACTCATTGCCAGTGTAACTGAGTCCATTGACCTTTCTCCTGGTTGTCCTCTTCTTAGTAGCAAAGCTATATCTGAGATCTCTGCACCCTCAGCATGAAACATAGATTTGAAGGATGGAATGATTGGATGTGGTTAATCATAAATGGTGGAGAGAGGAGAATGTTTCCTTTTTGGAACAGGGAAGTTCAATAGATCTGCTTTCTAATACTTTCTTTTCTTCCTTCTCTGGTTATTCTGTTTTAATACAAAATAAGTGTACAAACTGTTGTTAATGGAAGGCATTTTGAGAATGCTTTAACCCAAGGTCAAACTTGTATTAAAACTCGACTTGTCTGGGCTAAAACAACAGAGCAACAGAAAGGGTTTTAGAGCATCTGGCCCCAATTACTTGTTACATCCTCAACCAAGCAAAGCAGGCAGGAAAGTTGGAGAGTTCATGAATAATGTCATACCAGGGTGATCCATAGAGCGGAGGGAGACAGACCATCCCAAACTCCAAGACAGCTTGGACACATGTCTGCAGTTTTCTTTCCCTGTTAGAAGACTCAGAGTGGAATGAGAAAGGAGGATACAAGAAAGACTGGACAGCTGATCAAAATGGCAGCCCTAGGTCACATTTCCTTTTGAGCACCTTGTGTATTGGCAGGATGGATGGAATCCAATCCATACAAAGGGTCCTGTATGTCTGCAGCCAAAGAGCAAGCCCATCACTACCATGCCACAAGCCAAATTCTGCACATACAATATGTTGAGGATCTGGTGGTATTATCTGCCCAATGCAAGTAAAAACCAACATTCCACTGGGTTAGGGGAAATCTCTTATATGAACATAAGTAGCTCTTTGGATGCCAGGGAAGAAAAATCTGTAGTTACGAGGCAGAGTAGCTTTTCTCTGCATGTAAATTCAATTAAATATTCAATTAAAACTGCAAAAGGACAATCTAGGACCCAATGTAAAATAATACTCCACTTCGGTTATCCTAAGGTATCCTAAGTAACTTTGGTCTTTTTCCACAGAATGGGATGCTTTCATTCAATGTACTCACAGAAGGGTAGTAAGTGGGTATTTTAAGCGGTGAGATGTGTAGTCTTTTACATGTTAATCTGTATTTCAACCATCCAGATTTCAGGTTATTTTTGGAAAGCAGTATTTATGATAGCTGCATTTTTAAAAAATACCATAATTAATCTTTGATCCTCAACTTGACTCAGTCCCAATACTGCAGTTCAACCTCATGACTTTATGAAGTCACAGTGTTATATTTCTATATAATGGCCTATGTTCCTGTTTTAGACAAAATCCGGAGAAACATCCAGGAAACTGTTCATTATACTCCTTGCCTGGAGAACTTTCAGGTGAACCAAGTGTAGCCCTAAACTGCTTTAAAAAGTGCCATCCATTTTGAATGAGAAAGAGCTATTTCATACTGTATTATCTCATTTTTATGTCTGCCTCTTGTTTATAGCAAGTGGGTAATCCATCTTCAGAGTGACCAATTGGATTAAATTTAGAGAAGGGAAAGTATCTTTTGCTCGGTCAGCGGTTGTCAGAATGCTTCTCCCATATTAGAACATTAATGGGGTATTAAATCATGCACTACCCAACAACCATCTTAAGCTTATATTTATTATAAATTCATATCACCATAATGTATCTAATTATATAAGGTCATTCCTTATATAAAGGCAGAAGTATAAAACTTTCATGCAAGAACGAACTGGTTGTTTATTAATTTACAAACACAGATGAGTTTGATGTTGATTCTTATATGGACATACGAAATGCATTGCCAGATTATGTTCAGTATTGGCTTCAGATTCCTTTTGTTTCACATACTTTTGGAATCATGGAATTGGGAAGACCTTTTGAGATCATCTACTCCAACCCTGTTTAATTCAGCTGGCAATGGGACAGGATGGGTGAGCCCGTCTTTGGTGATGTAATTGTGTGTGCCTATGAGTCATCCTGAGTGTGATATGCTATCATCATCATCATCATCATCATCATCATCATCATCATCATCATCATCATCATCTATATACTACTAAAACTCTCATGTCTGTTTGATACTTTGTAACCTTTAACTGGGCAAAACAGTGCATCATAGGCCAACAATTTTTGAGCCAAGGTACCTCAAATGGGCTACCTTATAGAATGCATCCAAAATCCAGGATCCATGACTCCCATGGAATTGAAATTTGGCAAATTCTAGAAAACATCTTGAAAAAAGGTAAAAGGCCCCCTGTGAAAGCATCTTATGACATAAAATTATCATACAACATTTTATCACCTAATACAAAATGTCATAAAACACTTGCTATGGTCAACTCCTGATGTTTGACTGAGCTATACAGTTCAGTATGAATAACACGGGCTATTTTCCAGGCAGATACATCTCTGAATATCTCCCTGAATTTTTAAGAACTTTTCCAGTGAAGGCAGTACATTAGAAGCTCTGCCGTTGTTGAAGGCATTAAGGAGTCTGGTAAGGAAATATTTCTGAAATGATGACCCAATGGCTCACGGGTTGTCTAGTTATTATTATTATTATTATTAGTAGTAGTAGTAGTAGTAGTAGTAGTAGTAGTAATAGTATTTAGGGTTGTCAGTGGATTGTTAGCAGCCCAGAGTCATGAGCTGAATGGGTTATCAAATTAATTCATTTAGAACCTGCAATGGAAAGTGGGAGTGAAGTATCCCTAACAGCTGTCTATCTGGCCTCAGCTTGAAGACCTTCAGAGAACGTTCCGTTTCAGGATTAAACTGATTTTCTGTGGAACAGCCTATATCATCAGGAGGTTTTGCCTCCTATTTAACTGAGATCTGCTTCTCTAGAATTTCTGCCTCCTGATTTCCAACCTGCCCTCAGAACGTAGTGGATTATGGGAATAATCAAGCTGCAATGGATACCTTTACATGGGAGTGCCTGTTCAAGAAGAGAGGGACTGGATAACTTTGTCAGACAACCATGGAGAAGGAAGATGTTAAGTTCTTCTTAAGCTGAATGTGGCTCCTGGTAATCACTTGGACACGTCCCTGTAGTTTCGACATGGACTGATCCTAATACAGAATACACAGCTTTCTTTTGTTTTTGTTTTTTAACTTCCCAGCCTAGTCCCAGCCCTGGAATTTCCTAATGGTCTCCCATCTAAGGACTAACCAGGTCCAGCCCTGCTTAGCTTCTCAAAATCATCCAAGATCAGTTGGGTGTTGGCTTCTTTTTACTATGTGCACATGCCCTTGTAGTTTTCCTGGCAGCATTACAGATGAGGTGTCCATTGTCATTACCTTTTTCTGGGATGGACTAATTTATATATCAATTTCTAAGGCTGCCCAATTGCCAATGACTCTTTGCTTTACTTCCTGGTGTAGCTCACACTACTGTATTTCTTGGTCAGCTCCCATTCAAGTACTAATGAGGTCTAACTCTGCTTTGCTTTTTCAGGATCGGCCAAAAAGTTATAGAAATGGCTAAATGAGGACTGGGCAACTGTTTGTCTGCCAAAAAAACTACCAATAATTGGTGCAGTTCACAAACATGCAACTACTGAGGTTTCACAAGGCCTTCTACTAAGAGGACAGGTTTATCTTAATGCAGTAATACTTGGTGCACATCTATTAGTGGATACTGCAAGAATTTGGGTGGATTCTGGCCAATTACATTCCTTTCAGGTCCCAACTCTGATTATCTGGCAGGAAAAAACAGCTTTGCTAGGCTGGGTCAGTAAAATATCACCTGTTTTGCAAACCTGTTCTTCCTAAGAAGCACACTGGTTTGAATCTTCATATGTTTCTTCTCTCCTCCTTTCTTCCCACCCCCCACCCCTCATCAAAAGGAAAGGAAGCAAACACAGTCTTTTAGCTCTTCTCTATCTGTCTCCAAACACTAATGTGCCTGTGCAGACAGCCTGCAGCCTACTTAGAAAGATCCTTGCTCTGATGTGCCCATGGTGCTAACTCAGAGCAGAAAACTCTCTCATTCCAGGCTGCTGCGGTGAAGTGACATTTACCTAATGCAGCTATAAATTTCCTGATAATTAGTGGGTGGCTGACAATAATGCATTCTGACGAGAGCAGCGACGCCAGCCTGAGAACAAGCTTTGCGACACCCAAAAGAACTTCAACCGAAAAGAGAGGGAGAGGCACAACACCCATCGAGAGAAAAGCTGGACGATGGAGCTGACACCAAAACTCGGCTCTCTTCTAGCGCCTAGCAAACCTCACAGCTTATCCTAGACTTTGAAATCCCATTCTTGGTTTTGCAAAGCTGAGGGGGAAATCACCACCACCAGTTTGTTCAAAAATGGGGGAGCTGGCGGGGGAATTGTTGACTGTTGAGGAGTACAACGTTCTCCCCCCCCCCATATGCGAATCCTGTATCATGAGGGTCCTTCACAATACAGGGTCTGCTGTATCATGAAGGACCCTCATTCCACGCACATTCCATGTGCAGGGAGAACAGCAGCAAAATAAGGCCCACAACTTTCAAACCAAATTTCCATGGCTTCTTTTTCACATATACCAAATTTCATACGGGTGTACGGTACATGTTGGGGGACTTTTCGCTCAGCCTGAATCCCTTGCTTACAGCAAAGGAGGAGAAGGCAAACTGTGCAGTTACGGAACTACCTTCACTTTCCAAAGAAGTAGACCAAGTCCAGAAGAACAAGATGTTCTTTACAGTTCAACCTGGCTCAGGGCAGCCAACGTGTTCAACTTTTGACTCCAGCCAGAGAGAGGAGGAGAGGCACGGTAGAGGCCAGGACCGTGCCAAGGAGCACACACTTCCTGTTGAATGAAGTTAACACTGTCAACTAAATCAGCTGAAAGATTTGGTTGATGGTTCCATGGATTAATGTTGGATTGAACATATGGGGTTGTTGCTGTTATCATCGTCATTGTCGTCATCATCATCATCATCTAAAATAATCCCAATATGCCTGGAGAATAAGTATTAGAATGCCAAGCTGGTGTGAACAAATGGTTGGGAAAATACAGTCCCCTTTAACGATGCGAGAACACCAATGAAGTTTAAAGACATCCAAAACGTTGGAGAGGGCTGGAGCATAACACTTCTCTGTATTTCAGAGATGGAGAAAGTGTCTGCCAAGGGTTAATTGCAACCCTGCATGAACAGCAGTTAGCAAATGAGAGTTAGAACACCCAGGAGGAAAAGGAAAATTTTTCCAATGCCATGAGAAATAAACAACAAGAAAGTGTAGGGGGTGGGTGGGAAGGGATATTTCCTTTGGCCACTTTATTGCCACTCCAAGCCGAGGGAAAGAAAGAGTTCTGGGAAAGGCAAGGCCTGGGATGTTCTTCAGTCCCTCTACGGCAGCCATTGTCTTTATGGCCATTCTTTTTAATGAGCATTCTTGCCCAGCCCTGAAGGGTGGCTCCAAGCTACAATAAATCAGTTTCTCCCACCACAGTTCAGCAAGTCAGCACTCTCTGGGAAAGAACAACAGCCAAAAAGCAGAGGCCATGGGAGGAAGGAAGGAAGGAAGGAAGGAAGGAAGGAAGGAAGGAAGGAAGGAAGGAAGGAAGGAAGGAAGGAAGGAAGGAAGGAAGGAAGGAAGGAAGGAAGGAAGGAAGGAAGGAAGGAAGGAAGGAAGGAAGGAAGGGCTGTATTAGAAAAACAGAAAAGACTCCACCTCAGTCTTCTAGGCTGAACTAGCCTTAGATACCCAGAAATTAGGTAAATGTCTCTTCCATGTCAACTGTTCATACGCAGGCATCTGCATCTGCAAGAAAGCAGTGGTGATGTGTTTAGTAGACACTGGGCTTTGATTAGAAAGTGGTAACTGGGCTCTCATCAGCTGGGAACTTCCTTGATGGGAGCAGTATTTAGTTAGATGGCTTGACTTCAAATATGGCAGCTTCTTATACTGTATTGGGAAGGGCTGTAACTCAGACCCATCAGCAGGAAGGAGATCCCAGATTCTTCCTGGGGAGCACACATGAAGAGTCTTTCATGAAACTCTAGTGAGTCCTTACTACTGGATGTAGGCAAGACCAAGCTGGATGAAGCAATGGTTTCAATCAATGTAAGGCATAAATGCATATTATATGAACCTAAATTATACCTTCTGTTGCTACCCACTCCTCCTCCTTGTTCTTCCTGGGATGAAGTTATTTGGACCATGAGGCAGCTAATATACATCTGATCCCTCTGCGAAGCTGTCAAGTAGACAAACTTTCAAGGACAGAAGAAGGCTCAATTCCATGCAATGTGGTTGTAGGGCATGCATCTGAAAAGAGCTGTGAAAATATCTTGAGTAGTAAGAAAAGGAGTAAGCCCAATGGGAGATATTTATTTTATTTTTATTTATTTATCTAATTTATCCCCGCCCATCTCCTCCCGTCGGAGGCCTCTGGGCGGTTTACAACAAGTGATTAAAACCATCAGAATAATACAAAACGTAAAATACAGTAAAAATACTATAAATAGAAATAAAGAATAAAGAATAAAAATCCAAGTGATGAAAGAGCTAAAGCAGTCCAAGTGTGGGAGGAGTGGTCCATAGCAGCCATCCCCATGTAGATCCATTCCCCTCTCCACCCCAAGCGAGGCGGCAGAGCCAGGTCTTCAGACTCCGCCGAAAGGCCAGGAGCGATGGGGCCAATCTCACCTCCGGGGGCAGCATGTTCCACAGGGTGGGAGCTACTGCGGAGAAGGCCCGCCTCCTGGACCCCGCCAGATGAACTTCTCTTGCAGACAGGGTCCACAGCATGCCCACTCTGCATGATCGGGTGGGACGGGTTGATGTGACGGGGAAGAGGCGGTCCCTCAGGTAACTGGTCCCATGCCATGTAGGGCTTCATCCAGCTTGGTCTTGCCTACATCCAGTAGTAAGGACTCACTAGAGTTTCATGAAAGATTCTTCATGTGTGCTCCCCAGGAAGAATCTGGGATCTCCTTCCTGCTGATGGGTCTTCTGCCCCTGAGTCACAGCTCTTCCCAATATCAGTAGCAGAGCTCTGATGAGGATCATTTGTACTTTAAAGAAGTCAGTAAAAAAGAATTCCATTCTTAAAAAAAATTCCAACAAAAGCTCACGCACATCATTATGACAGAGAAGCTGGGTTGCCACAGCATAGTAGAGTCAGCTGAAATAGGGTTGGGTAGTTAGTGGTTCAGAGTATTGTGAGAATCCAGTCACTGGGTTGCATGTTGTGTAAAGCAGACCATCTCATTCATTCATTCATTCGTACATCCATCAACAGAACCTCAGTGATCCACGATGCAAAACCACATGGTTTATTTACTGGGGCACAGAACTGTATATATGAACCAAGCAGCTGTAACCCTACCAAGGTTTAAGATGGTGTCTTATGTGAATCCGTTCAATTTGTACACATGGCTCATGCAGGACAGAATAGGGCATCCCTGCACGGTAGGGGCGATGTGTGTGATTGTAAAAATATGGGTCTGCATTCCAGCGAGCAAAGGTTGCTTTCCAAGATCTGCCATGATACAGTTAGGAGTTACTGTATACATGGAATTAGAGCTAATGCCTTTCCATGCCAATTTGTCCTGAAGGGGGCTTCTATATAATACGGCTGCTCTTTCAGAAGCATATCACAACCCTGTTTTCAAGCTTGCATGTATAAGTAGGAACCATCTAGGGGAGAAAAAAAGTGACTGCCTGCTCTGAGGCTGCTGGGCTGGAGAGAAATAAAGGCAGAAATAGAAGTATGGGAATAGAGAAAGGTTGCTGGACAGAAGGTTTTGCAATCAAGAGGGAATGTAAGCGGAAGGGGGATAAATCCCTTTCTACAGCCCCTTTCTGCGATAATTACGTTCTTCACTTCAAAGAATTCCATATTTTTCAGCATTCCTTTCCACAGAGATGAAAAAAAAGAACCCCTTCAAAAAAAATTCATCTGGTCCTGCTCCACTTAAATGATCCTTTAATTTCCTTTCTCTTCCCTAAACCCTCAGGTGGTTTCTCCAGCGTTCTTTGGCCTCAGATGCATAAAAAGTTCTCAGCTCCAGGCTGAGTGGATGATCCGCTGTCCAAACAGCCCTTTCCAGTGTGCTTCCTGCATAACTCTGCTTTGCGTGAGCTGTTCCTCCGATACATCGGCTGCCAGACTTCAAAATCCCTTTCGTGGAAACTTCGGTCGGGGTCCATGCTTCATTCCTCCTTCCCCCTCCCTTCCTCTCCCCTTTTCTACCTTAGGCTTGATATCCGGAACTGACTTCGGAAGTACTCTAATGGTTACCAAATTTTTGGGAACAGCTTCAGCTTTTCTGAGTTCAACATATGTTTAGCAAAAGAACAGGCTGTATCAACCATCAACACTTGACCTTCTGACAGCCCCAGGAGTTGCTGATTTTTTTTCTCCCCTGACTTGGTCTCCCCCCATTCTTCCTTTCTCCCCCAGTAAGAAAACTTTAACCAGATAGTGGCATGATGTAAATGCAAAATCATGTAGAGAAACAGTTAGCAAACATGCCGATTTCCAGATGTTTGACGAGACAGTAAAAGAAACAGCATAAAGAAGGCCAATAGTTTCTACCAGTGACTCTGCTTGAGAGAGAGAGAGAGAGAGAGGGAGGGAGGGAGGGAGGGAGGGAGGGAAGGAAGGAAGGAAGGAAGGAAGGAAGGAAGGAAGGAAGGAAGGAAGGAAGGAAAGAAACCAACCAATTATGGAACTCATAAGTTTGGAGAGATTGATTGAACACAGTTGTCAAACTAGTTAAAAACCTTGAATGAAAAGGAAAGAGCTTCCTATCTGCCTGCCAAATTCCAATCCATCATTAGTTAGTTAAGGGATTTTTAGTGCACAATGGTCTCAGAAGGTCCTCAAACAGTTATTATTGAAGGGTTGAGAGAGGTGGACAGAAGAGTATTTTCATGCATTCTCCAGAATGAACCACTAGCTGCCCAAAATGTGGTAGATCATAGCTGAGATAAAAACTCATTTTTAGCCCAAGCCAGCCTGGTTTTTTTCCAATAAAGCATTGCCAAGTTATATGAGAAAATGCTGTCCTGTAAAGAAATGTATTTCTTTTGTGGAAACACATGTATATAAATACATATTTATTACCATGGTTTATATGTATTTAATGGCAATTGTTCTTTGCATGGATAGCATAAAAATAATTATAAATACATAAATACATAAATAAATAAATAAATAAATAAATAAGTGTTTGCATAGGGGCATCATGTGGAATTGAGATACTGGATGAGTCTGAATGTGGTGGTCCAGCATGGTAAGCCACAGGACAAGCCGGAGCTTGATCCTAGATGGTAAAGTGTTCTCCCTCTGGATCTGCTCCACCTAAGCTGATCATCAAGCTCTTCTGGACAGGAAGAGTGATGATAATCTCTGTTCTAAGGTGACATCTTGTCCGAGCAACAAGGTCCTCTTGGCTGTTACATGTTTCTGCATGTTCTTTTGATTCTGACTCCTGCTATATTGTTTGGCTCCAACCTCTGTTGTTCCTCCTCTCTGGCTCCTTGGCTCAGTTCCCAACTCATTTCAGATGGCTACCAAGCTCAGCCCTTTAAGTGACTGGGTCAAATGTGAGCCTATCCACTCCTACATTATTTTGTGACAACTGGAACATTAAAAGGACGAGGTAACTCAAAGCTGGTACTCACAAAACCAGATCTTAGAAGCTTATATCTATGTGGCAAAAGAAGAAGTCACAAGCTTCTGGTCTGTTGTGCTGGAAATCAACAATGGGGCTATTGCAAAATTCTGACAGAGTGACCAGTGGAATAATAGGAGATCAGGTCGGTTCCTAAACCTTAAGCCTTTCAGATGGGTAATGAGCAAAACTGAAGTTGAGGGTACTTTCAAGAAAGGAAAGGAAAGGGAAGGGAAGCTTCCTTCAGTTCTTCCTCTCTGTTATGGATGGGGCTAGACTAGCTTTTCTTTGCCTTGCTGCTGTTCCTGAGAGACAGGATGGCACAAGTAAGCTTGGTTTCTTGGTAGCCAGGAAAGACTGCCCAACCTTTCATAAACAGGTTCAACCTATTACGTCTGAAGGTGCTTTTAGCCTGTATTCCTTGTAGGTGACTTGACTACAGGATGTTCATTGTTATTCCTGCTTTTTTCTATTACATTTAATGGTTTGCCTTGCTGTTCCTGCCCAGAGTCTGTCCAGAGAGAGTTGGGATATAAAGGTTGTTGAATTAATAGTCATCATCAACCAATGCAACTTAACAAGAAAGGCATCCTTGGTACTGCAAGTTGACTTGGTGTTCCTAGTAGATTGCCTCTGAACCCTAGAAACTGTCCTCCAAATACTTTAAGAGAAGAAGAAAGAAAGGGGGGGGGGAGACAGCCTTGGAGGAAAAGTAGGAGAGGGGAGAAAAAGTCTAATCCTGAGAAGAGTATTTGTTAGAAATGAAAAAAAAAAGGTCCCATGTTATTGGGGGAAGTTAAGTACAGACTGGGGATCTAAGAGAGTGACTCTTCTCATGCCATGAGGACAGAATATGGACCATGTCTACTGTTTCCCTTTCCTTGGGCCATTTTCATAGCTGAGTTTAATCTACATTTATCACAACAAGATTTCCACTTCTAAAGAGGAGGCCAACAGGAAGGGTCTGGAGCAGATAAGCGGAACGGAAATGCTACATTAAAAAAAAAGGATAAAGCTGATTTTACTAGCTGCATTTCACCATCCTAAGTAAATAGCGAAATGCTCAGGCAGGGAAAGAGTTAAGAAGAGGACAAAATTATATGTGGTGCATGTTAAAGGTTAGAGGAATAATCAGTCATTTGAAGAAAAAAAAAAAACCACTACATAAACATTTTTCCGGATGTAATTTCCAGTCCAAGGATACATTTCCCAGTAGAAATCAGCAGCTAAAAAGGAAATCATTTAGTCTCTTTAAGTGCCAAATTGTATGCTGATTTTTTCCTGGTCTGGCTCAGCTTTCCAAGCTAGTGGTTCGGCTTCTGCAATCTTTCACCCAAAGACTGTATAAACACATCCTTAGAAGACAGACATAATCCTTGGGTGGGCCAATTTATGTTGGATTATGAAAATACTTAAAATACAAAATCGTATAATCACTGTTGTCTTTTGAGTTTGCTCTAAAGGAGAAGAGAATTGAACTCAGCAAGGAGGGAAAGTGAAGGGGATGGACCCCACCACCTCAAAAACAAATGGGCTGCATGCAGGCTGATTGGTTGTTCCAGAAAGTCTACAAGTAATTGTATATATATGACACTCAGCAACTGTGCCTGACCTGTGCAGCTGGGGGACAGTATAAAAATATTTATTACTTATACCGTTATTCCATTTTCAGGCTAATAGTCTTGCAAAACCTGTAGAACATGGCAGCAAAAGACAACAGCAACTTAAAAAAAAACCCAAAGCAATAAAACAACCATTCATAGAACTGTTTAATCTTACATACACTACTTCAGATAAGACAAAAATGGAACATTAAGTTATCAAACATTTTCTTTACTTAAAATACAAACACAATTAGCAGTGGTATGACAGAGGGATTAAACTGTGCCATGGAACCCAGACACATGCTTTATATTTTTCCTCCAGCTGTTATTTATTTAAATTAAAGGTGGGGAGGGGGGAAGAGAAGGTAAAACCTAATGATCACACGTGGTTCTGTGTCCTTAATCACCGGGCACAGGAAAAGCATTATCTAGCAGTGTCTAAGACTTTATTTGCAATGACAGTGTCCCCGTGTCACTTCCAACATTTGCTGGAATGCTTGAGAGAACTAAGTGGAAGCAACAGCTTTTTAATGCAGAAGGCAAGGAAGATGTACTTTGTGGTTCAGGCAAGTAAAGAACCCCTACCTCCTAGCTGTCACCAAATTGATTTTACACTTCTATTTTCTTCTATGAATGAAGGGAAGCCTAGGACTCCAGCAAAGATAGCCCAAGGATCTCACAAGGTTAATGCATCGGAGGGCTCCAAGGTGCCTGGGGCACAAGTCTCTGATCACCTATTGAGCTACTTCCAGATCAGGTTGGCCTAATGCTGCTCTAATCCACTTCCATATCAACCTATATTTTGAAAACAGTAATCTTCAGAAAAAGTTAAACACATCTTTTGGGCACATTGGTTCATAAAACAGGGATTCCTAAATGCATTTCTTTGTAAAATATGCCTGCCTTGATTCTCCTGAACTTCATGCCATGTCAGATGGCATCCAGTACAATCTTTGAGCCAGGAAGACAACTGTACACTTGAAAGGAGTGCAAAACCTGAAGGATACTCCACCTCTCACTCCAAGTGGCGCAACTATGTTGATTCTCTGCTGGAGCATTTCTGTGCGGTTCAAGGCACAGTGGCCAGATAGTCAAACAGAAGCTATCTGAGCCTATGCAACTGGCCTCCTTAAGAACAGCCCAATAGGCAGGCCTCAAATCTAACTAAACATTGAGGCGTCCTAAATCCTACAACTTGACTCTCAGTTGGGCTGGTTTTTTTTGTTTTTTTTTAAAAACACATCAAACAACCTTCCCTACCTACCTCCAGATTGAAAGGCCTCCCTGGCATATTGCTTTTACAACCACGGCATCCAAAACACTCCGCCCGGACCCCACGGTTGGACCCAATGCAAGACGAAAAACGCTCTGCCAGAGGAACAATTCACGCCTCTAGAAATATTTTGGCTACCCCCGGTTTGGCTAAAGGTTAGGTAAACACAAGTTTTCACAAAGATGGAACAATCTTCACTCTAAAGCAAACAAATGCAATTTGAATTTATTGCTATCTTTGAAACGCAGCATATGTCGTTCCCGTTTGGAAGCCCTTCATTATAGCACAGACGTGCTTTTAGAGACAAGGCGAACTCTTCTGGGTTTCTCCCTCCCCCTCTGAAAGATAAATTCTGTTTTTCGTTGGCTGCTGGAGTTGTTCTTTCTTTCTTTTTTTTCTGAAAAGCAGCTCCAAACGCCAGCTCGCTAAAGCCAAGAGTATTCCACCAACACGTTGCATGTGGTGGACAAAGCAAAAACTGTGCCTTTTTCCTCTAACGGATAAAGTTATGTGAAAGAAGACAGAGTGGTCCTCCCTCCCTCCCTCCCCACTCTGTCTTCAGGGAGTCCAAGAATAAATTATCATGATAAGATCTGGAAAAGTTTGGTTGGAAGTTAAAGAGGTTTTCACATCTGTGTCTACACATCCCAGCCCTGGGAATAATGTTTCGTGTTCCGTTCACAGAAAAATGTGAGAAAATGTTCCCCTCTTAGCGCAGAGGAGACAGTAGTTTTACTCATGTCTACGCCTGGTTTTGTAGCCAAGGATCGAGGATTAAGCTTGTAATATATAAGGCATTTTCATCCTCGTTGCTCGTCAAGCCTGGGCTGGAAGTGGCTCTTACAGCATGCTTTTTGCACCCTTCCAGCTATCCCAGAATAACTCTGGAGCAGTCTTCCCCAGCCTGGTGCCCTCCAGTAATGTTGGGACTGCAGGGAAGCAGTGCTGTGGCTGGGGATTCTGGGAGCTGCAATGGCCACACTTTTGGAGGGTGCCAGAATGCTACTGGGCCAGGATATGAAAATATCTCATACACTGAGTCTCTGAATTGAGAGGGGACCAAACAAAAGGGCTAAATTGTCATGGCCATGTCACATGTCCCCCTTGGTTCCTGAATGAATGCCTCGAGGCATGTTGATTGGTGTGCATCACCTCTTACCACATCCGTGTGTAACCTCTTCTTATCCAATTGAGGAGGTGTAAGTGAAACCTTTAGCAGCAATAATCTCGAGAGGGTCATATAAGATTATTGAAGAACTTGGGCTCCTGATTCAGGCATCCTTTCCACTCTGGCTACTAAGAAGATTTTGCTTCAACTTCCTGTGCTGAATACACATGCATGGAGTTCATCAAGCTACTGTTGCACATCTGCCACAGAAGAGGGTAGATTCAGGCCAAATGCAACACGAATGTGGACAAAGTTGGATAAATGGCAGGATGCAAACTGTAGATTGGGGCAGCAGTGGAGAACAGTGGCCCCTGTACCACTCTGGCCACAGGTTCCTTTCTGTGGTCTTCACAACTTCTGAACATGACTGTTGAAAGCCACCCTCTCCCACTATTTTGAGGTAGGAAACAAATGAAAACTGCAGTACAACCCCTGAAACAGACACTGAAGAACCCCCTAAACCTTATTTCTCAAACCTGTTCTTGCCCACATATGCGACACAGCCATCTACTTTTTCCCATTACCAAAAAGCTGCCCATCTCTCCTGCAGGTGATTTCTGCAGAAAGCCACCAGGGCCAGGACCTCAGACTATTATTTTATTTTCCCCAAATATCTTGAAATGTCTGGTTCTAGTACAGGTAGTCCTCACTTAATGACCGCTTGGTGACCAGCTTGCAATTACAACATCACAACATCCCACGGTCACGTGATTGCCATTTGTGACATTCACTGACAGCTTCCAACAAGCAAAGTCAACGGGGAAGCTGGCAGGAGGACACAAATGGCGACCACATGACATCACACTTAATGACCTGTGGTGATTCACTTAATGATGGCAACCAGAAGTGCCGGAACTGCCATTGCTAAGTAGTGTGATCACGTGACGTCACACTTTATGACCATATCACTTAGCGATAGAAATTCCGATCCCAATTACCACTGTAAACTAAGGACTACCTGTAAATTGTACTTTGCAAAAGAGAAAGCATTGGCCACCATCACAGAAATGATCGCACTTCTTACCCACAAGGCAGAGGAATGAAAACTTTCAGGGCACTGCAGACTTCTAAGAAGTGCTCCAGACTATACCCAACCAGCAAATCCTGACGCTGTTTCTCAGTTGGGAGGGGATGAGCTGCATCATCACGATCTGACTGTGATCCATTGGCTCGTTCAGAAACAAAATGCCACTTCAGGTGTTTGGCTAGCCTTCAAAAGCTGGCATGTGCAATAACCCAGATTTCCAAAAGAACATAGGCATGCCAACAGACAGCCATAAATTCACAAACTCCATCCCCTCTTCCCTCCCAACCTTAGATCACTGTGGGTGATTTTGCCAGCTCAGCTTTTGGTTTCCCTTCATCTAGTGCAGTCATTTGAAGTTTGATGTCATTCAGACAGACTGTACAAGGCACAGCGAGTTTCTTCTCCATTACTTCAGAACTAATGGGGGAAAACTGGGGGGGGGCAAGTTTTACCTACAGATAGGGACATATTCTTAATGCCACGAGCTGTTCACCTTATCACCTTAGCTTTTCTTCTCTGGAAATATTTATACAAATGCCAGATGCAAGACCTTATTTCAGGGAGAACGTAGCAGAGGAGTTGGACCAGATGATCTCTAAGGCCCCGTAGATACTATGCTATGAGACTGTAATCATAATCTAGGCTGGCGTCTCAATAACCACTGTGAGAAAGCTTAGGGAACTTTTCTGATGTTTGGTTTGGATGGAGGCACATGCCTGATCCTCCACAGGCAAATGGAACTGGTTTATTTACTGTATAAGCTTTTATCCGATTACTTTCAGACTTTCTTCCCTTCAGCAGTGTTGCTGCATCACATGCCTTCAAAGAATCACAGAGTTGGAAGGGACTTTGGATGTCTTCTAGTCCAAACCCCTGCCCAGGACAGAAATCCTCGTATCATTCCAGAGAAATGGATGTCAAACCTTTGCTTGAAAATCCACTGATGGAGCACCCATGACTTTAGGAAGCAGGCTGTTCCCATGTCTAATAGCTCTCACTGTCAGGAAATTCCTTCTCATTCCAAGGTTGGATCTCCCTTGGAAAAGTTTCCACTCACTGGTTCTGGTCCTGCCCTACGGAGAATAAATCCAAACCCTCTTCCCGGGGACAGCAAGTCAAGTAACGGAAGACTGCTATCCTGTCTTCCCTTGGCCTTCTCTTTAGGCTAAACATAACCAGTCCTTCCAACCATTCTTCATAGATTTTTAGCCTCCAAGGCCTTCACCATCTTTGCTACGTTTCTCTGCACTCGTTCCAGTTCCTCAAGCATCCTTCTTATATTGCAGCAGCCAAAACGAGACACAGCATTCCAGATCCAGTCTTCAAAACCTTGGACTACATTTGTTCATGGCCCTGGATCCTGGGCTGCAGGTTTGTGAGCATTTCAAAGGGTGGGATAATTCCCCAGGTGACTCACAATGTTTACCTATAATTCGACTCTGTTCCATCCTCACATTAATCCTACCTATGCCCCCTGCTATCACCTCATCCAGTGCATTTTGTCTCTTCAGTACCAGCAGTTAATGCCTGCAGAAGAACATCAAGGAATCAATGAAATCCATTCTCTACCATTTTACCTGCTGCAGCTTGCAAGATTAATTTTTAACTATTAAGTACATAAAGTATTAAAGGACAATTAGGTTTTGTAGAACATCTTTTTTAAAGCAAACAAACACCTCTGATGGCCCGGAAATCAGGGCAGAGCAGTGTCTTGTGAAGGTGGAGAACATCATCTCCTGACTGGACTATTGCAATGTGCTCTACATGGGGCTGCCCCTGAAAACCATCCAGAAGCTTTGATTGGTCCAGAATGCAGCAGCGCAGGTAGTTTTGGGTGCATGTCGTTATGCCCATGTACTCCACAAGCTGCACTGGCTCCCAATAGGCTTCTGGGTACAATTCAAGGTCCTGGTGGTTACCTTTAAAGGCCTACATGGCACAGGGCCATGTTACTTGAGGGACCGACTTCTCCCAAGAACATCTGCCCACCTCACACTCTCCCACAGGGAGGGCCTGCTCCAAGGTCCTTCTTTTAAGACTTGTCATCTTATGGGGCCTAGGAAGTGTGTTTTTTCTGTGGTTGATCCTACTCTTTGGAACAACCTTCCCTGATATACGACAGGCCCCAACTCTCCTTGCCTTTAAGAAAGCCCTTAAGGCCTGGCTTTCCCCCCAGGCATTTGGATTCGGGTGAGTGGGAGTCCTCCCTCTGGGATTGTTTTGTTGTGTACTTGGTTGCCGCTCTAGATTTTAGATTTTGTAGTTAGATATTCCACCACCCGTCTGTCAGTTTGTTGTACTGTGGTGGCTTGTGTGTTGCTGTGATGCTGGCAGCCATGCCCCCAGTAGTTCTACTACCAAAAGGGTCACCCACGGTGGGCAGGTTTCAGCAGAGCTTCCAGACAAAGAACAGACTAGGGAGCAAGGCCTGGCAATCTACTCCCAAAAATGTGCCAGTGAAAACCCTGTGGATTACAACAGAACGTTTTGCGATATAGTGCTGGAAGAGGAGCCCCCCCAGGTCAGAAGGCACTCAATATGCTACTGGGGAAGAGCTGCCTTCTCAAAGTAGAGCCGAGTTTTGTGACGCGGATGGAGTAAAGCCTCCGGGACCTTCATTTGCTGATGTGGCACGACTCAAAATGAGAAGTAACAGCAACAAACATCCATTAATAATCGGGACATGGAATGCACGAAGTATGAATCAAGGAAAACTGGAAGTTGTCAAGGATGAAATGGAACGCCTAAAGATCGGCATCTTAGGCATTCGTGAGCTGATGTGGACTGGCATCGGTCACTTTGAATCTGACAGTCACATGGTGTACTCTTCTGGGAATGAAAAATCAAAGAGGAACGGCGCGGCATTCATCATTAAGGAGAATATTTCAGGATCAATTCTAAAGTACAACGCTGCCAGCGATAGACTAATAGCTATATGCCTACAAGGAAGACCAGTTAATACTACTATTATTCGAATGTGTGCACCGTGAATGCTGAAGATGAAGACATTGAAAACTTTTAGAAATGATGCAATCTGAAATTGATTGACCATGCAATCAAGATGCTCTGTTAATTACTGGCGACTGGAACGCAAAAGTTAGAAACAAAGAAGAAGGATCAATAGTTGGAAACTATGGCCTTGGTGACAGAAACGACGCTGGAGATCGCATGATAGAATTCTGTAAGACCAATGATTTATTTATTTGCAATACTTTTTTCCAACAGCACAGTCGATGACTATATACATGGACCTCGCCAGATGGATTACACAGAAATCAAACTGATTACCTTTGTGGAAGGAGAAGATGGAGAAGGTCAATACTATCAGTTAAGACAAGGCCAGGAGCTGACTGCAGGACAGATCATCAACTGCTCATGTGCAAGTTCAAGCTGAAGCTGAAGGAAATTGAAGCAAGTCCAAGAGTGCCAAAGTATGATCTAGAAAACATCCCACCTGAATTTTGAGATGACCTCAAAAATAGCTTCGATGCACTAAACACTGATGACCGAAGACCAGAAGAGTTGTGGGAAGACATTAAGAACATAATACGCGAAGGAAGTGAAAGATCATTAAAAAGGCAGGAAAGAAGGAAAAGATCCAAATGGGTGTCAGATGAGACTCTGGAACTTGCTCTTAAACGCCAAGTAGCTAAAGCTAATGGAAGGAAGAATGAAGTAAGAGAGCTAAATAGAAAATTTCAAAGGGCAGCTCGAAAAGATAATCTTATGATGAAATATGCAAAGACCCAGAGCTAGAAAATCAAAGAGGAAGAACACGATCAGCATTTCTCAAGCTGAAAGAGCTGAAGAGAAAATTCAAGCGCCGAGTTGCTATCCTTAAAGATTCTATGGGCAATACATTAAATGACACGGGTAGTATTAAAAGAAGATGGAAGGAACATACAGAATCACTGTATAAAAAAGAATTAGTCAGTGTTCAGCTATTTCAGGAGGTAGAATATGATCAAGAACCATCAGTACTGAAGGAAGAAGTTCAAGCAGCACTGAAGGCATTGGCGAAAAACAAGGCTCCAGGAACTGATGGATTACCAGTTAATATATTTCAACAGTCAGACGTAGCAGTGGAGGCACTTACTCTTCTATGTCAAGAAGCTTGGAAGACAACAACCTGGCCAACTGACTGGAGGAGATCCATATTCATGCCCGTTCCAAAGAAAGGAGATCAAACAGAGTGTGGGAATTATCAAACAATTTTGTTGATTTCCCATGCTAGCAAAAAATTGCTGAAAATAATTCAACAACGTATGCAACCTTACATCAGTAGAGAACTACCAGAAGTCCAGGCTGGATTTAGAAGAGGACACGGTATGAGAGATATCATTGCTGATGTCAGATGGCTCTTGGCTGAATGTAAAGAATACGGGAAAGATGTTTACCTCTGTTTCATTGATTACACAAAGGTGTTTGACTGTGTGGACCATAACAAGTTATGGCTAATATTACGAAGAATGGGAATTCCAGAGCACTTAATTGTACTCATGCGGAATCTGAACACGGATCAAGAGGCAGTCGTTAGAACCGAAAACGGTGACACCGAGTGCTTCAAAACTGGAAAAAGTGTGTGGCAAGGTTGTATGCTTTCACCGTACTTATTCAATATGTACGCTGAACAAATAATTCGAGAAGCAGGAATGTACGAAGAAGAACAGGGTATCAGAACTGATGGAAGACTCATTACCTGCGATATGCAGATGATACAACTTTGCTTGCTGGAAATGAAGGAGACTTGAAGTACTTGCTGATGAAGATCAAAGGTTGCAGTCAGCAATAAGGACTATGCCTGAATGTGAAGAAGACGAAGATTCTCACAAATGGACCAATAAACAATGTCACAATAAATGGAGAAGAAATTGAAGTCGTCAATGATTTCATTCTACTTGGATCAACAATCAATGCCAAGGGAAGTAGTAATCAAGAAATCAAACGACGTATCGCACTGGGAAAATCTGCCATCAAAGACCTATCTAAAATTTTCAGAAGTAAAGACATCAGTTTAAAAACAAAGGTGCGCCTGACTCATGCCATGGTCTTCTCAATTGCCACATGTGCCTGTGAAAGTTGGACATTAAAAAAGGAAGACAGAAGAAGAATTGATGCATTTGAATTGTGGGGTTGGCGAAGATTATTGAAAATACCATGGACTGCCAGAAGAAGGAACAAATCAGTTTTAGAAGAAATACAACCAGAATGTTCCCTAGAGGCGAAGGTAACTAGGCTTAGACTCTCATACTTCAGGCACATCATCAGGAAAGACGGATTGCTTGAAAAGGACATCGTGTTTGGTAAAGTCGAGGGCCAGCGGAAAAGAGGAGGACCTTCAATGCGATGGATTGATACAGTTACAGCAACAATGGATGCGAACACAGGAACAGTCAGGCGTATGGCGCAAGGCCGAACAGCATTTCGTTCTGTTATACATAAGGTCGCCGTGAGTCATAAACGACTCGACGGCAACTAACAACAACAGTTATATATTGGTCTTTTATTGGTCATTTATTTATTTATGTATGTATGTATTTATTTATTATTGTGTTTATGTCGTATGCTGCCCAGAATCACACTGTCTGAAGTGGGTGGCCTTATGAACCAATGAATGAACGAATGAATGAATGAATGAAGTGTAGCTTAGAAAAAAAAGAATCTGACAATGGGCAAAAACCTAGGTCGGAGGCATTCACATGCATGGCTTCCAGAGCAAATCAGAAGTTCTCCTTCCCAAACAAAAGACAAGATGTCATGAAGATTGTTAAAAAAAAAAAAAAGGCCCTGAGAAATCCCAAGTTCGTGTGTGTGTGTGTGTGTATTACTTCCCCTTTTGCCAGAGCAAAAGTACTTTTTTAGATAGTTGTGCATTTCAAACAATGGCCGGAGGTGAATTAAAGATGCCAAATACACAGCAATGAGCAGCCACGGACACAACCAGAGAAAAAGGGGCCGGACTGCTGTTTTCTTTTGCTGTTCAAAAAGGGAGATTTTTTTTCTCTGTTGCTGACATAGTCTGGGTGCTTTCCCAATTTACGGAGCACTCTTATGAAAGGCAGCCATTATTTGCAAGTGAAGAAAGAGAAGAGAATTTGCCCTGCTCTTTCCCATTGTCCAGGAAACCAGATTCATGAGGGTTAATCTGCCTTCCAAATGAATGAACAAAGGGTCTCTCTGTCACCACCGGGGCCAGGCGAGCAGATATCATCTTCCGAGGGAGAGCCATCCCTAGCAATTGGGGCTGCAGGAAATGACCTGCTGGAACCCCACACCTGGAAATTGCTCAAGGGCCTGCCCAGAGATGCAGGGTTGGTGATCAGAATGCATGTTCGTTTCATTGGTGTAAAAAGAGAGCGCGCGAGCACACGGGGAGAGCCCCTGTGCTGTATGATTGCTTGTGATTGCAGTCGTTACAGCCCGCAAAAGAAGGGTGCGTTTATGGTCACATTCGGGAAAAGGGCTGTAATGTGCGGCCTTGAGTCAGTGGCTGTGATCGCTCCACACAATATGGCATGTGTGTCTGGGGGCTGGACAACTGAATTTGCAAATATCTGAGTCCAGGTGAACTCAGCCCAGGATGCTAATCCAGAACTGGATGCACTTAAACTTCAGAGCCCTCTTCAGGCAAAGAAAGGCAGTAGATGCATTGAAGCTGAAGGGGTTTGGGTCAAAGCTGCTCCTCCCCCCCAAAAAAAAAGTGGGGGCAGGCACTCTTAATCAGAGGTGCAATTGTTCAGGTGAATTTAGCCTCTCTTTGTGACCAAAACACCCTATTGTCCAGGTGTTGCCAAAATGGTTTTGCAAGTTCATGGCCTGCCAGAGCTGCAAAATGAGGAAGGATGGAGCATCTTGGCCCAGCCTGAAGGCAGCAAGTATAAAGTAACTCACTTTACTGGGAGACTTTAAAAAGTTCAGGCTCCCACAAGTTGTAACCATAAGAGAGGAGGGGGACTGTAGTTCCAATTATCTCGAAGGACCTAGGCTGGGGAAGATGGATGTCATGGTACATACCGCCCCCCCAGATGTTTCTGCCTTTGGGAGTTGCATTTGGCCACCCCCTCAGTCATGAAACAATCTGAAAAGATGCCTCTCCTTTACCAGGCTTTTAATTGATTGTAGCACATCTTTTATGTTTTCAATCTTTTGCTTGGTGTTTTAAAACGTGGTTAGCTGCTTTATGAGTTGGGTGCCCATTTCGGCACAAAGGCAGTGCATCCCTTGAAACCATCCCCATCTGGGAATGTGATGGGCAGCCCTCTTTGGAATCCCTCAATAGGCTAGGAAGCACCGGCTGACTTCGGACCAGCCATTTGTTCTCAGCAAGGTAGGGATGCGGCACATATAAATAGGAGAGCAGAATGTAAACTTCCCTTTGCTCCTTCACGGAAGGCTGGAATAAAAATGTAATAAATTTATTTCCATGGGAAGGGAAGGAGAGGGGTAAAAGATCCACAGTCCACAACAGACAGAGGAGCTAAGTGATTTGCCCTTCATGTAATTTTCATAGGCCCACCACTGTGGCACAGCTGATTATTTAATGACCGCAATAGGTGTTAAAAAGTTTCTCGGCTGCCACGCGGGGAATGTATTATGAAACAGGAAGAGGCAAGTGACTGCAGTTAGAAGCACAAAGGTGAGATAATGGCTTCTGCATCGTTGGGCTGCCAAGCCCGCTTAGCTTCAAGCAGGGCAGCTAGAGAGTTACAAAACCCCCATCCCTCTTAAAATATAGATAGAATGTTAAAGTAAATGACAAACAGAGGAGTTGTCACCTTCTGGGAGCTGGAATGCAATGGCGGCCACCTCGAAGCAGATGCTCTTCACCAGCAATTTATTTGCAGCGTTCTACAGAATTTGATTTTGGTCCAGTGAAAGGTATTCAGCAGAATCAAGGGGTAAAACTTTACCCAAAGTTTACCGTTGCAGGTATGTAGGGAATGGCGTGTCTGAGTTCTCTGGAGCATTGTAAGCACATTCACAACACGGACAAAACTAGCACACAGATAAGATTTTGGCTAGTTTTTCTCCCTGGCAGGCTAGTTTGTGTGTGTGTGTGGGGGGGTGTCCTCCCCCCACCACGCCACCCCACCCCACCCACACTTTCATCTTTACATTAGGTAGGGGCACAACTTCATGCCTTAAATATAAGGGGAAGGGAGATCCTCCACACTTGTAGCCCAATCAGATTCTGTTGGCATCCTGATTTCCACAGTAATATGCCATTTTTCATCTACTTCTTTTTCTATCTGAATGAGCACAAAACAGAGTTCTGTCCTTAGGACAACCCTTGCAAGATAGGCTAGGATGAGGAGGATAAATCTGAAGGGCCACCCAGAGGATGTCACAGCCAAGAGGATCTGAATTCCCAACCTATGAATGTGTCGCTTTGGACCACTGCTGCAAAATGTTCTTTGGAACCTGACAGATTTGCTACAGCTGGCATTTGCATTTCTCCAAATTTGCAATGCACTTCTCGGGCCTTAAATGTACACAGTATTGGATCTGCACATACATATAGACATACACATTAAAAATAAATATTTGAGGATCTTAAAACTGTGCATTGATCTGGAAATGGAATGGTACAAAAAATGGCTAAAATCTGAGAAAAATATCCCAAACCAGAAACAGGTTTGTCCTTCCTAAACTGCCCGTGTCTTCAGTGGACCCAACTTGTGATGTTGCGACAAATATCAACTGTTTTTCAAACTTTGCAGGCACTTCCCAGATGCAAACTTTGCATTAGATGAAAGTGTGGGTGGGGTGGGGTGGTGGGTGGAGGACACCCCCCCACACACCAACTAGCTTGCCAGGGAGAAAAACTAACAGGTAACACTGAGAGAGCAACAATTTGCAATTTCCTCCCTTAGTTTATATCAGTGTTTCTCAACCTTGGCAACTTTAAGACGTGTGGACTTCAACTCCCAGAACCCGCCAGCCAGCGTTGCTGGCTGGGGGGTTCTGGGAGTTGAAGTCCACACGTCTTAAAGTTGCCAAGGTTGAGAAACACACATTCTCCTATAATGAACCTCACTGTAGCATGCTAAATGGCCCATTTCTCCTTTGATTTGAATCCAAAAGCTGGCTTAGGGGAAAAAAAATAATACAGCTAAAATACCTTGCCTGAATAAAATTTCTCTGGATGCTCCATGTATCTAGGGAGGACCCTGTTACAGGTCTCCTCACCTTGTGAGTGGGTGTGGATCAGATGGCTGGCCTTTGCAGTCATTGTGGAATATTTTGCATGACCCCTACACTCCTTGGTCTGGAGAAACAAGCAAAGAGTGTCATATTCCAAGGTGCCTTCAGCCTGAGTTGACTGAGGGCACCACAACTGCTTCCTTTTTTTTTTAACCCGCAGAATAAAGTTGAACTTTTGATTAACTCTGTTCTGCTGTCCAGAGTCCTTCAAGATTGGGACAGCCTAGAAATGCTATCAACAAGAAAATTACTACAATCAGTGAGCCACGTCGCGGCTCCACATTTATTTTGGAGAAGCGGCAGGCTTCTGGGAAGTGCCGTTCTAAACTTCCCACAACATCCCAGAGCAAAGCTGTGTTGATCATTCCAAGGCACTGTTGGAAAGTAACAGGTGGAGATTTAATGGATCTAGCTACCCCAAACAAGCCACTATGGTGCTCAAGGGGGTCATGGAAGGACTGCTGGAACAATATTGGGTTCGGTTGGAATTAAATTAAGTTGAACAGGGTGAAAAATAGAAAAACCACACAGGCAAATTGGGCTTGGCAAACATCAGGCATGTGAGTTCTACTTTGTTCTTTACTACATGTCTGGTGGAAGAGAAGCACACTTAGATTTTAAAACTTCTGCATCCAGGGGTTTGTTCTCTCTTCCCATAAAATCTTATCCTGGTTACTGCAAAAAATTAAAAAATTAGCAGCTGGAAATCTCTACTGTTCGACGGCCAGGCACTTTAAGATCTACTAGTAGATCAGGTTCTACCTTCTACCAAAGGACTGCAATACCGCAAAACCTCTCATTTAACAGTGCAATTGATGCGGCAGTTCCAGTATTATGTGTGAATCGATTTGGTACTTTTAAATTTGTTTCAATTTATTCAATCATTTACAACAAGGCCAGCCAACTCAACTCTAACTCTGGGCAGGATACAGATCAAAAGAGATACAACAGCACAATAAAAAGTAAACACAGAAGTACACATAGCAGAAATAGGGACGCGGTGGCGCTGCGGGTTAAACCGCTGAGCTGCCGATCGGAAGGTCGGCAGTTCGAAACCGCGCGGCAGGGTGAGCTCCCGTTGCTTGTCCCAGCTCCTGCTCACCTAGCAGTTCGAAAACATGCAAATGTGAGTAGATCAATAGGTACCGCTTCGGCGGGAAGGTAACGGCGTTCCGTGTCGTCATGCTGGCCACATGACCCGGAAGTGTCTATGACAACGCCGGCTCTAAGGCTTAGAAACGGAGATGAGCACCGCCCCCTAGAGTCGGACACGACTGGACTTTACGTCGAGGGAAACCTTTACCTTTACCTTACACATAGCAGAGGGGAACAGACACACCGTAACTGAAAGGGATGCTGTGCACCAGATGGGCACACCCAGACCTCTCAGAGCTTGGGGGAAAAAACAGGTTTTTCAAAGGTGCTTTAAAGGCCCGAAGAGTTGGGGCAGTCCAGTGTCCAAGGGATGCTATTCCAAAGGACTGGGGCTGCAACAGAGAAGGATCCCTTCCTAGGTCTCATCAGATAACACTGCTTAATGGATGGGTATGCCTGTTTGGCCAGACATTATGGGGCAGGCAGAAATGATGGGAGAGAGGTGGTCCTTCAGCTCATCAAGACCTATGCTATGAAGGGCTTGGCAGATGATAACTGGCACCTTGTATTATACCTGAAAACCTACTGATAGCCAGCGCAAGTCACGTAGCATGGGCATGCCAAGGTATATCAGTAACTGCTCACACCACTGCAATCTGGACCAGCTGGAGCTTCCTAGTGGTCTTCAAGGGCAGCCTTGTGTAGAACAATAATCCACACATGAGGTGACCAAGTCATAAGTGACTGTGAAAAATATTCCACCTCCAAGAAAGAGTATACTTGCTCAGTGGGTTTGCTTTTTGTCCTTTGCCAATAGTCCTCTAGGTATCCCCTTCTCATTTCATCTCCCTGGAAATCCCAGGAGCCGCATGGGGTTGATGAACACGGAGAGGCTGCAAAGGAACAATCTGACCCAAAGCCCTCGTCATGTACCCATCTGGGTCCATTACTCACCTGAAGTGCATGAAAAATAGGCCCTGCCTCCCTGCAGGCAACGGGGGATGGCAGAAATAGGCAGCATCCCAGAGGATGAAAAGCCACCAGGGATGATCTGACCGAGACAAAAGACTGATGGTAATTTCCACCCCTCACCTTTCCGAAGTATGCATGACATGCAAACAGTTTTCATGCATTGAGGGAGGGGAACAGGTTTGCACTAGGCAAACATGCCTCTGCCACTAATTTGTGCCATAGCCACGGTTTCCACCAGGAGCCTGTTCCATCAGTGTGTGAACCAACCCCACATGTGTATCACCTCTGTGTGTGTGTGCGAACCCCCTGCCAGTCCAGATTTCCCTTGTGTGGAGACTTTCCAGATGCAAGCCCACTTCCCACCCTGGTTGTACATTGCTGGGACATGAGTTGCCTTTCAACTCATAATACTGTAAGCATAAGAGAGCAGAGTCCCCCATTGGGGGAGATGGGCGGTAATATAAATTTAATAATAAATAAATAAAATAATGCCCCTGAGCCTAAGCAATGGCCTTCCACTGAGGAACCACAGCCTGCCTCCTTCCTTCTGGGGCCAGGGACACTGAGCAAGGATGCAGAAGACACTGAATGAAACCCCATTGGCTGTTCATTATATGGAGACCATAAAAGCTGAGGTGGAAACAGAAGGATCCAATGATCTTGAAAGCTACTGGGAAGTCTTTTACCCAGAGCCCAGTGAACTCTGCATTCCTCCAGCAGCTGCTGAGAATTCCCCGGTTGTGTATTCTCAGGAAAGGAAGAGTTGGGCATCAGATCTAATTAGAATCAACACTTTCTATCTTCCTCCCCAAGACCGATAACCATGAGTGCTCAGACAAAAAGGGAAGAGGCAGGTACCAGCAGTCAACAACCGTACTCTGCTCCCACCACCACCCACCCCGAAACCAGCACATCCTTGCCATTTGCATCTGAACTAGTACACTTCACAAACAAATGGGAATTTGAAGCAACTGCAGGCATTTGCAAATCTGAGCCCTTTCATTTCTCACCTGGCAGAACCTGTTTTGCAAACCAACAGAGGCACAGTGTGCCACATGCATATTTGGGCTTTGGATCAGTGCATGGCACAGGATAGGCCTTCTGGAGTCACCTGGTTTTGTGGTTCAGGCTATAACTCCAAAGAACTAATGTCTACAGTTTCCTCCTTTAACCAATAACCACTAGTGATGGAGGGAACAGGCAACCGGCAATGGCACCTGGGCATGACTTGCTGCCAAGAAATTTGTCCTGCCAGGAACGC